>NC_090266.1:1065986421-1066293828 GCF_040414725.1 Anabrus simplex | reverse complement strand
TCCAGCGTATTTAACATCTAAATCAACTGAAGGAACGGTTAATATATTTTAAAAAACATATTGTTAACAATTCAACGTTACACGAACATGCATTTGTTTGGGACATCACTACAGGAGACTGGAAGGATTCGGAAGGTAGCTTCGAAGGCCTTCGTTAAGGCACTTTTCTGTTGTGAACATCGAAAACCACGGAATGACATATAGACGGCTACCAGCACAAACCCACCACCTCCCAAATGCAAGCTTACAGTTACACTGCCCGCACCGCATAGACAGCCCTGATGGTCGTTATTTATTTATTTATTTATTTATTTATTTATTTATTTATTTATTTATTTATTTATTTATTTATTTATTTATTTATTTATTTTACTAGTTGTGACCCCGTGATGGGTAGGGCTAGGATTGGGAAGATGACTTGGGAGGCTTTTATTAAGGTACAGCATGATGTGGAAAGGGAAAGCTACGAAAAGCGATCTTCTGGGCTGCCGTCTCTAACCCAACATCCTCTGAATGCAAGCATAAATGTATACAACACGTACTGCGTAACCAGCTCGCTCGGTATTATTATTATTATTATTATTATTATTATTATTATTATTATTATTATTATTATTATTATTATTATTATTATTATTATTATTATTATTATTATTATTATTATTATTATTATTATTATTATTATTATTCATCCCTGCGGTGCAGTGGATAGTGTGATTCAAGGTAACTAGAATATAAGGTAGGCTACTCCGGCGGTTGAAGCTTTCATTGGCTGGAGCGCTCTGACGTCACGCGGTATGAACGATAGCGAGTAAGGAACACAGTCGCAGTACAGCAAGCCTGTGAATTCTCGTGCCTGTGAAACATCTTCTCAATCTTTCATCAAATAATAGTCTGGTTTAGTCCGATTCGATAAGTAACGGCACTTCCAATAGATTTAAAAACGTGAAAATGCGTTAAATTTCGTCACATGCTGAGCAGGTAGAACATCAACTATCAAATACATGACATATAATACGATAAGAAATAAAATATTGCCATGCAACTCAGAATAATTAATTTATTTCCTGATGAAGTAAATATTTCGATTAAATGGTATAGGAAAATATGCATCATATCGACATCATTATGGAATTATATTAAATTATTAAAACGTACGTGTCAGGAGACTTAATTACTTGATGAACCAGCCCAAAGCTTAGCCTTCTTATTGGCATATTTTCTCAGTGCTAGCTCCTTACTCTTTGCATTAAAATGCCATATCCTAATAAATGTCCTGGTCCTTACGTAGAGACAAATTATTTTGTCATGGAATACTGGAAATTTTGACTTAATAATAGAAGTAAGAGTTTTCAATTTTTTGCATCTGGATACAGTCTTACCGTGAAACACACCAAATGAAATTTCGAACTGGGCTATATTTTTAACCACTCATGACTGGGATGTGTGAGGCCCCCTTTTGAAATAACCTAGATCAAGTAACAGGTCCTTTCTCGCACGACATTTTTGTCTCTTTCTTCGTATTTACTGTATATCGGATCACGGATACTGTATTATTTCACGAGCTTCGAAATATATTCAGAAATATAAGTTATTAGCACATAATAATGTTAATGTTATTGGATTTTACGTCCCACTAACTATGTTTTTGAGCACCTTCACCACCGGACTGAGACAGGATCGAACCTGCCAAGTTGGGCTAAGAACGCCAGCCATCTACCATTTGAGTTGTTACTCAGCCCGGCTATTAGCACATAACAATAATTATAGAAAATATGATTTTCATTCAGTCATTTATATCTGACACCTTTTTACCGTACGAGCTGTAATAATGGAGATATTAAAGAGTTTATTACAAAGTGTTTCAATAACCAAGCATTGCTGACGAGGAAGTATTCTTATGCCATCACAGTAGCAAACTAACTGGCTATGATGGTTGTTGTCGTTATTGTCTTTATAATATGCGAAATAATAATAATGCTATTTGTGTTACGTCTCACTAACATTTACGGTTTTCTGAGACTCGAGGTGCCGTAATTTTGTCCCACGGAGTTCTTTTACGTGCCTACAATTTATAGCGCTACACACGTTTCCATAATATGTTGACTGCATTTTAATCAGTACAGTGGTTCTACTTCAGATACTGAAAACACGAACACTGTTCACGTAGTGAACCACTATAAAATTACTATATATCCGTGATCCGATATACAGTAAATACGTAGAAAGAGATAAAAATGTCGGTCGGTCGGTCGGTCGGTCACTTGCTTTCTTGGCTTACGCTGCGTGAACCATCAACGATAGACCCCAAGTGTAAGCGTACGAAATGTAGAGCATAGAATCCTCTACAAAAATGTCCGCGATGGCACATACCTATTTACAACCGGCTGCCCTCTAGAAGCGATTTTATGCTACAGTCCGCGGTAAAAAATGTAACTCCTTAAAATTAAATAAATATTTCGATATTATCCTCGAGTTCCTCATCAAAATAAATTGTTTGACCTCCTCCAGTATTTTATAAGGATTACAATAACCTTGTCAGGACATTTTTTGCATGAATGGTTCAGAAGTTATGACCATTTTAGACTGTAGTGGTAATAAGTGTCAGCAGGACGGGCGACCGCTGTTTCATACCACATGACGTCACGCAGAAGGCGGACAGATAGAGAAACAAGTGAGCGCGATGCGGGAAGAGACCCCTGTGAGTGTGATTAGCTGCCACCCCCGGAGGCCCGGGTTCGATTGAGGGCTCTGCCACGAAATTAGAAAACTTGTACGAGATCTAGAATGGGATCCACTCAGCCTCAGGAGGTCAAGTGTATAGAGAGGATTCGATTCCCATCTCAGCCATCCTCGGAGCGGTTTTCCGTGGTTTCCCACTTCTCCTTCAGAAAAATGCTGGGATGGTACCTAACTTTAGGCCACGGCCGCTTCCTTCTGTCTTCCTTCCAATCTTCCCATCCACCACCAAGACCCTGTTTAGCATAGTAGGTGAGGCCACCTGGGCGAGGTACTGGCCCTGCACCCCATTGGTATTTGTATTCTCATGCTCCATGACAGTACCCATGAGGCGGTAAAGATGAGATCCCTCGCTGAGTCCGAGGGAAAAACCAACTCTGGAGAATAAACGGATTAAGAAAGAAGGAAAGAATTATTATTATTATTCTTATTATTATTTGCTTCTGCTAGTGGTTTTACGTCGCACCGACACAGATAGGTCTTATGGCGACGATAGGATAGGAAAGGCCTAGGAGTGGGAAGGAAGCGGCCGTGGCCTTAATTAAGGTACAGCCCAAGCATTTGCCTGGTGTGAAAATGGGAAACCACGGGAAACCATCTTCAGGGCTGCCGACAGAGGGATTCGAACCCACTATCTCCCGGATACAAGCTCACAGCCGCGCTACTAACCGCACAGCCAACTCGCCAGGTTGTTATTTGCTAGTGGTTTAACGTAGCACTAACACATTGAAGGTATTCGGCGACGCAAAGGTGGCGAAAGGTTAGGATTTTTTTTTTTGCTAGGGGCTTTACGTCGCACCGACACAAGGTTAGGATTGAGAAAGAAACGAACGTGGTCTTAATTAAGGTACAGCCTGGTGAGAAAATTGTAAAATACAAAAACACCATCTTCAGGGCTGCCGACGGTGGAATTCGAACCATCACCTCCCGAAGCAAACTCACAGATACATGACCCTAACCGCACGGCCAAATCTCTCAGTATTATTATTATTATTATTCCGCCTCTGTGGTGTAGTGGTTAATGTGATTAGCTGCCACCCCCGGAGGCCCGGTTTCGATTCCCAACTCTGCCAAGAAATTTGAAAAGTGACACGAGGGCTGAAAACGGGTCCACTCAGCCTTGGGAGGTCATCTGAGTCCAGGTGGGTTGGACTCCTACCTCAGCCATCCTCGAAGTGGTTTTCCGTGGTTTCCCACTTCTCCTTCAGGCAAATGCCGGGATGGTACCTAACTTAAGGCCAAGGCCGATTCCTTCCCTCTTCCTTGTCTATCCCTTCCAATCTTCCAGTCCCCCACCTCCTGTTCAGCATAGCAAGTGAGGCCGTCTGGGCGAGGTACTGGTCCTCATCCCGAGATGTTTCCCCGACCCAAGGTCTCTCGCTCCAGGACACTGCCCTTGAGGCCGTAGAGGTGGGATCCCTCGCTGAGTCCGAGTGAAAAATCAACCCTGGAGGGTAAACAGATTGAGAAAGATAGAAAGGGATTATTATTATTATTATTATTGTAAAATATCTACTAGCGAAATTGGCTTGAAAACATTTCACTGAGACTCTGCCACCGTCTATACATGGTAATGAGCTTTTGGCCGCCGTCCAACATCACCGGAACGTTAAATTTACCGGATATCATAATGTGATTTGAGAAGGACCGTGCTCCTTGACCTCTCTCTCCCATCCCCCCCCCCCCATCCCTCCTCTAACCTCCACAGTCTACCGACCTCCTCCTTCTACCTCGCTATCTAAGACAATTCAATTGCCGCCCTTAGTATTTCGGTCAGGTTTCATTCGCAACTGCTGAATACAAAGTTAAGCTCGGACTTGATTCCACGTCATCACAGTTCCTCTACGTATTATGCGAGAAATTGAGCGATGGTGTTCTGAAATGAATGTTAAAACGTTTTGCTTCTTTATACACCCCACTCAACCTTACTCTGAGAAATTACATTTACAGGGTGACTCAACTAAAATGTTCATCTATTGTAACACATGAAACGTTAAAGATATCGAAACCGGGCAAGTTGGCCGTGCGCGTAGAGGCGCACGGCTGTGAGCTTGCATCCGGGAGATAGGGGGTTCGAATCCCACTGTCGGTAGCCCTGAAGATGGTTTTCCGTGGTTTCCCATTTTCACACCAGGCAAATGCTGGGGCTGTACCTTAATTAAGGCCACGGCCGCTTCCTTCCAACTCCTAGGCCTATCTTATCCCATCGTCGCCATAAGACCTATCTGTGTCGGTGCGACGTAAAGCCCCTAGCAAAAAAAAAAAAGATATCGAAAATCTGTTTGAAGCCCCGGGTTATTATATTTTAAACACATTAAATGTTGGTTCAGTCTGGTGTATTTGATGGTGCTCAAATACGTCAACCTCGTGTCGGAAGATTTACTGGCACGTAAAGGAACTCCTGCGGGACAAAATTCCGGCACCTCGGCGTCTCCGGAAACCGTGAAAGTAGTTACTATGAAGGTTGGAACTACAGCAACGCTACTGTAGAACCTAATAATGTCGCTGATAGCACACGTTAGTTCCATACCTGCCTTCATTCCTCCGCTAAGTATTGAACGGATCAGTACGATGATAAGCAGCTAATTGACGGTGAATCAAGAACGAACGCACTGCAAGCAAAACGCATTTACCAAGAGAGATTTCCACGCAGACGTCAACCGGCCGCAGTTTTGCTTTTACGTCGCACCGACACAGATAGGTCTTATGGCGACGATGGGATAGGAAAGGCCTAGGAATGGGAAGGAAGCGGCCGTGGCCTTAATTAAGGTATAGCCCCAGCATGTGCCTGGTGTGAAAATGGGTAACTATGGAAAACTATCTTCAGGGCTGCCGACAGTGGGATTCGAACCCACTATCTCCCGGGTGCAAGCTCACAGCTGCGCGCTCCGTTTACGTACAACAGCGTCATTCTCCCGACTGCCTCCAGTCAGCGAGGTGCCCACGACTTCAGTGCAGAGGTTGTTTTGAACGCTATCACGGATTCCCGCACGCGAGTACACCGCCAGTGGCTCACCAGTCTAATATCAGCCAGTCATCTGTAGTACGTATCTTGCATGTCAGTCGCTTTCACCCCTGTCACCTGCAACTACACGGCAGATTTGGAAGCTCGGGTCAACTTTCGTGAGTGGATACTGAGGCAAGTGGCAAGTGATGGGACGTTAGTTTCGAAAATCTTGTTTTCAGTCGAATCATGGTTTCACAATAATGGTACCGTGAATCGCCACAATGTGCATTATTGGAGTGCTGACAATCCCCACTCGATAACAGAGGCCGCATTTCAGTTACGATGGGGGTAAATGTTCGGTCTTGTAATCTTGGTAACTACGTAATTGGTCCACATTTCTTTGAGGACCATTTGACAGGAGCCCGCTACCTATATTTTCTCCACCATTAATTACCACCGACGGTAGAGGATGAAATGAAATGGCGTATGGCTTTCAGTGCCGGGACTGTCCGAGGACAAGTTCGGCTCGCCAGATGCAGGTCTTTCGATTTGACTCCCGTAGGCGACTGCTTGTCGTGATGAGGATGAAATGATGATGAAGACGGCACATACACCCAGCCCCCGGGCCAGCGAAATTCACCGAACATGGTTAAAATTCCCGACCCTGCCTGGAATCGAACCCGGGACCCCTGTGACCAAAGGCCAGCACGGTAACCATTTAGGTATGAAGCCGGACACGGTAGAGGATGTCTCTATAGGACAGTGTATTACCATGAGGTTTCAGTATGACGGAGCTCCACCGAAGAATTCAGCATTCGTCCGCAACCACTTGAATGCTGCACACCTCGGTCAATGGATAGGTGGAGGAGGACCTATCCCTTGGCCCGATAGATCACCAGATTTAAAACTATTGGACTTCTTGCTGATGGACCATTTAAAATAAGTAGTCTACGCATAACAGCCGGAAGATCTTGGGGGTCTTCGAAATCTAATTATGGAGGCCTGGAGATCAGTTACATCTATCATTCTCCAACAAGTCAGAGTATCAGTTGAACGGGGTACACAACTACTCATTAATCAAGGTCACCATTTCGAGCACACACTGCGTTAGCGCACATCACGTACCTCAAGTCCCTTCCACCAGCCACACTGTTCCCGTCCAGACGTGACCATCAAACGGCCCTTTTCAATAACACATAACCATCCAGTCGATGGAAATATTTATGCGAAGCAATGAATTTTAAAAAGCAGCACCTCCTAGGATTCGAACTAGCTCGC
Organism: Anabrus simplex; assembly: GCF_040414725.1. Taxonomy (NCBI): domain Eukaryota; kingdom Metazoa; phylum Arthropoda; class Insecta; order Orthoptera; family Tettigoniidae; genus Anabrus; species Anabrus simplex. The sequence continues at coordinate 1,066,286,864 of NC_090266.1, read as the reverse complement.
ACTTAACCCCGCCGGTCAAGAATTCACTGCCGGTTCCAGCTGAGCTAACGACGTACGCTCGGAGTTGATCTAATGCAGTCTTCCGCGTGTATAAACGCTTCATCCTCTGTTGAAAAGCGCTATTGGGCCGATGACCTTCGATGTTAGGCCCCTTTAAACAACAAGCAAGCAAAGCGCTACTACTCCCAAATCCATGGCATAAGGCCGTCAGAGCTACAGGGACTGTATTCAATAACAGCCGTAGTATGTGCACAGCGGCATGGCCCGATGTTTGATGGTAGTCTATGAAATGCGTGTGTGAGAAGTGTACCCTAAAACTACGTGAAAATGATCAGAAGACTGGGAATGTACAATCAATCAGTCGCGCAATCTTTAGTTCAAAGAGAGCATTCGCTTGTGTGGCGCATGGCTGGTAGTATTGTTCATGTCACACTACAGTGGACAACAGTACGACGCATCTTATGCCTTTCTTTTTTTTTCTAGTTGCTTTACGTCGCACCGACACAGATAGGTCTTATGGCGACGATGGGACAGGGAAGGGCTAGGAGTGGGAAGGAAGCGGCCGTGGCCTTAATTAAGGTACAGCCCCAGCATTTGCCTGGTGTGAAAATGGGAAACCACGGAAAACCATTTTCAGGGCTGCCGACAGTGGGGTTCGAACCTACTATCTCCCGAATACTGGATACTGGCCGCACTTAAGCGACTGCAGCTATCGAGCTCGGTTATGACAAATTGCTTGCATTCTATGATATGTACTGTACATTCAAGTCAGTGATAATTATATTCAGATGTCAGTATCTCTGCAATCCAAAAATTCCATTATCTGAGCAATTCCCTGACGCAAGAAGTAGAAAATGTCATTAGGGCTTTAAAAATTTCAGCAATGAATTACGAAGCGGCCTGGAAGCTGTTCGAATGACGTTATCAGAGCTGTTCAACTGTTACACCCTCATGATCATCATCATCATCATCATCATCATCATCATCATCATCATCTGTTTACCCTCCAGGTTCGGTTTTTCCCTCGGACTTAGCGAGGGATCCCACCTCTACCGCCTCAAGGGCAGTGTCCTGGAGCTTCAGACTCTTGGTCGGGGATACAACTGGGGAGTATGACCAGTACCTCGCCCAGGGGGCCTCACCTGCTATGCTGAACAGGGGCCTTGTGGAGGGATGGGAAGAGTGGAAGGGATAGGCAAGGAAGAGGGAAGGAAGCGGCCGTGGCCTTGAGTTAGGTACCATCCCGGCATTCGCCTGGAGGAGAAGTGGGAAACCACGGAAAAACCACTTCCAGGATAGCTGAGGTGGGAATCGAACCCACCTCTACTCAGTTGACCTCCCGAGGCTGAGTGGACCCCGTTCCAGCCCTCGTACCACTTTTCAAATTTCGTGGCAGAGCCGGGAATCGAACCCGGGCCTCCGGGGGTGGCAGCTAATCACGCTAACCACTACACCACAGAGGCGGACCACCCTCATGATATTAAGTTAAGAGGCACGTAAACGAACTCCTGTAAGACTAAATATCTGTATCCCGACGTGTCTAAAATCTCTAAAAGTAGTAAATGAAATGGCGTATGGCTTTTAGTGCCGGGAGTGTCCGAAGACATGTTCGGCTCGCCAGGTGCAGGTCTTTCGAGTTGACACCCGTAGGCGACCTGCGCGTCGTGATGGGGATGAAATGATGATGAAGACAACACATACACCCAGCCCCCGTGCCATTGGAATTAACCAATTAAGGTTAAAATCCCCGACCAGGCCGGGAATCGAACCCGGGACCCTCTGAACCGAAGGCCAGTACGCTGACCGTTCAGCCAACGAGTCGGACTCTAAAAGTAGTTCAAGACCGTGTTGTAACATTATTTTATTACCATCCGTGTTTCTCGTTCCAACTGTCTTACAAATTGTGGCTTGCAGAAAGAGACCAATTACTGACAACGTATATCTATACTCGGGGAAATTTTTCCACTTGTAGTCCAGTCAAACCTCAAAACGTGCTGCTCGTAAACGAGGAAATTGTAAGAACTATACCTGGAGATGATATAGCTGAGGCCTTGGGGGCTTAAATTATCATCAGTATTATGACAGGAAAGGAATCCTTTAGACGCCGGAGTAGGAACGGTAATAGTTCAAAGAAACGCCCAGTGCTAGTAATCTATTTTCCTTTCTCCGCATAGTTTAGTACCTATGTGTTGTAGGATATCCAAGCCCCGTAACTGGAACAACACGCAAGAGGCTTCTTTACTGTTTCGATGTGATCGAGTGGGAACATTGAGTTCACCAACATAGAATCGCAATGGGATGTCCAAAAGGCGCAGAAGTAAATAAACAACTGACAGAATAGATCATATGTGCAGATACGATGTAAAAGTAATAGCAAGAAGAAACGGGATCATAGAAGACATCCAAGTGGTACAAGTAACGTGAAAGTCACAATGGTAGGAACAAATACGCCCGCGGGTACTTACCGCCCGACCTGAGTGTAAAAAAAGAAGTGGCGATATTTTCGTGCATCCCAAGTAAATAAGGGACTAGGTTACTGTTCATATGATAAATAATGGAGAGTAGCCTATTATCTTCCAAATTTAATCTTAAATCCGGCAGTTCTCGAAAGGATATCTGCATTTATTGTGAAAAGATGAGCTAGCAGAAGCTAGAGCAAAAGACGTGACCAAAAACTGCAGATATCCTTACTTAAATACACAGCCACAAAATGTAGAAAAAAGTGCATTTTATGTATAACTGCGATTGGATTCACCTGAAACTGCAACTATCTGCATGGATTGTCAACAAAATAGACCTTTAACTTAATTGAACATAATGGAGGTGCTCTATTCACGACGAGTATGGCTACTCAAAGTGGGACATTGCCCCCATCACGGAGGGAGAGAAGGAGATAATCCAGGAAAAGGTGAAAAATCTTGAAATTCCAGTTGGCCTGAGACATAACCAGCAACGATCATCTAATGAGAGAGTGTCCTTATTGCAGCACTATCTAGATGGGCTACTGCAAGAGCTACCTTCCAATCTTCATACGCTATAACTTTTCACTGACAATGCATCACAAAATAACAAAAGATCATGGTGGTCTTCCTTGCATCTTTCGAGCTCTTCAATTTGATATTAGTACAATAAGGAAGAGATATTTTATTGCATGTGCTATTGATCGAAGCTGTGTGATGCACATAGCGTGAAACTTAACATTAGACATAAAAATCTCCTTATCTACAAGTTACTTCTACACGTCTTGATTTGAAGAGACTGTTCTACATTTCTTATTAGCAAATCCGTTAATGGTGTCCTCGGAAAATATTTTCCTTAAAATTTCACTTTTTTAAGCTCCTAGTAGCTACACAGTTGCGTCAATTCAGGATGTTTCTAAGCCTCATTCTTTTTTCGCATGCCATAAATGTAGCTAACCCTAGGTACTCCCGTCGGGATCGGCGGATACGAAGGGACTACTCCTTTATTTGGTGTACCAAATTCGGAGCTGTGTTTCTGTTCCTCAGAAGTCTTTTGCGGGATCTCCTCCACGTGACGTTTAGTCTTCCTCGGTGTGTAGATGGTTGTTAAACGCTTACGGCTCCCTGAACAAGATGATTTTCGTCTCTGCATTCAACATGTCCAAACCATATCAACTGTTCTCCTCCCATTTTATCAGTTAACGCAGAGACTCCCATCCAGTCACGAATTCGATCATTTTTTATATGATCTCGTTTCATACCCACTGACCAACGAAGCATTCTCATATCGGCAACATGCAGTTTATGATCATGCTTGTCCTGCCTGGCCCATGTCTTTGCACTGTATGCCATTGCTGGTCTGATCACAGTGCTATAAACCTTGCCTTTCATTTTCGCAGGCATTCTTTTATCACACACATCACGCCGTTCACCGATCGTCACTTTAGCCAACCGGCATTTATTTGGTGTCGAACATCAGCATTCGCTGTTCCCTCGCTGTTGATGATGGATTCAATGTACCTGAATTCGTCTACCAAATTTAAGGATTCATCATTCTGGAAGGCTGAACGTTGCGGTCCAATGTGTTGTGGATTGGGAAAGTTGATATACACATACTCAGTCTTCGCCGTACCCACTCTCAGTCCGTGGCTCTCAAGTACTAGCCTCCATCTCTGACGAACCTCTTCAACCCACCCTCTTGTTTCAGCAGTCAAGACTAGGTCGTCCACATACAAAATGTTCCGTAGTAGTTCCTGCATGAGGTGTTTGATCAGATAGTTTATGACCATATTAAATAACAATGCAATAAGCACTATACCCTGGTGAAGTCCAAGTTTCAGAGGGATGCTATCAGAATCCCCAGCTCTGCTCATGGCCACGTTGAGTGGCAATTCGTAGGTCATTTTCACAGCATTTGCCAGCCGCTCGGGCACATTTTGGCTTCGTAAGGCGTTAAAAGCAATTCTCTGGGACCTCGATCATATTCTTTTTCTAGATCAGCAATCACTTCTTTCAGTTCCCTCTCCTTTTCCGTTATGATTCTAACTACTTGGATAGCATATGCAGTTGACCTTCCTCCAGAAAATCCACACTGACCATCGTGAATTTCTACTATTTTTATCCAGTTTGCGGCACGCATCTGTGAGCTTGCACTCGAGGGATAGTGGGTTGGAACCCAGCCATCCGTAGTTTCCCATTTTCACACCAGGCAAATTCTGGGGCTGTACCTTAATTATGGCCACGGCCGCATCCTTTGTATTCCGAGCCCTTTCCTGTTTCATCTGTACCTTAATTATGGCCACGGCCGCTTCCTTCGCATTCCGAGCCCTTTCCTGTTTCATCGTCACCATAAAACCTATCTGTGTCGGTGCGACGTAAAACCAATTGTATCAAGTTTGCCAATATACATTTCCAGTTCTTAAGCGTGTGAGACATTACTTAATTCCTCGATTGTTCCCACATTACCTGGAATCACTGTTATTCTAGAAAAACGGTACCAGGAAACTTTCACGGAACCGAGTTGGAACGGAGTCATCAGCTAGCAGCTTGCTGAACAGTCATTGCAGCCACAAATATCCATCTTCACCACACTCTTTACACAATTGAAGAGCCCCGGCGCAAGAACCAGACAATTCCAATTTTTGGTCAATTTCGTTTCTTTTTTTATGTAAGTTATCGTTAAAAAGTCTCTATCTGTCGGTGCAAGAACTGTACTGCTCCACTGATTTGGTGCGTAGTAGGAGTGTAAAAGGAGCTGTCGGGATTGTTTTAACTGTTTCTGCCGGAACATCAATCCTAGAGCTGTCTGTTTCTTGCAGCGGCTATAGTTCCATGTTCGAGTGGAGACATATTTTATAAAAGGCAGTTTTGATTGTATAACTTTTGTATACACTCTGGAAAGACACGCAAACCATTCTGTTATATGTACGATGAAACTATTGGTAGAAAGGGTCAAAAAGAGGTGATTGGCATGCTCAATAATTTCTTAGAAAGCGAGATAAGTGATGACATCACAGTCTTGTATCTGTTCTCGGCACAGAATAAGAACCTCAGTATTTTTCAATTTCTGTATACACTTGTCAAAGGATTTGTGAGATTTGAGAAAATAATAGACCAGTATCCAGAGCGCGAACACAGCTTCCTCCCGTGCGAGCGGAACTTTGGTGTAATCGAAAAGGAGAAACGAAAGAGAGGGAGAATACATTTTCCACAAGATTATCGTGTCCTGGTACAGAAGGCGAGTCGCAAGTTCATTGTTCATGATGTAACACGAAAAACGTTTTGGGACTACACAACGCACTTCAAAACATTCGTCAAAACTTCCTGTGAACCTCATGTCCTTGGTGTATATAAATCTTGTTGCATTGTGACGATATTTACTCTCACAGTAAGTCTGCTGTATAATAAAGTATCGTTCATTGATAACTCAGTTAAATAGTGCTGATTATTGTATTCTTCGGGGCATGAAACAAGATAGCTCCAGCGGTTGTGTGAATAAACTGAGGGGAGTCCAGCAACACAACCCGCATCATTTCCATTTCAATGTGTATGTTAGGCCTACTACTTTTTCTAGCTAAAGTACGTAGGTAACCCTCAGATTTTCAACGCATAATTTATTTTATGAACTTTTTTGTGTCTCCTGAAATGTTTTATTTTTTGGAGCTGTCTGGTTCTTGCGCCGGGCTCGTCAATTCTCCGAGATGGCGTCAGGGCCAACTGCACGTCTCTATTTCAACATCTTCCAACATTGTTTTAGTTACCCGATGAACTGGTCCTTCTGTGGGGTCAGATTCCTCTGCTTCTTGATGGGGAAATTCCTTATTCAAAATCACCTCAAATTATTCTTTCCTTCGGTTGTTAATGTCCGCGACTTCTTTTAATAATGTATCTTGTTTGCTGTTAATGTACATCAGGAAGTCCATATCTTGCGACTGTTTACTCCACTAGCACGCCAGCTCGTACACATTCCTTGCACTATCCAACTATTCCAGCATTCAAAGCATGGTGGAAAGACCTCGTATTTCGCTACTGCCGCCGCATTTATTTTATCTTCGCTCTTTGACGCATTGGACTCAGACTGTGACTCCGTCTGGGTTATTTCGGTTTTCCACCATGCCTTGATTACTGCTTTCTTCTCCTTCAGCTTTGACTGAATAGCTTATTTACACTAACAGGTTTCTATTTCTCTCTATAATTTTCCTCTTGTAACCCTTAGATACTCCTTAGCCTTACCAACGTAGAACCTTTAGAATGACATCCACATTTCTTGCGCACTAAAATCAGAATTAAATAGTGTCTTAAAAAGGATTGAATTTCTTCAGTAAACGCGTGATATCTCGCCTCATCTTTTAGTACAATCAATTTGAACTTTTCCACTGTTACAACTCGCTCCTTATGAATGGATTTCTGCAGCCTCATTTCAGCTAATAAAAGGTGATGTTTTGATGTGAGAGGCTCACCTGGAATCACTTTACAATCCACAAAGAATCGACGTAACTCCTAGCAGCACAACATATAGTCTATCCGTGTCTCTCCGACACCATTTCGGGATTGTGACTCGTTACAAGATGTTGATCAGTTTCCTGGAAGATTGCATTGACAATGGCCAAATCAAATTCCACTGTACATATTGTACAGTTACTACCCTTGATAATTTTTAACCATCGAGCTCGATAGCTGCAGTCGCTTAAGTGCGGCCAGTATCCAGTATTCGGGAGATAGTAGGTTCGAACCCCACTGTCGGCAGCCCTGAAAATGGTTTTCCGTGGTTTCCCATTTTCACACCAGGCAAATGCTGGGGCTGTACCTTAATTAAGGCCACGGCCGCTTCCCTCCCACTCCTAGCCCTTTCCTGTCGCACCGTCGCCATAAGACCTATCTGTGTCGGTGCGACGTAAAACAACTAGCAAAAAAATTTACCATAGCCAAAGCCACCGTGACACTCTTTGTAATCTAGCGCAATTCTGTCAACATCTCCATTGAAGTCTGCACTGACGACAATCGACTTGGATGGTGGGATCTCTTGAAACAGTTTCCTAAGCTCCTCCCAAAAGTTCTGATTTGTCATTGCATACTGCTCAGACTGCGGTGTATATGCACATATTACGTTCATACACCGTCCTTCTTCCACCACCAATGTTATTGACATCAATCGACCATTCACTCTTTTTTGTCTACAGAGATGATGATTCGAAGCCTATTTTTAATTTTAATTTAGAAAAATAACCTTCAGTCCTGCTGTCAGTCACCATCATGGTTTAATGAATTCGTAGGACTATTTCTATGTTTGGAAAGCAGACCTTGGCTTTCTTTTCAATAAAAATTGTATACACCATCGCTCTTGGCTTAGAGCCTTCTTAATCAAAATGCTATTTTTTGCGTCCCACTAACTACTTTTTGGCGAATTTCGGAGACGCCGAGACCGGAATTTTGTTCTTTTACGTGCCAGTAAATCCACCGACACGAGGCTGACGTATTTGAGCACCTTCAAATACCACCGGACTGAGCCAGGATCGAACCTGCCAAGTTGGAGTCAGAAGGCCAGCGCCTAAACCGTCTGAACCACTCAGCCCGACACTTCTTAAGAGAATTCTATTATCTTTATGCACTATTTTTGTATTTTTCTCAGTGTAGGATAATCTTGAGGGGCTGTTAGGTGAGAACATTTAATATAACAACTACATAATTTATGTATTCAAGAGTATTATTAACAATTAATGTTGTTAACTTTGACAGATCTGGTCCTGCTGTGTGTGTGTGTGTGTGTGTGTGTGTGTGTGTGTGTGTGTGTGTGTGTGTGTGTGTGTGTGTGAAATTACTTATGTCTAGAACTGGAATAGCTGGAGCGTACTATCTCGACTTGTACACGCCATGGACTCAGAAAACTCTCGTTCAGAATTAACACTACCAGCGTCGGGGTCGGGACTCAAAACACTGACGACTGAAGGGTAATGCTTCCCACTGTTGATGTGCAGTGGAATTAAACGCTTAATTATGAAGGAATATGATCCGTTTAGTAACAAAAAAACTTCTTTCTGCTGAAGGGCAGCGCACAAACATTGCAATACGGACAACTGCGACTGAACGTTTTGTCAAAAGACATTATTTTGAAAATGTAGAGCTGTGATGTTGGTATGTATACCTTATATATCTAGTACATTTCTATCTTGGAAACTTGGAACCAGAACTTTTGAAGTCTGTTTGACTGAGAGTTGTTTCCTTTCTTTATTTTATTTTGAGGTTCTGCACTGCTATTAGCTGGAACGTAATTCAGTGTTCTGAATAATGCATGCTCTGGCCAGGTAACTTAATGTAATACTCGCTATTCTCCTGTGTTAGAGAATGTAAGCTGATATGAGCGTTCGCTAGACTGAGGAAAAAGTAATCTCGATATCTAGACTCCGAGGAGGGGGGTGAGAGGGGGGAGGGAAAGGATCTGGTGATCCTACCTTACGTATTCTCTAGCTCATTCATTTTCTAGAAGTAAGCAAAAATATCTTGTAAAAGAGTGAATACATCATCATATGTGCAACCAACTGATGAAGGGTGAAGCACTAGGCACCTGTTTTGGTTCCTCTTAAAACAGTAATCACCACCACCACATCAATGTGCGGGCATTTATTATTCTTATTCTTATTAACAAATTCATCGCAATTAGGAAATATCCCGGTGGCAATGGACACTTACAGTAGTGTGATAATAAATGAAAGATAAAACGTAATTAGCCAACAACAACTACTACTATTATTACTATTATTATTATTATTATTATTATTATTATTATTAATACTAGTGCCTCCGTGGCTCAGGCGGCAGTGCGTCGGGCTCTCACCACTGGGTTCCGTGCTTCAAATCTCGGTCACACCATGTGAGATTTGTGCTGAACACAGCGGAGGATGGACGGGTTTTTCTCCGGGTACTCCGGTTTTCCCTGTCATCGAATGGTGATGCTGTTTCCAAAGACGAAACGTTTTATAAGCGTAGTCACTGGAAGCCGAAGATCAGCCTCTACATTAGCTCTCTTTCGGTACTTAGTTCTCATCAGCGTGAGAGCGGGAAAGGTACACTCACAGAGGTATGTTGTCATGAAAGGCATTAAAAGCAGTATTTCCTTTCTATAAATTGTAGGGTATAGGGGATGTCATTGACCCAAAAATCAATCATAGGCGTGAAGTTGTGATACTTTCATGGAACTTCATGGAGCTAAACATGCCACTCCACCTGATTCAGCACCCATATCATACTTCAATTTATTTTTCACTCTCTCTGCCAAGATACTTCGACAAGTTGGTCTTCCTCAAGGGAGGTCAGTTGATGTTCAGTTTCAAAGAAGAGATTCCTGATCCACGAGATTGTTTCAACCAGAGGCCGAACTATGGTCTGATTGTGGATACTAGCAGTTCCGGTTTAGTGCCATTTCGTCCAGCAACAAATTTACTTGAAAAACGTGCCATTTCGTCCAGCTCGGTTTTACAAATTATTACACAAGTTAATGAGTGCCATCTCGTCCAGACGAAATGTTGACAAGGGTTAAGGCAGTGCAGGTTAATGCTTACGTCCCCAGCCCTGCTGTGAAATTCCATTCCTCTCCTCTCCGCCTTTGTTTATGAACAGAGACTTCATTCTTTCGAATGATCTCTGTGAATTAACATCGTTGTTAATTATGGAGATTTCAACCACCACAAGGGGCCAACCTAGTTTATTACTTAACGGGTATCCGTATAAGGTTAAGAATGAGAAGAAGTGCGGTAAAAATGTGTGGCGTTGTGCTAGCCGTTCTTGTAGTGGAAAAGTGTTTACTGTAAACCGTGAAATTATTAAAGAAGAAATCCATAATACGTGTGTTCCTGATGTGGCTGCATAAGAAGTCCACAAGGCAATGGTACAGGGAAAGAAGAGAGCTCGCGAAGAAACCGATAAATCGATTTCACAGATAGGTTTATATTTTTATTAGTGACAATATTTACGCCCTAGACTCTAGGACTCCGCCCCACTGGCTTTTAAATGGGCATATATTTATTTAAATTGAGTCGAACTCCTTGCAAATCCTGAGGCTGAAGGCCGAAGGAAGTAAACTAGCGCAGCGAGTTTACATTCTGCGAGCGACGTCTTGCTCGACAGACAGACAGACATAAATTGAGATAAAGTTCGATTCGGCTCCTACGATGTATAATACATGAAATTATGCCAAAATGGCACTATTCCAGGTAATGTACAGACAGAACTATTATTTTATTCATGTAGATAGTATAGTTAGTTCCTTTTGGTTTCGGATTTTTGACGACGAATTCAAACCTCTTCTACAATCCGGATTTGAACTAGTTACCAGAATTCCTCAATTATATAACTGCAAGTCTACTCTGCATAGACAGCGAAGGGATGCTCAGGGAATTCAGGCTGAACCCAATCATCGAGATGAAGTTGGATTCAGAAAGTTTGAAGATGGCAGATGGAAATAATTTTTTACTGGCTGACGACTGTGGTGGTGAGCGGATACTTATATTTGCCAGTTCCACAGGAAAAACTGAATTAAAAGAAAATAAGAATTTTTTCATGGATGGCACCTTTAAGAGTGTTAGCAAACAATGTTATCAGTTGTACACCGTCCATGTAGATTTAATAAGTACTGTGGAAGAAACAAACGTAACCCCCGTAGTTTTCGCATTACTTCCTGACAAAAGAAAGTCAACTTACATTCGCCTGTTTAACGCCATTCTTCGGGTTTTTCCGGACTGGTCCTCTGAGACAGTAAACGCAGATTTCGAAGCTGGAGTGATCGAGGTAATCAACACTGTATTTCCTGCTGCAGAATTTCATGGGTGATTTTTTCATTTTTCACAACGTCTATAGAGGAATGTACAAAACCTTGGGCTTGCCAAAGATTACAACACACGCCAGGAAATACGAGACTCCGTGAAACTGTGCGCTGTTCTGGCCTTTTTAAAGACGACAGATGTGGAGGAAGGCTGGCTACACATCCACAGTGTTGCTGTAGCACATGAGAAACTCAGTGAGTTTTTTGACTATTTCATCATAGACCAGTGGTTAGAAAACCCTCATTTCCCAATTGATCCATGGAATTGTACCGGCAGGTGACATCGTACCAACAACGCTGTGGAAGGATGGAACCATCGCTTGAATGCAATCGTAGGAAAACCACACCCTCGAATAAAACACCTCATTATGGCACTATAGAAAGAAGCATATTATTCTGACACGAAAATCATCAGGATTGACCTAAATTTAGAAGGTCTAAAGAAGAGAAACAAGTACATTGTAATGGACAACAGAATAGAAAGAGCAATTGAAAAATTGGAGAAGTCACGAGATATTGAAAACTTTTTGAGGAATGTCTCTTACATAATTAAAATGGATTAAGAGGAACAAAAGCTTGCTGATTTGCATCATCGGACAACGCATTAGCTGCTGCATACATTGTACACACTGTATATATTTTTAAATAGGCATAAAACTTGACAAGGCTGAAAGGTCGCTTCTTCCATTGCCAGATTTGTTTTGTGTTTTTAATCAAACCTTTGTAGTGATAATGATGATGCTTGTTGTTTTAAGGGGCCTAATATCGAAGGTCATCGGCCTCTAATGGAACGAGATGGACGACATGATCTATGATAGTTAAAATTTTATAACATATCCACTGAAATGAAATGTCGTATGGCTTTTAGTGACCGTTCAGTCAGCGAGTCGGACAATGTATCCACTGACTAGACTTAAAAGAATGGTGATGACAGAAATGAGTATGAGATTAAAACAATCAGTGGATCTAATTCACAATGCCTTATTTTCTATTAAAATAAGAGAAAATACAGGAAAAACGGACTAAGGCATTGCCTGAACCTTTGTAGTAATGTGAAAATTGGCTGAACGTGACTTCATAGCAGTCTTGAGGAACGCAGTTAATAGTGAGTATATTATCTTATATTTAATTCTGTTAGGAATTTTTTGTACAGTGAACTACTTTTTTATTATAAGTTTGATTTTGATGTTTTAGGTGTCAAAATAAAGGGAACTTTCCCTAGATGTTTCGAAAGCACATGATTTCCCTAAATTCCCTTAGGGGTCCCTCCTAAAAGCCCTTCAAAGTCCCTATGTAATTTTAATGAAATAAACAAGTATTCCTGCTTGATATAAGATATTTAAACTGATGTTTTAGTAATGCAACTTTAGATATATTTTAATTATCACCTGATTTTTGAAAATATTTGTTTTTATTTTCACTATGTTGTTTACATTATAAGCATTTCATTGTAAAATATAGTTGACTGGTGGCAAACGAGCGGAGCGAGTAACGTCCATTATTACAAACATCAAAAAATTACCTATTTCTAACAAGGAACGCAATGAAATGAAACAGTTATTGTAGACCTGTCAAACTGTCAATCATAGGTGTTTGGACGAAATAGCACTAGTGGGCCGATAGAGAGTTAACTGCCTGCCTCTGTTCGTGGAATTTTGATGAAATGGCACCTGGACGAAATGGCACGACACGGCAGTTCCAAGTGTCTCACAATTACATCACATACACTGCCGTGCAGTATTTTTTTCTTTTTTCCGCTGCTAACTTGTAGACCTACCATCCATCGGCCAAATTAAGAGTTACATATACTGTATGTAAATTTTAGAACACTGAATGCATAGTGCCTACATTTTGTATAATGGTCTATGAATTGCGTGTACAATAAAATTACATTCTTCAAATACTTAAATTATTATTGCGGACCCCTTGGATTATCGTCGCGGCCCCCAGGAGCCCGCGGACCACAGTTTGTGTTACATGATAAGTATGGCATATATGATCCGAGTATTTCTACTAAGATTCGCTAAACGAGATCCACTTTAGTTATTCATTTACTGAATTACTCTGGCTTTGACAACATTTGGAAAATATTCAATATCGACCAATTACCGTATCAGATAATCAAATTAGGCCCTATATTTATCATGTCGGATTAATGACTACATAATTTGAACAATATACCTCTAAATTTCAATTTGATGGTCCACCCAGCTTAACTCACCCCAACCATCGAACGTATCTATATATTTAACAGCCTGTCCAAAACAAACATTACGAAATAATATCGATTAATTTCAATAAATAATTATACACGCACATGTAAGTAACCCTCCATAAACCAAGAGGACGCACGGGGTAATTCATTATTAATGATGAGGAATGAAAGGAAACATTACAACCATTGTGGTATATATGGGTGCATAAAAATGTGCAATGAATGAGATGCTCGAAATAATACGAAACAACCATTTAAGCCTAGAATAATAAACGTCTGATGTTTCCAAAGCATATCGTGTCATAGAGCATAGGAGAGATACAGTGCATGTTACTGTATAGGGTGGTTGTATCTTAGTGAGCATCGCGTTAAGAATAAAATCCTTGTTGAATTCTACGCCATTTAAGAGTTCTGCTGAAGCAGACCAATTAAACTATAATAAACAGCATGATGACCATAATGACAGTAATTCTAAGACTTGGGATAGCAGTAGTGAATCTTGGTACATAAAAACGTGACGTAAGGACAAGTGAGGTTTATCATCGACAAGGAGTTCTGTGACATTCCACACGCAATCCTGAAATGTTGAGCTATTTGTAGCTCTCGTCGTAAAGGAAGGAAGTTTCCCTCAGCAGGTAAGTGACTTCTATCCGGTTGCAATGCTACGTAGTTATTTCATCACACGGACCAATCACTTATTGCATGAAGACCGTTCTGATAGCTAGAATTGGTGATGATTAGTGCTTGAATAATCATGAATGGACTCCTCTGCATGAATTCCATCTGATAGCTGATTCTCATTTAAATGGTATAATACTATTTACTGTAATCATATTTTGGTCATCAGCAGAGAGTAGGGAAAAGTTCTACAGAAGTGCAGTTAGGTACCTACAGACTTAGTTTCTTTACAACGTGGGAATGACTGGCTTAGGCAAGGCAAAAACAGAGGGCAGATTGGAGATGCATAGTGCTTTGAAACTTTGAGTCTGTGCTTCCTGGCAACTGGAACACCGAAATACGACATGCTTTTATTTATTATTGTTTATAACCTGTTTAGCAGTCGTAATTAAGGGAAATTTAACACATGCGATTTCAAATTTTCAGCACATGTACTTACACTTATTTTTGTACGATTTCTACTTCTCTTGAAATGAAGAAAAAATAGGACATCCACAGAAATTGATACAATTGCAACGCAGACCAATTTACTTGTGATAGTTGTGAAAAGGGAGGTTTTCTCGTTTACCAAAGCAATGTTTATATTGCGATAAACTTCTTTCGACGTCGCATGAAGTGGTGGACGCATATTTCAACTAAAGCACATCACTAATATTTGTATATTGTCCACTTCGACACTCAAAATTTCTTATGGAACATAATTCAGAATAACTACATTTTTATAATCACTTTTCTTTGAAGAACATTGTTAAATTTCTCCTTCATTTGTTCAATAGCCGGCCCAGGTTCTGCCCGATCACAGGTGTGTGACAGATTTTACACAATTTCTAGAACTTTCGGCATTTCAAAATTACATGTTTCCAGACGTTTAATGTTTTTATTAAATTTTGGAAATTAATTTTGATGAAATTTAAATTTGGTAATAACTTTCCAGATATTGCAATCGTAATTGCATGAACTTCCTCATCACTAACATTGTCGATAATTGTTACAATTGTCTTTTAATATACAAAATAATATATCGCCACTTCCAAACGGCTCCTCCACTGAGGAACTGGAAGGTTTGGTTCTCTTTCTTTGCATTTCTTGATTCTGTAAGAAGCTTTTTAGAGATATTTTCTTTTTGACATTGGCTGTTAAATTGAAACGTTGATAAAGGAAAGACAAATCAGTTTAGCTACTCTATGAAGGCCGTCAGACGGACAATTCATATTGGACGATTTTGAAAAATGAACTTGTATTTGCTTAGCTGACTTTACTATGTATGAGGCAGTATTCGTGGCAAGATCAAAAACGTTTTCATATTTAATGGTTTTGTATCATAAAAGTGGTATTCCATTTTTGTTACCTCTCAATTTTTGCATGGTTTACTTTTTCAGTATTTAAGATGTCAATTAAAAACATCCCCGTGATAATTAGATAACATTAAACCCAGGATCATATTTGCCACATTTTCTACACTTTAATGTCCGTTTCATCAACTAATACCCAAATCTTATTGTCCCCAGCCTTACATCTTACCCCTTGTACTACTTCATTGCAACATGAACGTAATATTTGTCTTCGAATCACTGTTTCACTACGTAAGCCTATCCGATTATTTGTGTATCTCTGTAGAAACCCTTTGAATTTTCCGAAATTTTAAATGGTGCATGAATACGGATCTGTCATTTTTACATATATCTGTGTGACACTCAGATATCGTACATACTATGGAATTCACATCTGAAGCCATATTTGCTTGTGTCGTACGTTCAATGTTTTTAATAGGCCTGTGTACCTTTGTTCGACAATGTTGCTGTATACACTGTTCCTTTGCGCTCGCAAACTCTGACATTCATAAACAACGCGTAATTTTATCATTTCCCTTACTGAAATATTCAGCATCGAATTGCTGTACTTGTACTATATAGTATTGTTTAATATTTTTGGTCTTAGGCATTGCGATCAATTGTACAACACGAAACAACTGTGTTAACTCACCTGCCGCTCAACACTCACTGGAATGAGCACGTGCATTGGTTATGTGAACTATATACAGAGTGAAGCGAAATTCGCGCACTCGGGCGTCGCAGCGTGTCTCCTCACATGCCAGCAATAAAAAATGTCTCTCACAAAAATTCGTCCTGCGAATATATCCGGGCGAAAAAGGTCGTTGAAAAGTGACAATCTGGCAACACTGTAACCACATGTAGGGTAACTACGTCTGTCAGCACTTATTAATTGTGCTGTACACTTGGAACAGTGGATAGAGTTTTGGGTTAACATGCAGGAGGTCGAGGGGTCGATCCTAGGTTGAGGCGTATGTTTCCTATTTCGTAAATGTAGTCCAGGTGGTATGTTATCTGACATTTTAATCGTCAACAGCGATTGCAGCGGGTTCTCTAGAAACAATTTGCATTTACATACTATGATCCTAGAAATGGACAAACATTCGTTTTCATTGGTCAGGTTTGAAAGACGCCCTTCCCACACCGTGGGCGTGAATTTCTTCGCACCACTTAATCTACTAGATGCGTTACAACGTGTTCAGCGTTACTAAATTTTGTGAATGTAGGGTACATGTGACCTAAGAAACGGTATCTTACTGTGTTACAGTATGTAATGTCCGATGGAAATTAGCAAATAAAAAACGCGCCTCAACCCAGGATCGAACCCCCGACCACCTGCATGCTAACCCAAAACTCTATCCACTGCGGCAACTGTACAGCACGACTAAGACGTGCTGACAGAGGTAGTTACCCTACATGTGGTTACAGTGTTGCCAGATTGCCACTCATCAACGACCTTTAGCTCCCGGATATACTCGCAGGACGAACTTTTGTTAGAGACATTTTTTTATTGCTGGCATGTAAAGAGTCGCGCTGCGACGCCCGAGTGCGCGAATTTCGCTTCACCCTGTACATATTAAAAACTAACATCACTGCTGTCCGTAACGTATCTGCCTGTCTCGTAACGCAGAGGTCTACACCTAAGACTCACAGAACTTGAACACGTGTGAACGAACTATTTTGGTACTATTTCCCCACCTTTAGTTATCAGTAACTTTAAGTTAACTTGAAACGTTACAAGAACTGTTGTAGTTTTACGTGACTGGTGATGTCTTGGTAACAGCCAAGGGTGAAGCATTATGCTCTCTGATGTTACAGCAGGCGCATATCCATTGGGAGGGGAGAGTATGGGGGAAATTCCCTTCCCCTCCCCCCGCTCAACAGTCTGATGAAAATAGAAAAATTATAGATTTTTTAAAAAGAAAGCATCAGTGTTTCAGGTGATATAATAATACAGTATACAAGTACTCGCTGTGAATGGTAATGAATGTACATTAACTAAGCAACAGGATACACAATTGTGGCGTTACAAAATGAAATGTCAAAAGGTAGGCCTGTCGCCGGTTCAGCATAAATGGCAAGAGTTATCCCCTCCGACAACTTGGCCTTGAGTAGAGGGGAAGGGAGTGAGAGAGAGAAGGCAAATGTTCAAAGGCCCACAGCCCGATGACAATTAAATATTTTGATCATGAATATAGACTTGAGTTTTTGAAAATATCTGTTGTGAGGCCCACTTATTACCTAAACAGATTTTTAAACTGCCGCCTCTATCATAACATAATAGGTCCTAGCTTGTAGCATCTCCCTGCTCGCCCTTCCTTTGCTACCCAGGGTGCGAAATCGCGGGGGTGAAGGGAGGGATTTCCGCCCCCCCCCCCGACGATTTTATCTCAAAGGTCCCCCCCCCCACTAAAATTGCCCGGGGGGATTCTCTCATTATAAAATAATGAGGAAAATTTAGAACACGTATAGTTTATTACTGTCCGCCTCTGTGGTGTAGTGGTTAGCGTGATTAGCTGCCACCCCCGGAGGTCCGGGTTCGATTCCCGGCTCTGCCACGAAATTTGAAAAGTTGTACGAGGGCTGGAACGGGGTCCACTCAGCCTCGGGAGGTCAACTGAGTAGAGGTGGGTTCGATTCCCTCCTCAGCCATCCTCGAAGTGGTTTTCCGTGGTTTCCCACTTCTCCTCCAGGCGAATGCCGGGATGGCACCTAACTTAAGGCCACGGCCGCTTCCTTCCCTCTTCCTTGCCTATCCCATCCGACCTTCCCATCCCTCCACAAGGCCCCTGTTCAGCATAGCAGGTGAGGCCGCCTGGGCGACGTACTGGTCATTCTCCCCAGTTGTATCCCCCGACCAAGAGTCTGAAGCTCCAGGACACTGCCCTTGAGGCGGTAGAGGTGGGATCCCTCGCTGAGTCCGAGGGAAAAACCGAACCTGGAGGGTAAACAGATGATGATGATGATGATAGTTTATTACTGAAATTAATGATTTTTACTGTGCATATTTTCATAGAAACATCAGCAATAAATCAAATGACTGCAAGAAAACAACGCAGCAGTGGCAATCCGCACCTGCAGCCTATTGTTCACGTTTCACTCTGGCAAGTCCGTCTGAAACGAGTGCGAAAATGTAAATGACTTGAAGCTCTGCTCCCTTGCCAATGCTCTAAGTAGCTCGAGCTTACACCATTCCTGTACTTCTTGGAGAGGGTGTGTTTCCGATAGGTATCAACAGAACAATATACACTTAAAGTGTGTACAAACCAACAAATGTGTTCCGTCAGCACTTAGCCCTGGTAGACGAAAGTTCCGCTAATAAAGCAATAAGTCAGGACAAATCGCGCTTCGTTTGGCCTTTCGTAAGAAAGGGACAGTCTATCATAAACTTCTCAGCTGGTTGGAATAACTTTCTAATGTTTATCATTCTTGTTACACAACAAATTTCAAACAAAAAGATCTACAAATTACATTTTTCTGGGGGAGGAGATATTTTATTTACAGGGGAATTTTATACCCCCTTCCCCGCCGGATACTACCTGAAATAAACACCCGTATCTAAGCCCTATGTTCCTTCTCCCCCCCCCCCCCCCCACCATTTCTTTCTGATTTCGCACCCTGGCGACAACCCTGTGGTGTTCTTTGTTGCTAGGGAGGGACGGATTATTCCTAGTGTGCTGACCTCTTACCAAAGTGACCATGGATTGCAGTGCATCCAAGATAATTTGTGCTACGTCTTTAAACTTCGCACTAACAATTAAGGTACGCCGTTTGAAAATGGAAAATCAAGGAGAACCATTTTAGGAGTGCCGAGAGTGAGCCTCGAATCCACCTTCTTCCGAAATTGAAGCATGTGAGGTACAAAATTATTGGTCCAGTGTTTTATAATCACATGATAAAGAATCGTGTAAAACTGCAAATTCGCCTGCTTTTATTAGGTACTTGTTTCCATTATATTTTATTCTTATTTTCTGATGCTCGAAACACTGCATGGCTAATATGACTCAAGATTTAGAATATAATGTAGATTAATATTAAAATTACTCTGTTTTCTGTAAATGAAAATGTTTTAACTTGCCGTCAAAATTTGTTAAAATATGTTGAATGAATCCGAAATATTTTCGTAGGTTTTCATACTAGGAGGAAATTCTTATTAACATTTGAATATATTATTACTTTTAAAGTTTAAATTTTAAGACTCACTCAGAGAAACAATCCCTCTTAATAATGCTGAATAAGATCAAACTACTGTAGGCCTATTATGTATAGGCTACGTAAGGTGTTAATTTTATGATTGTTCAGATTTCACTATTTATTTTCATTACACTCTGGCAGCCCCTTCGCGTAAGGAACAGTAAGATATCGTACTTTGACGCTGGCCCTGGGTTCAGGCATGGTGACAACATGAAACGTTTGTGCTGGATAAGGCGGAGATAGGACGGCTTTCACTGGGATGTCCTGTTTCCACATATTGCTTTCATTCTAGTGATGCTCCATTTATTCATTAATCATCCCCTCGGAGGTGTATCACATGCTTCCCCAGCCGGTACGTTCCTCTTCCTCAAGGTTAGCTGAGACTCCCTTACCCAACCAGTATTTCACTGGATTCATCAAGAATAGAGTTGAGTAGACTGTCCACCACTGGATGATAAGATCGTGAGTTCTAAACCGGCAGAAGTGGTCGATTTCTCTTCTTCTTCTTCTTCTTCTTCTTCTTCTTCTTCGCCGTATTACTGGTATTCTTCCCATCTTAGGTGAGGTCTGCCTTTTTGCAATTCGCCCTCAATTTTGCCCGGTCTTCAGCGTCCGTAAGACCCCATACCACCTCATTTTTGCCTCTCGCATTTTGTCTCGAATAGGGGCAACTATAAAAGTGTTCCTAACCTCCTGGTTCTTAGTGTGATCTAGCCGCGTGACTCCCAGCATACATCTAAGTATGTACATCGCCGTTACATGGAGGATCAGCTCGTATTTCTTTGTCACCGGCGAACATTCCACTCCATACACTACCGCTTGGGGAACGACTGTGCGATAGACCTTCGATTCAAACTACAGGGTAATCTTGTGTCACAAAGGACACCGTCCATGACCTGGCGTTACTTCAACCAGGCAGCTTTAACTCGAGCTCGAACGTCTGCAAGTATGTCACAGTCAGCTGCCATGCTGGAGCCAAGATCACGGAACGCAGATGTCTTCGGTAGTGGAATATTGTCGACCAATATTGTTCCAATTGTCGGTGTGCCGCTCTCAGGTACTCTGTTCTTGCGAGGTTTAGCCGCAATCCAAACGTACAAGCCTTGTTTTCCACTGGGTGAACAATTCACTCAGCCTCTTTAGCGAGTTGCTAACCAGCACAACGTCATATGTTTAGGAAGGATCCATGCATAGGGCGTTTGGAAGTTCGCGGTTACTGTGTCCATGCACAGGATGAACAGGAGTTGTGACAGGCAGGATACTTGATGAACACCCACTCGAACATCACATAGTGAAATAATGCTGTGACGCCAGCTGCACAGCGGACAAAGCTTCTAGAATAGTGTCAGAGGAGCTGAACCCAACGGACATGTTTCTCTAGGACACGACACCATGCGATCCGAGCGAACAAAAGATGAGTTCATGACGAACCCAGTCAAATGTCTTTTTTTTTTACTTTAAAGGCCATATGGGCCACTCTCCTCTTCTCTCTGTGCCTCTCTGCCAGCAATCGAATAGCATGGATAGCATCTATTGTTCTGCGGCCTTCAGCGAAGCCACGTTGGTTTTATGAGACAGTACTGCTGCTTTTAGGCATGCGTCAATCACCCGCTTGGAAAGTTCCATGGTGTGGCAAAGGAGAGGAGACGAATTGGGCGGTAATTCGCGAAGATAGTTACATCACCCTTACCTTTCCAGATACTCGTCTTCCGGGTAGACGGTACGTTGTCTTCAATGCATTTCTTCAAGAATTTTGCAAGATATTCAGTTCCACATTCCCCATCCCCTTCCAAACTTCAACAGGGAAGTCATCAGATCCAATTGTTTTGCTATTTTTCATTGCGCAGATGGCAGCTGAACCTTGGCAGGTACGGCGGATGAAACTGCACTCTACTGTGCATTGGATTACCTGTGGGAATAGTTGGATGTGGGAACTCCTCATTACGAATGACAGTGAAGTGTTTACCAGAGTGTCTACAGTAAGTAGCGTTTTTCAATGAGCTGTCCATGTACGTGCCTAATATGGATGACATTACCAATATCTTCAGTGGCACGATAACGAAATCTGGTGATCCTATAGATAGTATTGAATCCTCCGAGTTAATCCAATTATTCTTAGAAATCACGAAAGTAATTGTCCTTGGTGGTTGCCACTGTTCGTTTCGCGACCGATTTGAGTTGCCGATAGCCGACCAGATCGGTGTCAGTTCTTGTTGGTGATCTTCTTGGACTGCACTGCGCCCTGGACATCGTCATTCTACCACCAGACCTGTTTGTCCACGAAACGCTTTCCTGATTTTTGTCATTGTCTTTGGCACTCGATCGAATTCGTGTAGCGATCTCACCCCATCTATCCTTCACAAGGCGGTCAGTATTCAGGAGGAACAAGATGGCGTACATTAACACTGTTGGTATGACGTCAAACTTCCACCATTTGATGCATCCTGTGGTGGTGGCAGGTCAGAGAGGTGGGCGAAGGTGAAGCTGAAATTCAAGAAGCAGGAGTATATGCTGAGGAGTGTTGTTAATGGTATCATTTTACAGTTCATTACTAGCCTCAGATCCTTCCTATTCACCGTCCAGTAATTGATTTGCGACTTGCGACAACCACTGCTATATGTGATAACGTTGTTTCTTTAAAAATGCATTTACTTTTGCGAAGTTGAATTCCGAGGTGTGTTCACCAGCTTCGTTATACACACCAAACCCGAATCCATAATGCACTCATTCGAAACCATCCCTTGAGTAACCATTATGGGTAATGAGATCTCCACCGATTAACAAAGGTTCGCTGACGTCACGTCAATAGTTTGGATGTATGACTCCAGTTCTGTCCAAAATCCATCTTCTAATGGGCATCCTATATGTGGGGCCTCATAAGAGACGATGCGTACTATTCTTGACCCGGTGACAACTCGGATGTCAATCAACCGAACTTATATACGGTCTACGTAAGTGATTTTGTTCACAATCTTTCGGGGACAGCAATTGCCACGCCAATTCGGCAGGATGTTGTGCTATAGTACATGAGCTTGTGTCCTTCACCAACGTCACAGGTTTTGGCACCTTTCCACTTTGTCTACTGGTTATAGGCATTGTCTACCCGTCGTAGCTTCAGTGATTCGGCCAACTCGCGGCTGCATCCGGTCGTTGTCTCCCTTGGTCAACTCTTGTTCTTTTCCGACCCCTAAGGTACTAGAGCACTCAAGGCCAAGGGAATCTTTCATTCTCACGCCCTTCGTGGCCCCTGTCTTTCTTTCACCGATACCTTCATTCTTCGAAATGTCGGATCCCTTCCATGTTTTCCCTCTGATTAGTGTTAATAGAGGATGGTTGCCTAGTCGTACTGCTACTTAAAACAATAATCACCACCAACACCAATCAATGTCCCGTTGTTGATCGTCGCAAATTGGATAAATTTGCCTCGCTTATTTAACTACTCCAGCTTTGGGCAGGTAGCTCTCGCACATTTTTCACGCCGATCGATCGACGATCGGTGACGCTGAAGCCTACAAAAAAATGTAAAACACTCGCCATTCCATGTGGTAGATGTCGGTATGTTAAATATCGCTGGTGGTACATTTGCTGTCTACCCGAAAAATTCATTAAAAACTTGCGATCTGTCGAAGTAAAATGGAACATCGCAATTGACACGTTGGCTGTCTAGACGGCGTCACTTCAATATTCCGGCTTCTGGTGGCTGTGGCCTTTCAATTATTATTTTAATTGACATTTGCCAAAAAGGCTTGTACCTCTATTTGGAAATAATGTATATTGATTGACTAATTCATTGATTTAATTTCTGGGGTCTAGAAGCACTTTCAAACACTTTCAAAGTGTGAGATTAATTATACACTGACTGACAGAGCAAATGCAACACCAAGAAGGAGTGGTTCGAAAGGGATGAAAGTTGGGGAAAAAACAGAGACGGCACGGACGAATAATTGATGTTTATTTCAAACCGATATGCAGGTTACACAATGCGCACGGCATCGACTCAGTAGGATGTAGGACCACCGCGAGCGGCGATGCACGCAGAAACACGTCGAGGTACAGAGTCAATAAGAGTGCGGATGGTGTCCTGAGGGATGGTTCTCCATTCTCTGTCAACCATTTGCCACAGTTGGTCGTCCGTACGAGGCTGGGGCAGAGTTTGCAAACGGCGTCCAATGAGATCCCACACGTGTTCGATTGGTGAGAGATCCGGAGAGTACGCTGGCCACGGAAGCATCTGTACACCTAGTAGAGCCTGTTGGGAGATGCGAGCAGTGTGTGGGCGGGCATTAAACTGCTGAAACAGAGCATTGGGCAGCCCCTGAAGGTACGGGAGTGCCACCGGCCGCAGCACATGCTGCACGTAGCGGTGGGCATTTAACGTGCCTTGAATACGCACTAGAGGTGACGTGGAATCATACGCAATAGCGCCCCAAACCATGATGCCACGTTGTCTAGCGGTAGGGCGCTCCACAGTTACTGCCGGATTTGACCTTTCTCCACGCTGACGCCACACTCGTCTGCGGTGACTATCACTGACAGAACAGAAGCGTGACTCATCGGAGAACACGACGTTCCGCCATTCCCTCATCCAAGTCGCTCTAGCCCGGCACCATGCCAGGCGTGCACGTCTATGCTGTGGAGTCAATGGTAGTCTTCTGAGCGAACGCCGGGAGTGCAGGCCTCCTTCAACCAATCGATGGAAAATTGTTCTGGTCGATATTGGAACAGCCAGGGTGTCTTGCACATGCTGAAGAATGGCGGTTGACGTGGCGTGCTGGGCTGCCACCGCTTGGCGGTGGATGCGCCGATCCTCGCGTGCTGACGTCACTCGGGCTGCGCCTGGACCCCTCGCACGTGCCACATGTCCCTGCGCCAACCATCTTCGCCACAGGCGCTGCACCGTGGACACATCCCTATGGGTATCGGCTGCGATTTGACGAAGCGACCAACCTGCCCTTCTCAGCCCGATCACCATACCCCTCGTAAAGTCGTCTGTCTGCTGGAAATGCCTCCGTTGACGGCGGCCTGGCATTCTTAGCTATACACGTGTCCTGTGGCACACGACAACACGTTCTACAATGACTGTCGGCTGAGAAATCACGGTACGAAGTGGGCCATTCGCCAACGCCGTGTCCCATTTATCGTTCGCTACGTGCGCAGCACAGCGGCGCATTTCACATCATGAGCATATCTCAGTGACGTCAGTCTACCCTGCAATTGGCATAAAGTTCTGACCACTCCTTCTTGGTGTTGCATTTGCTCTGTCAGTCAGTGTATTTTGGGATCACTCCGAACCCCTCCCCCTGCCGAATGTTCAAACGCACTAGGGCTGATGGTCGAAGTTTCCCCCCCTAAAAACACTCCCTTGATCCGTCCCTGTGTTACAGTCGGTAATATTAGAATGATTAGCTATAGTTCCACATCAGAAATGCATACTGACACCCGTCTGCCCATCTGTCCGTCTGTCTGTCATTCTGTCTGTCCGTCTGTCCGTCTTTCTTTCTTTCTTTCTTTCTTTCTTTCTTTCTTTCTTTCTTTCTTTCTTTCTTTCTTCATTTCCTCCTTTAAAAGTATTAGTTCTATGCAGATTTGTCTATGATAATTTTGTTAAAATAATGAATGTATTAATCTGCAAAATTGAGGAGCAGCTACATGGACACTACTGTCAACAGGCATATCGTAGATGCACCTATTCCTGTCGTTGGTATAAGTTAGAGTGTCTCCGCTTACGATACCTTATAGGTATACGAACTTGACTAGCAATTTTAGCAAATGTTGAGGATGTACAGTTTAATATTTGCTAGGGGAACCAGAATATTCCATTAACAAATCAGGATACGTTACTGATGGTCTGTGTGCTTTTCATTTCAGTAGGATCAAATTATATCAATGAGAAATTATTCACTCGAAGTTCTTGATATTATAAGTACTGTATTGATCGTGTTTTGAACATATTGTTGGCAATCGCTCTGAACGTCGCAACCACTCGGGTAAGCCACAAAACTGGTTCTTTGTAAAATTTTGCAATTAACGGAAAATGTGATTGTAGGTTATGTATTTATTTATTTATTTATTTATTTATTTATTTATTTATTTATTTATTTATTTATTTATTTATTTATTTATTTATTTATTTATTTATTTATTTATTTATTTATTTTTATGATTCATGGTGTGAGTTGCTGTAGTCACGTCCTAGTTCGAGTGGTCCTGAGAGTCGGGATACCACTTGCTACGGAATGGGAGTGGGCATCTCGGACATATTTCTGAGTCATGGTCCTTCATGTGCTCAGGCGGCTAGGACTATAAAATCCACCGACGGTCCCGTCCCTAACACGTTAGAGGAGATATCCACACTTGGACTATGTGTAAGTAGGGTAGCACTCTGCTTCATGAATTTACCGAGCTCAGAACATTTAAGCAAGCCTCGGACCTTTGGGAGTAACGGAGTCCCACTCCCATTTGACAGGCGAGGGACTCCCTGGAAACAACTTGGCGAATGAAATGGAATTCGGTGGGGAGCTATCAGTATTAATGGGACTTATCGGAGAAAGAAAGTAGAACTGGCTGAGTCAGCAAAGAGGACGCATATGGATGTGCTAGGAGTAAGTGATATTTGGGTAAGGTGAGATAACGAGGAAGAGATAGGAGATTATAAAGTGTACTTGACGGGTGTTAAAAAAGTAAGGGCAGAGTATGGGGTAGGATTGTTCATCAGCAATACTATTGCTCGCTACATAGTTTCTGTTAGGCACGTAAATGCGGGTAGATTTGGCAGTTGGAGGAATAAGGACGAGAATTTTCTCTATGTATTCACCATGTGAGGGTGCAGATGAGGATGAAGTTAACAAGTATTATGAAGCTCTGTGTGACATCGTAGTCAGGATGAACAGCAGGGATAGGATAGTGCTAATGGGCGATTTCAATGCGAGTGCTGGAAATAGAACTGAAGGATACGAAAGGGTGATTGGTAAATGTGGGGAAGATATGGAAGCTAATGGGAATGGGAAGAGTTTGCTGGACTTCTGTGGTAGTATGGGTTTAGCAGTTACGAATACATTATTCAAGCATAAGGCCATTCACCGCTACACATGGGAGGTTAGGAGTACCAGATCCATAATAGACTATATCTTAACTGACTTCCAATTCAGGAAATCTGTTAAGAATATACGGGTTTTTCGAGGATTTTCCGATGATACAGACCACTATCTGATCTGTAGTGAACTAAATATCTCTAGGCCTAAGATAAAGTGAAATCTGTCTGCAAACGAATAAGGGTAGAAATTCTCCAGGACGAGGAAATTAAACAGGAGTACACGGATATGATTAGCTGTTTTTTGTTTTGTTTTTTGCTATTTGCTTTACGTCGCACCGACACAGATATGTCTTATGGCGACGATGGGATAGGAAAGGCCTAGGAAGTGGAAGGAAGTGGCCGTGGCCTTTATTAAGGTACAGCCCTGGCATTTGCCTGGTGTGAAAATGGGAAACCACGCAAAACCATCTTCAGGGCTGCCAACAGTGGGGCTCGAACCCACTATCTCCCGATTACTGGACACTGGCCACACTTAAGCGACTGCAGCTATCGAGCTCGGTGATATGATTAGTGAGAAGTTCCAAACAGTGGACAGTAAGCAGGTTCATGATAAAGAAAGAGAATGGTTGGCATACAGGGATGCTGTAGTGGAAACAGCAAGGGAATGCCTAGGGATAACATTGTGTAAAGATGCGGAAAAGCGAACATCTTGGTGGAACGATGAAGTGAGAGCAGCTTGAAAACGTAAAAAGAAGGCTTATTAGAAATGGCTTCAAACAAGGGCTGATGCAGACATGGAATGGTACGTAGATAAAAGAAACAGAGCGAAACAAATGTTCTTGAATCCAAAAGGAAATCGTGGGAAGATTTTGGTAAAAACCTGGAAAGGCTATCTCAAGCAGTAATAAAGAATCTTAGGAAGGGAGGGAAAAAAGAAATGAACAGTCTTTTGGGTAATTTAGGTAAACTCATCCCAGGGAATCACTGGACAGGTGGAGGGAATATTTTGAAAATCTTCTCAACGTAAAAGGAAATCTTCATGGTGGTGTCGCGAACAACCGAGGTCATGGGGAGGAGGAACGTGATGTTGATGAAATTACACTTGAGGACGTGGAAAAAATGGTAAATAAACTCCACTGTCATAAATCGGCAGGAAATTAGAAGTGAAATGGTGAAGTATAGTGGGGAGGCAGGGATTAAATGGCTTCATTGAGTAGTAAGATTAGCATGGAGTGTTGGTAAGGTACCTTCAGATTGGACAAAAGCAGTAATTGCACCTATCTATAAGCAAGGGAACAGGAGGGATTGCAACAACTATCGAGGTATCTCATTGATTAGTATACCAGGCAAAATATTCACTGGAATCTTGGAAGGGAGGGTGCGGTCAGTCGTTGAGAGGAAATTGGATGAAAACCAGTGTGGTTTCAGACCACAGAGGTGTTGTCAGGATCAGATATTCAGTATGCGCCAGGTAATTGAAAAACGCTGCGAGAGGAATAGACAGTTGTGTTTGTGTTTCGTAGATCTAGAGAAAGCATATGACAGGGTACCGAGGGAAAAGCTGTTCATCATACTGGGGATCTATGGGATTAAGGGTAGATTATTAAAATCAATCAAAGGCATTTATGTTGACAATTGGGCTGCAGTGAGAATTGATGGTAGAATGAGTTCTTGGTTCAGGGTACTTACAGGGGTTGGACAAGGCTGTAATCTTTCAACTTTGTTGTTCGTAGTTTTCATGGATCATCTGCTGAAAGGTATAAAGTGGCAGGGAGGTATTCAGTTATGTGGAAATGTAATAAGCAGTCCGGCCTATGCTGACGACTTGGTCTTATTGGCAGATTGTGCGCGAAAGCCTGCAGTCTAATATCTTGGAACTTGAAAATAGGTGCAACGAGTATGGTATGAAAATTAGCCTTTCGAAGACAAAATTGATGTCAGTAGGTAAGCAATTCAGCAGAAGTGAATGTCAGATTGGTGATACAAAACTGGAACAGGTAGATATTTTCAAGTATTTGGGTTATGTGTTCTCCCAGCATGGCAATATAGTGAGATTGAATCAAGGTGCAGTAAAGCTGACGCAGTGAGCTCGCAGTTGCAATCAACATTATTCTGCAAGAAGGAAGTCAGCTCCCGGACGAAACTATCTTTACATCGGTCTGTTTTCTGTTATTTATGAGAGCGAAAGCTGTGTTGACTCAGAATATCTTATACATAAATTAGAAGTAACAGACTTGAAAGTAGCGAGAATGATTGCTGGTAAAAACAGGTGGGAACAATGGCAAGAGGGTACTCGGAATGAGGAGATAAAGACTAAGTTAGGAATGAACTCGATGGATGAAGCTGTACGCATGTGCCGGCTTCGGTGATGGGGTAATGTGAGGCGAATGGAGGAAGAAAGGTTACCTATGATAATAATGGACTCTGTTATGGAAGGTAAGAGAAGTAGAGGGAGACCAAGACGACGGTGGTAGTGCTTAGTTTCTAACGATTTAAAGATTAGAGGTATAGATGTAAATGAGGTCTCAGCACTAGTTGCAAATCGAGGATTGTGACTACGTTTAGTAAATTCACAGGAGCTTTCAGACTGAACACTTAAAGGCATAACGGTCTATAATGATGATTTATTTATTTATTTATTTATTTATTTATTTATTTATTTATTTATTTATTTATTTATTTATTTATTTATTTATTTATTTATTTATTTATTTATTTATTTATTTATTTATTTATTTATAGGCTACTGTGTACGACATATTAGCAGTCAATATTCCTCATACTATCTAGGCGTCACAATGTGGTCCTGCTGGAAGCATCATTTGCTTGCTAACCGGCTCTCGAGTAAGAAATGTTCCCTTGGCGTTGATATACAATGGATCCAGCGGTTTATACTTTAACAACATGCATACCATTCACTCCCACTTGAAAACTGTGTGATCTCATGCCTCCGGGGATAGATTGTGATGGAAAGTAAATTCAATTATCAGAGACGATCATCCACAGAAACAAAATAAATAACCAATTGTACGGATGTCTGTACTTGTCTTCCTTGATGTTTTTAATGCTATTTATTCGGGGCGTTCCTTGATGGTTAGTGTTTAATTTAGGCTACACTTACAAGGGACCCTCACGAGTGTGAAGTCACAAGCGAGCATTTGAAAGTGCTGTAGTAACAATTGGATCAGGAAACAATATTAGCTGCTGATCACTCACCATGCTCATTGGAGGCCGACAGCAAATGAGTGCCCAGGCGATGCAGAGATCAACCTTGTATGGAATGCATGCGTTACACTTCCCAAAATGGACTTCATCGAAGTTACAAACCGTTTAGGGAAAAGGGTTAGGATATCCACTCCTACAGAATGCATAGATCATCATATTTATATAACGCGATGACGAAAACTAATGGAAATTAATGTCATACAACCGAATGCGAACCAGTTTGTCGTGCAGTTTATTGTGAAACTGGCTATCCTTTAAAGCTTAGCTGCAGATGGTGGGATGGTATGTTTTGTAAGCACGGGAAAATGTAGACATCCAGAGTATGAATTTGTCCCGTGGTTCAGGTGGTATGAACTACAATATCACACACTTACCAGCAGGGATGATTTTCTCTAATGAAACATGATTTTTATAGGCAGACCAAGAAGTCAAGCAACAGCAACCAGCTATGTGCCAAAGACAGTGTTCATACCGTAGCTGTAGTTTTGGTAAGCCCATTTTCCTGCGCGTGCATGCCGCCCTTGCTAGGTCCAAGACTCGCGACAGAATCGTTGGAGGCAGAAAACCTCCAGCTTCTCGCAGTACTGTAAAATAAATAACTTCCCAGCCAATTTACCTTCCAGGTTAACATTAGGCATAATTGTATAAAAATGAGTTAGGGCATTGATGTTCTTTACACCTGCTCTGTTACCTCTCACTGCCGGGGTGCCATTCCTATGGATTTCCTCTTCAAATCTCGATTGATTAGTGCCATTCTTATGCATTTCCTCTCCAAATCTCGATTGATCGGTGAAAAGTAATTCCTTACTGGACGATGGGATAAGGTTGTTTACCTCATAGAGTAACCGAGTAATCGAGCCGATTCTTCAGTTTGCTGTGCATTGTCAAGTTGCCGCTTTCTTTGGAATCTCGTTATTTTACGTCGTCCAATACTGTAGCTCCATTTGAACTCCCTTGAAATACCATAGATTTTCTTATGCGCCACATAGTCATATTGTTGCGGACTTAATCGAAATCTGTTAATATTTTTTATTTTAGTATGTTGTGGATGGTCATTCATGGACGTAAATTATGACTTGCACCCGCTTGATAGAAAATTATCTTTCTTTGCCACGTATCACTGGAGACAGGAGTTATGGCTCCGTCATGGGTGTTGAACTGCATGGCTGGACATGGTTAATATCACTTTCATCCGTGCCAGTGCACTCCGCATATGCAGCGTCCACACATTCGAAAGTACACAACACTACATATTCCACTGACTCATCTTGAAAAAACGCTAATATGTTATCTGCCACTTATTTCTCACTCTGTGAAATGTGTTGCATTCCCTTCTGACGGAATGACAAGGTCCGCAACTGTTGCTGTTGATATAATTATGGTTGAGGGTATCAGTTTCTAAATAATGAGCACGAGAGAAGAATGTTGTTCTCGAAGCTAGCGAGCAGGTGCCCAGGCAGGTTAGCGGAGTTACCCCGAGTTTAAGCCAATGAGGCCCAGCCCTTGCTGGAGTGACTGCAAATCTTCTGTGACTGCTGGGGAATTTTTACTTTGTTTGTGCTTGTCATTGCACTGGTTGATATCAAGCCTACAAGCAGTATAGCACTTGTGATGAACGTGTTGACTACGTCATTTAACTGCGTCTCACATTCTTACACTCTGTTTATCTTTGGGCACCTACAGTTCCACCCCCTCTTGCCAATAGCAGCCAATATTGCGCATGCAGTGGTATTCTCGATATCGTTTTACCGGTAACAGGTGGTGGTGACGGGACTACACGCTACCGTAAATTACCCCAAATTTGGAGATTCTGTATCTATCCCCGATGAACTACAATTTACTTGCAATTTGAAACTAAATATTCCTGACAATTTCACGGAACTTTCTTTGAATTAATGTTTTCGAATGACTTAAATTTTTTAAGAAAATTAAGCTCCTGATATGTCTGTATTTGTTATTTATGTGCGTGAGTTTTTAGAACACTGTGGGGAAAGCAATGTGGTTTGACTAAGGCAGTGAAAGAGTTAAAGAAACATTTCGAGAATGCGATATGAAGTGTAGATGAATTGGTTGACGGATAGTTGCGGTCAAGGAGATTTGCGGTCACTGAGATATACTTGTGTCCATTCACTGAAATTCCCCAGCAGTCACAGGAGATTTGCGGTCACTCCTGCAAGGGCTGGGCCTCATTGGCTTAAACTCGGGGTAACTCCACTAACCTGCCTGGGCACCTGCTCGCTAGCTTCGAGAACAACATTCTTCTCTCGTGCTCATTATTTAGAAACTGATACCCTCAACCACAAACGCCGGTCTATATCGGAACTTCCTGGTGTAAGTAGTTATTCTTGTGTGCTGTAATGGAGTTGACAGGTACAAATAAGGCAAATCTTTGTGCACATAACAATTGTTATATGTACTTGAAGTATAGGTAAAGTAAACATGGCATCGTCACCTGGGTGTGTCAGAAGGAGAAGAATAAGTGTAAAGGACGGGTGAGGACAAGAGCCGAAAAAATTCTTCCAAACTTCGATCATCAGTGTGGACCACCTGAAGAAGCAATCTTCACAGTGAAGAAGCAGGCTCAAGATGCAAAGAAGAGAGCAAGAGAAGAAGCGACTCCACTATCACAGATTTACGTGTATAACACGTCGGTCTGCATAACAGGGGCTACGACTTTGTCTCTGATATGCCAGCTCAAGAAACTTAAAAAAAGAGCAATTCGTCAGCAACAAAATCATGCACGCAGACTTCGAGTAGAGTCAAAAACATGTAGTCAGACAATTCTTAACAAAGAGGCGTTAAGAATAAACAATGGCTGCCAGTTTATTTTACCTGACGACGGCAGGGAAGAAAAAAATATCGACTTTAGTGACAAAAAGTAGAGAAATTCTTAGTCATTTTGCGCAATTTTTTATGGTTGGCACGTTCAAGAATTGCAGCAAACAGTTCTCCCAGATGTACACCATTCACGCAGACTTTGGAGGCCGGAGTGATGAAACCAACTTTTATTCAGTCGTCTTTGCGTTCCTGCCTAACAAAAAGAGAAACTTATATACCTGTTAGTTTCTTACACCTTGTCTTAGAAGAGGTTCCTGAATGGAAGCCTAACAAAATCACTACTGACTTCGAAGCAGCTACGATATCAGCCTTACGAGAAGCACTTCTGTTAGCGGAGTTAAGTGGCGGTTTCTTTCACATGAAGCGATGTCTCTGTTGGAAAGTACAGGAATTTGGCCTGACGAGGCACTACAAAGAGAACGAATATATACGTCTCCTCATCAGCAGGTGCGCTGCTCTGGCATTTGTGAAGCCAGATAACGACAGTGAGGGATGGCTGGTGATCCATTCTCAGGCTCCTTCTACAGAATATCTTCGACTGTTTTCTAGACGAGTGGCTTGAAAACACCGCGATACCAATCACTATATGGAGCTGTTACAAAAAGTGATATTGAACAACAGATTCTGTAGAGGGATGGTATCACAAGATCAACTCTTTAGTTGGAAATCCACATCCTCGATTTGACGATTGGTGGATTGTTTAAAGAAAGAAGCAGCAGCGACGAACTGCATGTACCGGTACCTGAAACTGGAGCTCAATTTTGAAGGTAAGAAGACGAAGACGAAATATGTGAAGAAAGGCTACAGGGTTGAAAGAACCCTTAAGAAATATGAAGAAACCAGTGACATCAGGTCCTGCTAAAGGCAATTTCTTACATCGAAAAGTAGCCTATCTTCTTGCGGCATCAGGGGTTTCTAATGTAAGTAGGTATGTACAACGTACATAGACAATAAAAACGATGCTTACCTTAAACCGACAATAGTAATTGACGAAGTTTAGTTACAGCTGATTTTAAACGCGAAAAAATGAACGTATACAACCATTATGCCAGTGCGAAGCCTGGATAAACTGTGACGAGAATCATTATTTTAAAACATATAATTTACTTTCAACTAAAATATTCTGTGTACTCAAGTTTGGAGGTTGTTTATTAAATAACAAGTAGGCCGACATAAACTCCAATAACGTCATCGTTTACCCCGTTTCATTTTACATTGAGTCATATAGGTTTGGAATTTGTATTTTAGTATTTTCTAACGCAGGTGGAACGCAAATAATGTCCGTCTTTGGACGTGTTTCGACCATGCGTCAATTTCAAGATATTGTTTCTCAAGAACTCTTCACCTGATCGAATCCATTTTTAATACAATATACTGAAACAGGAACGCCCGTACTTCAGTTTATCGGAGAGCATGAGAAACGACAAGGCGTGTACAGCCCATGCTAAGAGAGTGAGAGAGAAGGGTAGTGAAAAAAAATGTTTATGATTAAGTGGATCCTTCAGTTTATTCAATAGATATGCAAAGAATTATGTCACCTTTTACAGCTGAATCGTGGGGTTGTCCTTGAAGGCGTGGAGGGGACGTCGTCCTGCGGCGCCTGCGTCGTCTTGCGGTCGGCGTCGGCGTTGTCTTCCGTCGTTGGTGTTTTCTCTGTATTAGTGTTGATGGCGACTCGAACCTGAGGCAGGAATGGGGAAATGTGGAGCTTCCGCATCGGACGTCATGGGACTCTGGTGTGACACCTCTCTAAGGCGAAGCACACCGAAATAGTTCCCAC
Organism: Anabrus simplex; assembly: GCF_040414725.1. Taxonomy (NCBI): domain Eukaryota; kingdom Metazoa; phylum Arthropoda; class Insecta; order Orthoptera; family Tettigoniidae; genus Anabrus; species Anabrus simplex. The sequence continues at coordinate 1,066,252,296 of NC_090266.1, read as the reverse complement.
AGTCAATGATGTTGAACGTACTTTAGCAGCAAGGATAAAGTCAGAGTCACAGTTCCATGAGAATAAGATGGAAGGAATTATCGTATTTGGAATAATAAACAAACGAAAACAATCTAGGACCTTCCGAGGTGCAGTGATTAAGCACTTCACAAAGAAAATTAAATTCACCGGGTACAGTCTTTGCACTGTACACCATGAGCACAATATTCACACACTTGTAGAAATAAACGACAGTCCAAGTTCTGTTACGTCGTAATTTTCAGAAGATTATCACTGACACTTAAGATCATACGTGATTCAGAACAGGTTATGATGGGAATTGGCATGGTCCCTCGGAAAGAAATTACGATACCGTATTCCACAAGTTAATACTGTCTTTAAGAGGGAATGTTGGCACAGTTTATTACGAACACAGTTCAATGGATAGACACAGTCTTTAAATGAAATGAAGGCTGGCACAGTTTTATTACGAACACAGTTCAATGGATAGACACAGTCTTTAAATGAAATGAAGGTCGGCACAGTTTTATTACGAACACAGTTCCGAAAAATGGATAAACACAGTCTTTAAATGAAATGAAGGTCGGCACAGTTTTATTACGAACACAGTTCAATGGATAGACACAGTCTTTAAATGAAATGAAGGCTGGCACAGTTTATGTTAGAAACGTTATCGCTGTTTTCACACAGTCTTTAAATGAAATCAAGGTTGGCACAGTTTATGCTAGAAACACAGTCTTTAAATGAAATCAAGGTTGGTACAGTTTATGCTAGAAACATTCATAGTCCACAAACGAAATATAATCGCCCAGTCGTACAGACTGATAAAAACGAAATTACGTTTTTGTTCATGCACAAAGTTCAAGCCCACGGAGAAAGCTTCCAACACTAACGTTTCCGAACTCAAGTACACAGCCGGACCGAGTGACGAATTATATCGCGACGTGCTTACTTGCACACACACTGAGCTCACGGCTTACTGCCGACTCCTCTCACTCTCCCTGCCTATGGCACACTGCAGCTGCACACTGCCCACACTGCACACTCTCTGCTTTACCCCAGGCTGGCGATTCGCTTATATTGCCGAAGGTCGGTGGGCGTGGCTACACCTGTGGGCCCCAAGAAAATTTTGTATCTTGGCCATCTTTACACTGATTGACATGAAATTTCGGCTAGCATCGTTCAATATTCCTGCCTGCAAGGTGACGTTATTGAAATATTGATATCACATTTCGTTAATGCTGCAATGCTATGGAACACGAAAGAACCTTCTGCGTGACGTCGCTTGACTTTGGCCGGTGTTCTGGAACAGCGCGAGCTTGCTTGCAGTTCCCACAATGCCTGTGCGCTCGGTGCAAGTTTTAAATGCTTACGGTCGGGTGTTAGCGAGTTCCTCTTAATAAATGAATGAAACGTGAATGCTCGTAGGGCATTCCCGTTTCAATACATTGAGTTCTTTTATACATTGTTTAGAAATTTCATAAATGTTATGTTACGTTGTAACTTCGACTGTCGGAATAATTGCATCCTCATATGTGGCTGCTTATGGACAACTATTTATGTGACAGAAATGGCTATAGTTCTATTTATTTAAAAACTTGATATCGCTTTCTCGGTGCTTATTATCGCACTGGACACGCGTTTCACATTCTTTGGTGTGCCTCTTGTTATTATTCACTTTGTTAAAAATCACCTATCACTATTTTAAACTAATCATAAGATGTTTAAGGTGAAAAAATTAAGTAGGTTACCTTGCATATCGAATGCCTGTCCCCATTGTGCATTCAGAAGTTGGGGTTCGATTGAACGTAAGCACGATGAGATAGTAATTCTTGAATTTTACTAATATTTTCTGTTTCAAGTCGATTAGTTTATTTTGTTTCATGTTATCCTACTGCATATCACTGGACAGAGTTGATAGTAAACTCAAGAAGTTTAAAATATTATGAGAACTATCACCATAAATAAATACCTCGTGATCCACCGCTGTACTGATTAATCAGTGGATTGCTATAAAAAACCAGTTGGAAAGTTGTATCTAATAACACATATACACTTAAAATTATAATGTTCTAACTCACTTGTAACATTAAAACAGTTATTCTTGATTCTTTCCTAGAAGTACTTAATTTCCAAACATTTAACGAGTACATATAAATACTACATTAACTTTGCTAAATATAGTTCAACACTGATTCTGTTTCATGTGACGATTCTAATTATTATAAGAGTACTAATATAATTTACTAATAGTCCGTTATAATAGTTTATATATCCTACTAAATGTTTGATGTGAAGGTTTCTTTCTTAAATCTAAGTTTTCTTGGATTTTGTTGGTGTAAACAGTTGAAGACGAGTGAGTCCCAGTTTTCGGTAACGCCGGCAGAGGAGCTGGAAGGAATGACGTCACAATCACCACTGCTGAGCTATGGCGCCTCTTCAGGAAGTATACAGAACCACACATCGAAAAGTGCAAACGGAAGTATTATTACGATGACCTTGAAAAACAACCATCTAATAGTTGAAACGGAGGAAAGAGGGGTGGGTATGCTTTCGATCAGTAGTTGTGATGCCGGAGTCTCTACGCTGAATAAATTACAGGTCACGCGTTACTAAGATTCTAAAGTTGATAGAGAAAAGTGGGCAGTACTGGTAAAGCATATTGCATTATCAGGGACATTCAATTATCTGTCACTCAATATCAGATACATCATATTGTCAAAAGTAATTTTCATAAGAGTTTGCCTAAAAGCAATATTTCTATTCAAAATTAACGTTGAAATCACAAAATATTTCTCCTTAGGTCTGTAATTAATCGTGAAAACTCCGACTTGAATTCGGACAGAGGCTCCGGTATCACAATTCACCGATTGCTCATTGTTAGCTTTACAGAGGGGACGGTTAATGCATATTAACTCTGTCTCATCACTTTCCTTTCATATCCCTTCTTAGTATTATATTTTCTCTTGTGTTGTTAGTTCGTTGTCTTCGTGTGTTTGTGTTTATGTGTTTTTATGTTCTTTATTCTCCAGTAGATACTACAGTAATTCATCCCTCCACACTGAGATCATAAAATATACTGTGAACACACATGCGGAGTGCAAGTCTCTTACGACTAAATAATCAACCTTATTTGTTAATTATTATGATGAATTCTTTCCATTATCAAAAATGCCAATATTCTCTTCTACGCTATACTTAAAAATCGAGCGCAAATTTCTATCAAATAAAATCTTGTGGCGTTTAAAACGTGTAGTTCGAGCTCTCCTGTAAATTTACATATACGCGCCCCTTATCTGACACTACAAAGGTAGAACTTGCAACATACTATGTACAGCCAAATGAGATCTCTGTTCACTTCGAGAACGCCCGCCTCCGTAGCTGCCGTCCTCGGGGGCCCGGGTTCGATTCCCGGTAGTGCGAGAACATTCAGAATAGCAGGAGGGCTGCTATTCGGTTGAAATGGTACCGGTACACGCAGCTCACCTCCATTGGGAGTGTGCCTACAAAGAGCTGCACCACCTCAGGATAAGGACAAACCTTACTTTAGTCCAGCTCCATGGCTAAATCGTTAGCGTGCTGGACTTTGGTCCGGGTTTGATTCCCGTTCGGGACTGGGTGTGTGTGACGTCCTCATCATTAGAATCATCATAGGTAGAGCCCCATTCTTATAGACGCACAGGTCGCCTAATCGGCATCAAATCGAAAGATCTGCACCAGGCCTCTTCGGAGGTCACGCGAAAAGAAAAAATCATCGAGAACTTAACAAGTTAACCTCACTATTAACACTTCAGTTATATTGATATGTAAACGGCATTCACATTCATTACGTCAGACGCAATGAATATTAACGTCATTGAGATTCGAGGAAAACGTAAAAGAGGATATATATTCGATCCAATAGACACATGCGACACAGAGAGTAGAACTCGACGGAGAGAAAAATTATCTGGTCGATTAGATTAGCAGTTTGCCTTGTTTACCTCTACGAGTGCTATGTGAGCCAATGCAGAGTTTCACTTAAGCCCTTATAACTACATTCAGTGTTGACATTTTTCGAAAAATCAAAAAAAACGTGAGGATATTAAACTTTTTTGCTAGGGGCTTTACGTCGCACCGACACAGATAGGTCTTATGGCGACGATGGGATAGGAAAGGCCTAGGAGTTGGAAGGAAGCGGCCGTGGCCTTCATTAAGGTACAGCCCAGCATTTGCCTGGTGTGAAAATGGGAAACCACGGAAAACCATCTTCAGGGCTGCCGATAGTGGGATTCGAACCTACTATCTCCCGGATGCGAGCTCACAGCCGCGCGCCTCTACGCGCACGGCCAACTCGCCCGGTGGGATATTAAACTAAGGAACACAATACAGACAGAATTATATAAATAAGTTAATTAGGCTAGGATTTGAATCAAAATGAAAACGAGTAAAGAATCAAGCGATTTTGGGCAGTTTTTCTGAATCTACATTTAGACCGGAAGTGATTTTCGAAATTTGTTTTTTATTCCGACAGAGCTATCCAAGACTTACAATTTGAAAACTTTCGGCACAACTGAGGAAATTGTTTAATTTCACGTTTTTCATAGTATGAGGACCCCTATTTTGTCTCCTAAGAAATGTGTTCAATATTAAAATAATAGATAGGCCTACCATCCGTGTATCCCTTCCTATCAGCTCATCAACCTTGAATTCATTGGGTTGGACTTATGGCTGGAGCCAGAGGCACACGATTATGCCTTTCCTTGTCGACCTCGACAACAGACTCGGACTCAGCAAAAATGTTTAACCAAGTCTTTGCCCTCATGACACTAAAGGAGTCCATCAGAACACTGACACACCATGGCAGAAAATGAAATCCCAACAACAAGAATACATTAGTCCAGGGGAATGCGTTTACGCTAAGCAGTTTTCTAGGTAACATTTATATGATTAAAATTTCCAGGTCACAGGTTCAAGTATGCGTGAGAATACATGTGGCATGGTGGTACATTAATAACCACTGCAGGCGCCACGATTTTGAATACAAGCATTTAAACGTGCATGCATTGTGTCGTACAGGTTCCGTATGTCATTTTATAGGATGGTGTTCCACGCTTGTTGCAGTTGGTCAGTCAAATCAGGAACTGTTAATGCTGGTATTGGATGACGCTGGATTTTCCGTCCCAAATGTCCCAAACGTGCTTAATGGGCGAAAGGTCTGGTGATCTTGTAGGCCACGGAAAATGGTCGATTCTCCATAGAGCATGTCAGGTGAGAGCAGCGGTATGAGGACGGGCGTTATTCTTGCTTGAATACTGCGAATGAATGGCAGCACAACCGGTTCAATCACCAGTCTAAATCCGCTGTCAAGGTTCTTCGAATAACGACGAGAGCGCTCCTGCTCTAAAAATAATCGCTACCCAGATCATAATTCCTGGTGTACGTCCAGTGCGTCGACACCGCAGACAGCTTGGTTTCAAGCGCTCACCTGGCCTCCTTCTTACCAACATACGGCGATCACTGGCACCAATAGAGAAACAGATGTCACCTGAGAAAGCAACAAATCTTCACTCCGCCTCCCAATGAACTCTAGCTTGATACCACTGGTCGTAGATAGCAGTGATTCGGAGTTAGAGGCATGAACACTACAGGACGTCTGGCTCGGAGCTGTCCCTCAAGTAATCGATTTGTTAGAGTTCGCTGTCACTCTGGTCACTCTGGAACGAACTGAGGCTGTAATGGTTGCTGCAGATGCAGTACGATCCACCACAGCCATGCGGCGAATACGGCGCTCTTCCCTCCCCGTAGTGTTCAGTGTGCGGCCGGAGCCCGGTCTTCTTGCGGCAGTGATCATTGTTGCCAACACCGATACACTGTAGATATATCCCTGCCAAGTCTTTCTGCAATATCAAGGAAATAACATCCACCTTCCCGTAGCCTTCGTACACGGCCTTGTTCGAACTCAGTAAGCTGCTGATACTGCCTTCAACACCAGAATGTGACTGTGGCGCTCCCGCGGCAATCCGTTCTCCTTATTGTGAGTGGGGGGCAAGTTGCGGTGTTATCCAGGTAGTTGAAGTGACTTTCTGCAACCAACATCTGAAGTTGAACAGAGGATCAAGGATTTGGACATACAAATTTGATACGATGCCCCAAGATTCATGTTTCTTGTTTATGTAAATACGTATGTAATTTGAGATATATATGTGTAGCTTATCGCCAAACGCTAAATAATAATAATAATAATAATAATAATAATAATAATAATAATAATAATAATAATAATAATAATAAAGACCCCGAATATTGTTAACGCTTCTGTGTCAGTTCCGAGTACCAAACGAAAGTGAATATCAGCTTCACTGCTGCAGTATACATCTACTTTACAACTGATGGAGCTAAGAGATGGCCCATGACAGGATTTCGAAGCTTATGATAAGTTTACAACAATTCAACCCTTTTCCAAACACATATTTGGTAGTTTAGTTTTTGTAGTGTTTATGTTCATGCCAAATATTGACTACCTTACGTTATGACAGTTTCATTGTAACTTGCTCGCAAGTGGAGAATATATTCAGTAATATATATACCAAACTTTTAGCCTTGTCCATAATATTCCTGAAGTTCTACAAGTCCAATTCTCCCAAGGGGACGAAATATGGGCCCCCTACCTTACCCTACTTAATGCCGAGGTTATGGAAAATTTAAGCCTTTACCTTCCTCTCTGCCAAGAACTTTCATGGCCTGTACAGATATGGCTTTACTTCGCTATTTTCACATGTTAACCCATTCAGGACGTTGTAAATCACGAATTTCTTTCATCGCTATTCATATTACATTTCCTGCGTACAAAAGTACTGTAGGCTATTAATTCAGAAATTCAATGTAGTACTGTGGATCTTTTTTTTTTGTTAGAGGCTTTACGTCGCACCTACACATATAGGTCTTATGGCGACGATGGGACAGCAAAGGGCTAGGAATTGGAAGGAAGAGGCCGATGCCTTAATTAAGGTACAGCCCCAGCATTTGCCTGGTGAGAAAATGGAAAACCACAGAAAACCATCTTCAAGGCTTCCGACAGTGTGATTCGAACCCACTCTCTCCCGGATGCAAGTTCACAGCTGCGCGCCCCTAACCGCACGGCCAACTCGCCTGGTATTCTGGATCCTTGTGATCACCTGTACTTCCAGACAGTTATCAAAACACTGGAACTGTACTTCAAATCTGATATCTGCTCATTGGCACAGGAATTTAAAAAGTATGTTTATATCACCTGTCAGCAGAGATTTGTGTTAACTTGCTGAGCTCAACAACGCCTTTCTCAGGTTAATCTCACTAAGAACACGTCAGTTAAATATGTTTGGGAATAATATTTACATTACATAATCAATGTAAAAGAAGAGGCGCCGATTTAGTAACTTTAAAAGGGAGGGAAAAACACCAAACCCCACGACACTTACGCCCTTGAAAGGGCGACCGCTGCTCAGACCGAAGACCTGCAGATTACGAGGGGCCGTGTGGTCAGCACGACGCATCCTCACGGCCGTTATTCCGTTATTCTAGGCTTTCGAGACCGGGGCCGCCATCTCACCGTCAGATAACTCCTCAATTCTAATCACGTAGACTGAGTGGACCTCGAACCAGCCCTCAGGTCGAGAAAAAATCCCTGAGCTGGCCAGGAATCGAACCCGGGGCCTCCGGGCGAGAGGCAGGCACGCTACCTCTACACCACGGGGCCAGCTTTAAAAGGGAAGAAACACAAACAAATCACTCTGGCTTACTAGGAGAAGAGACAAATTAACGAATCTGCAGTTCTGAAGTTAAGGTCTAGATTTCACTTTAAATATTGGATGTAACCTCTGGCAAATTTTCGCACCTGAAGCTCGTTCTGTATGGGTCATTCATACAACTAACCATAAAAATACATACAAAAACTGATTTTACGCGAGAAATCACAACTTGTATCAGATTTCTTAATTTATTGACAATTTGCACTTTTGTTAGTTTGCCAGAGCGTTTTGTTTGTGTTTCCTCCCTTTTAAAGTTACTAAATCGGCGCCCCTTCTTTTACCTTGATTAAGTAATGTAAATATTGTTCCCAAACGAATTTAACTGACATGTTCTTGGTGAGATTAGCCTGAGAAAAGTACTGTTCAGCTCAGTAAGTTAACACAAATCTCTGCTGACAGCTGATATAAACATGTACTGATCATTTATCTCCCGTTTTTGAATAATTGTTTTTATTTATTTATTTAGGATCAGCAATAGCATAACACCAAATTACAAAGCTCCGCAACATGAACAATAGTTATTAATCTAAAATAAAAATGTATAAAGAATTACAATGGACACAAATATACACAATATGAACTGTACAATCGCATATTTTACATAGTTACGTAAATAACGACATAAATAAAGAAAAATTCACTTAAATACATGAGAGGAGGCAGGAAAGAACCAGAAGGAAAATTAAGGTGAGTTATGTTAGAAATATCATGACAGAAGGAAGAATACGATCGGAACATATCTAAGCTCCTGTTGAGAAATAAGGTATTACATACGGATGGATTACGTATAGAGCTGGACCTTTCGATAACAGAAAGCCGGAAGTAAGGAATGTGGAAGAGGGTCTTCATTCTGGTACTACAGAAAATGACGTGAAGGGAGAGTAAGAAGACTAATTATGGTGACCTAAATTTACCATTAGCTGCTTTGTATAGCTACTTTAAGTCGGCTACTTTCCTCCGAGAAGAAAGAGTTATAGGGTTTAGTTTCCCAAGCAATCGGTTAGTGCTGAAATTGCGACAGATTTGGACCCTGGCTCTGACGATTGCATAGAAGAAAGATTGTACACGGTCAAAGGACCACAATGGGGACAACAGATTTGTGATAGCTGACGACTGTGTTCAGGGGAATTTGTTGTTTTTCTTTCTCTTTTTTAGTAACTTTTATGTTCACTTGCCTTATTTAATCACACCATACAATATTAAATCATTATAGTACTTATGAAAACTGTATTTCATGCTTAGTAATTTTGTCCCGATAGAATCGCATTCTGGCCCACTGTGCATCGTCAGTCTCAACATTTTTGTAGTACTCTGTATTATTAGTATTGTCGTTGTTGTTGTTGCTGTGGTTGTCGGGTCATCATAGACACCTGCCTAAAATACTTATCTGCGTGGTATCAGCCTGATAACTTGCGTTATTTTGCTGTGTGTCTGTAATAGAACTACAGTAAAATGGGCCTAAATAACTGAGTCTAAAACTGAGAGGTATCGTACAACATGAAAAAGGGGCACTATTCTACATTTTTCTAGAGAGAATGGCGAAATTCTTGGAGGAAAACTTACTGTACATTTCAGGTAATCACCAAAAGTATTTTTTTACGTCGCACCGACACAGGCAGCTCTTAAGAAGACGATTGGGTAGGAAAGGGCTAAGAGTGGGAAGAAAGCGACCGTCGCCTTAGTTAAGATACAGCCCAGCATTTCCCTGGTGTGAAAATGGGAAACCACAGATAATCATCTTCAGGGCTGCCACCGACAGTGAGGTTCGAAACCACTACCTCCGGAATACAAATTGAGAGCTACGTGACACAAACCGCATAGCCACTCCCTAGGTACGCCGAGGCCTGGGATCAAACCATTGGACTCTTCTCTTGTTTCCTATTCTCTTACACGTCCGGCGTCCTGTTCGCTTAGGTTACGCAAAATGTACGAACGGTGATCCTGACATTTTACAACTACGGTAGTACTCCACCAGAGCCCGAGGGGCTTTTAAACTGGAGGCGTGGTAGGCGACCACGAGACACTTAACTGAGTCCTAGCATTGCTTCAACTTACTAGGGCCAGGTCCGACACTTTCATTATCTCGTACCACCTCCCTTGGTCAACACTTATTCTCTTCCGAACCCGACGGTATTAGGTTTACGTCGCCTGCGGAGTCTGATTTTCACGCCCTCAGTGGTCCTTCTCTTTCTTTGGCCGATGCCTTCATTCTTCGAAGTGTCGGACCCCTTCCATATTTCCCTCTGATTACCGCTGATAGAGAATGGTTGCCCGGTTGTACTTCATGTTAATACAATCATCAACACCACCACTATGAACGCCTAAGTGTGTGTCGATGAGTGCATTATAGCTGCTGGGGTGACTACCTAACAGCAGTCGTATTCGTACGGCAGCCCTCAAGATGGTTTTCAGTGATTTCCCGTTTTCACACAAGGCAAATGCTGGAGATGGGCCTTAATTAAGACCACAGTTGTTTCCTTCCCTCTCCTAGCCCTGTCCTAGCTCATTATCGCCTTAAGATCTTCCTGCGTCGGTGTGACGTAAAACAAGTGGCAAAACGCATAAAATAATATAAATGGAAATACGTTCTCTCTCATTACTGTTAAAAGAGGATGGTTGCCCAGTCTTACTTCCTCTTAAAACAATATTCACTACCACCACCACCACTATGAACCCAGAAGTGTAAGTGCCAATGAGTGCATTATAGCTGTTAGAAGATCTATTTTAACTACGTACTTCCGACTGCATCCGACACAAAATATGAGTTATATCCGAAATTATTATTTAGTATAGAATACTGAATATTTGTACTTTATTCATAAGATCGACACGATTGGTATTGTTTGAACTGCCACACATCATTCTATGCTTCCTGTATATATATATATATACTCTCATATAGTTTTCGTGTGTCACTAGGTTCAAAAGCGGAAGCATACAAGTCCGTGATCAATCAATCACTATCAATCAGTCACTATTGATCTGCATTTCGGGCAGTCGCCCAGGTGGCAGATTAACTGTCTGTTGTTTTCGTAGTCTTTTCTTAAATGATTACAAAGAAATCGGAAATTTATTCAACATCTCCCTTGCTAAGTTATTCCAATCCCTAACTCCCCTTCTTACAAACGAATAATTGCCCCAATTTGTCCTCTTGCATTCCAACTTTATCTTCATATCTTCATATTGCGATCTTTCCAACTTTTAAAGACACCACTCAAACTTATTCGTCTACTGCTGTCATTCCACGCCATCTCTCCACTGACATCTCGGAACATACCACTTAGTCGAGCAACTCGTCTGCTTTCTCGCAAGTCTTCCCAGCCCAAACTTTGCAACATTTCTGTAACGCTACTCTTTTTTCGGAATCACCCAGAACAAATCGAGCTGCTTTTCTTTGAATTTTTTCTAGTTCTTGAATCAAGTAACCCTGGTGAGGGTCCCATACACTGGAACCAGTGACTTACATGCCATCTCGTTTACATCCTTGCTACAACCCCTAAATACCTTCATAACCATGTGCAGAGATCTGTACCCTTTATTTACAATCATATTTACGTGATTACCCCAATGCAGATCTTTTCTTATATTAAGACCTAGGTACTTGCAATGATCCCCAAAGGGAACTTTCACACCATCAACGCAGTAATTATAACTGAAAGGACTTTTCCTATTTGTGAAACTCACAACCCGACTTTTAACCCCGTTTATCATCATACCATTGCCTACTGTCCATCTCACAATATTATCGTGGTCAATCGAGGTGATCACGTACATGCTATTTTAAAATTTTTAAACTGATAAAAAGAACGGCAAAAACTGTGTATAAATGAGTGCTGGATCCGAAAGTGTTAATAGGCTGTTGTCATACGGATTTATTTTTGTCTGATATTGTATTAATGAAAAGTTCAAATCTTATCAAATAAGGTTTTTTTTTTTACTAGTAGTTGGTCTGACATATACTGTAAGTAGCCTCTGTCTGCATACACAACGTCTCCCAGTAGCACACGTAGTGCGTTAAAGGCCAGTAATGAAAGACGGTATCCAAAGTGCCCATTCTGATGTTTATGCTAATATACTCCAGCTTTAATGGAAACGCCGATAGTATGATCTGAAAACCACAATCATAAAGTCAAAAATCTATAATGAAAACACCTAAGAATGTTGGACTCGAAGCAGAAGATAAAAAATTATATTAGACAGACGATTTCAAGAGCTCAGGTTGTAAATTCTCCCTGGAACGACGTTGTAGTGAGAAAAATTAAACTAAAACGTAGCATAACTAATATAATGATTGGGACGATGACCTTCGATGTTAGGCCCCTTAAAACAACAAGCATCATCATCATTAATATACAGATTCCCCGGCAATGATCGACTGTATTTTAGAGCTATGTAGAAATATTAGGATAGCGATTGTCGCAAACTCCGTTGGGAAATTCTACTAAAAATGACCAAGTGTATTTCTTCCTTTGAAACCAAAATGTTGTTCGGTTATATGTTTAAAATTATAGTATGCATATAGGTCAGTGAGTTCCGAAGTTCAAGTAATCACTGCTTTAGTACATATATTTAACACCCATGAGTTTTAAACAGTATATTACAGCATAGCCAGTTTTAAATTCCTTTTATAAGGTATGTCTAATCGATACAATGATTTGTGTGGTTGCCTCCATATCTAATTTACTCATATTGTCCAATCCTGCAGTATGTCAGAGATCAGTTCATTAATTATGTTCACTGTTTCAGATTCATTAATTTACGGTAATGAAAGACTTTGTTTGCATGACATATTACAGTTATGAGCTGTTATTACACTTCTTTAAAGGTTCATTAGCATTGACAGGTGAATTACGGCTTCGTTAACGTGTTATGTTTTCAGTCTGCTATTAAACAGATACATTTTCATATTAATTTTGTATAAATGTATATATCTTTGAGCTTTTTTATAATATCAGTGTTTATTCTTGATTAAAAAGTTAGTATAGGTAAGTTTGTTTATTTACTTGTTTGCTCGTTTGTATGATATAATTTTGCACCTAGTTGTATTAACTTTATATTTCTTATTCTTGCAAGTATTAGTATAGAATATATATACTGTTAATTATGCTTTCAGTTCATCCGTAACCAGTGCTTCTTTTATTGTAGTTGAATTTGGTGTGTTAATTTGCCTTATATTAAATATCCTCATATGTAGTTTTTGTCTTGTTATAGAAGTCTTAGTGTTGTATGTATTGACGGAATCACTTCAAGTTAGCTTTTGTCAAGCATGTGTGTATGTTAAACTGTCATTGAGTTAGTCTTGCTAAGCCGGGTACCATTCAGTTTTCATACCTCACAATATAGTGATCCGATTTCTGGAATGAATGACGACTCATTAGTATGAATTTTATTTGTTGAAGTAGACGTAGTCAATTGCAGAACCAGAATCTCTAGTTGTATAATATTATGTGTATTGGTAAGTGGCAGAAAATCCTTTGTTGCTATAACGATCTAATATTTAATTTCTATTAATTTTATGCCATTCATTACAAATATCTCCCAGGTTGGGGGACATCACATTCCTGACATTTTTTGTTTAGATCGTATCCGATAAAACGTGCTTTCCAATGTTGAATTTTTCAAAATTGTAAAGACTGTTACTGATCAGGCGTATATACATTTCGATTCAGTTTACGATATGTCATGTTTCGTCAACTTTTTGTTAAGACTGGCTTTGAAATGTACAGTAATTAACGTATATTTAAATACAAATATAACATTCATGTACATTTGTACAAACTAATCAGGAAGGGTTACTTGTTTAGAGGGAGATTTGTTCCCCAATATTCTTAGTGATCCCTTCTTATTTTGTTCAGTCAGCTATGGAATTCGAGATTTGGATATCCAAAGCATGAAGTTTCTTAAGTAGGATGGCTCTGCCATATGAGCTACGCCAGACGGAGTTAATTTAGTCGACTTTATTTCCGGTGATACCTTTGCTAATAATTACTTGTGGCAAACTCCTCTCTCTTTTATTTTACCTATCCGATATCCCATGATCACCTCTTATTCTCTTCCAACTGCAACGATATTAGGTCTGTTGGGCATAGTGAATCATTAATATTTCCTCCTTTCATCGGCCTTCCCTTCTTTGCCCAATTCCTTCATGCTTAGAATGGTCAGATCCTCGTGACTTTGTTCTTCAGCTCCTTCTCCCACACGTTGATGCTGTGTTTTACTTTCTACTCGTCGGTGCCTATGACGATTAGATCATCACCTAACGCCAGTTCAGTTAGTAGCACTGGTAACTTGCAGTATACATAGTTACAAATACAATTTTAAATGGCAGATTTTATAGAACCGAATAATAGAAGTTAAAAACTGTGATATGGCATTTAGGCAAGATTTTAGTAAGTAAGTAAGTAAGTAAGTAAGTAAGTAAGTAATACCTTTATTTTCCCCCAGATCTATACAGACTTGCTTCTAATAGATCTTATTAGAAGAACATAGAACAAAATTTAAAAATAAAAGGTATAAATGCAGAATGTCTTCTTGATGCTGAAATGAGTTCCTCTCCATGTTTACTTCTTATTTATACCAAACAAGAAAAATAAAACAAAAATGATCACACTAACATCCTTTACACTCTAGCTATTGCCTATAAATTCAGCTTCCTTTAATTCTTTACACATCGTTTCCTGACTACGCCTAAAACTTACTTATATTCCCAGTGCTTTTCCGTTCTTTGACTATCAATCCTATGATTTTCTCATCGTTACCTGGCTGATTCATAACTTCCAACTGTTTTTCACTCATGTATTTTAATCTCTCCATTCGAGTTTCCTTACCCAATTTTAACAAATAAAAATCTTCTCTTGTTTCTCCACACAATATACATATCGTAGTGTCTTTCATTCTTATCCATCCGTTATGCTTACATATACCTATCAACCATCAAATCAGTTCCTTTATCTCAATCATATTCACATTTCCTACCCTTATATTAACTACTTGACTTCTTCTAATAAACATGGTTAGGGTTGGTCTGTTCCTACACTCAGCCACCAGCTCCTGAATGTGAACAGCTTTCACCCTTTTTATAGTATTCTTAAGTCAATCTTTCACAAGTAAACATTTTAAGTAATATACTCTGCATATCTTCAGTGAATAAATGCTGAAGCAGAGTTAAATGCAGTATTATACGTAAAATTCCTGTCAAAGGCATTCATAGGGCACTTCTAAAGGACAGATTAAAAGCATGAAAAGAACAAATTAATGATTACTTGTTATAAAGATTTTAGTTTAAGTGTTTAGAAAGAATAAGAAGTAATAGACTGACGAAGATAAATATGTGAAATAATTTACTGGCCCCGCTTTGCATAAAATAGAGCTAAGACAAATTTAGAAATTCAAACAGCTGATATTTGCATCTTTTATAATCCTCTGCGAACCATGTGACCTTGCCGCGGTGGGGAGGCTTGCGTGTCCCAATGATGCAGATAGCCGAGCCGCAGGTGCAACCATATCGGATGGGTATCTGTTGAGAGACCAGACTAACGAATGGTTCATCGAAATGGGGGGTAGCAGCCTTTCGATAGTTGCAAGGGCGGCAGTCTAGATGATTGACTGATACGGCCTTGTAATAATACTCAACATGGCTTAGCTGTGTTGATACTGCTACATGGCTGAAAGCAACGGGAAACTACAGCCGTAACTAACTCCCGAGGACATGCAGCTCTCTCTGTATGAATGATGTACTGATGATGGCTTCCTCCCGGGTAAAATATTCCGGAGGTAAACTAGTCCCCCATTCGGATCTCCGGGTGGGGACTACACGAGAGGGGGCGATCATCAGGAAGATGGATACTGGCATTCTGCGAGTCGGAGCATGGAATGTTAGAAGTTTGAATTGTTGTGGTAGGTTAGAGAACCTGAAAATGGAGATGGATAGGCTAAAGTTAGATGTAGTTGGTATAAGTGAAGTACGTTGGCAGGAAGAACAAGATTTTTGGTCAGGCGACTACCGAATTATCAACACAAAATCAAACAGGGGAAATGCAGGAGTTGGTTTAATAATGAATAAGAAAATAGGGCAGCGGGTAAGCTACTACGACCAGCATAGTGAAAGAATTATTGTCGTCAAGATAGACACCAAACCAATGCCCACCACAATAGTGCAGGTCTATATGCCTACTAGTTCAGCGGATGATGAAGAAATCGAAAGAATATATGAGGAGATAGAAGATTTATTACAATATGTAAAAGGTGACGAGAATCTAATTGTGATGGGAGACTGGAATGCAGTGGTAGGCCAAGGAAGAGAAGGTAATACAGTAGGAGAATTTGGATTGGGACAAAGGAACGAAAGAGGAAGTCGGCTGGTTGAATTCTGCACTGATCATAATATAGTCCTTGCCAATACTTGGTTCAAACACCACAAACGACGGCTGTATACGTGGACGAGACCTGGAGACACCGGGAGGTATCAAATAGACTTCATTATGATTAGGCAGAGATTCAGAAACCAGGTGTTGGATTGCAAAACTTTCCCAGGAGCAGACGTGGACTCTGACCATAGCTTGTTGGTCATGAAATGCCACCTGAAGTTGAAGAAATTGAAGAAAGGAAAGAATGCAAAAAGATGGGATCTAGACAAGTTGAAAGAAAAGAGTGTGAGGGATTGTTTCAAGGAACATGTTGCACAAGGCCTAATGAAAAGGCTGAAGGAAACACTATAGAGGAAGAGTGGAGAGTCATGAAGAATGCAGTCAGTAGGGCTGCTGAAGAAATGTTAGGAAGGAAGAAAAGATCAACTAAGAATCAGTGGATAACTCAGGAGATACTAGACCTGATTGATGAACGACGAAAATACAAGAATGCTAGAAATGAAGAGGGCAGAAAAGAATACAGGCGATTAAAGAATCAAGTGGATAGAAAGTGCAAGGTAGCTAAGGAAGAATGGCTGAAGGAGAAGTGCAAGGATGTCGAAGGCTGTATGGTCCTGGGTAAGGTAGATGCTGCATACAGGAAAATCAAGGAAACCTTTGGAGAAAGGAAATCTAGGTGTATGAATATTAAGAGCTCAGATGGAAAGCCACTTCTAGGGAAAGAAGACAAAGCAGAAAGATGGCAGGAGCATATCCAACAGTTGTATCAAGGTAAAGATGAAAATAATTTGGTTCTGGAACATGAAAAGGCTGTTGATGCTGATGAAATGGGAGACCCAATTTTGAGGTCAGAGTTGGACAGAGCTGTGAGTTACCTCAATAGGAACAAGGCACCTGGAATTGATGACATTCCCTCTGAATTACTGACTGCCTTAGGAGAAACCAGCATGGCAAGGTTATTTCATTTAGTGTGCAAGATGTATGAGACAGGAGAAGTCCCATCCGATTTTCGGAAGAATGTTGTTATGCCTATTCCCAAGAAAGCCGGTGCTGACAGGTGTGAAAACTACCGCACCATTAGTTTAGTATCTCATGCCTGCAAAATTTTAACACGTATTATTTACAGAAGAATGGAAAAACAAGTAGAAGCTGAGTTGGGAGAAGATCAATTTGGCTTCAGAAGAAATGTAGGCACACGTGAAGCAATCCTGACTTTACGTCTGATCTTAGAGGATCGAATCAACAAGGACAAGCCCACGTACATGGCATTCGTAGATCTAGAAAAGGCATTCGATAATGTTGATTGGACCAAGCTATTTATGATTCTGAAGATGATAGGGATCAGATACCGAGAACGAAGAATTATCTACAATCTGTATAAAAATCAGTCTGCAGTGATAAGAATCGATAGCTTTGAAAAAGAAGCAGCAATCCAGAAGGGAGTGAGGCAAGGCTGCAGTTTGTCCCCTCTCCTTTTCAATGTTTACATAGAACAGGCAGTAAAGGAAATCAAAGAGAAATTTGGAAATGGAATCACAGTCCAAGGAGAGGAAATCAAAACCTTGAGATTTGCCGATGATATTGTTATTTTATCTGAGACTGCAGAAGATCTCGAGAAGTTGCTGAATGGTATGGATGAAGTCTTGGGTAAGGAGTACAAGATGAAAATAAATAAGTCCAAAACAAAAGTAATGGAGTGCAGTCGAACGAAGGCAGGTGATGTAGGAAATATTAGATTAGGAAATGAAATCCTAAAGGAAGTAGATGAATATTGTTACTTGGGTAGTAAAATAACTAACGATGGCAGAATTAAGGAGGACATAAAATGCAGACTAGCACAAGCAAGGAAGAGCTTTCTTAAGAAAAGAAATTTGCTCACTTCAAACATTGATATCGGAATTAGAAAGATGTTTTTGAAGACTTTCGTGTGGAGCGTGGCATTGTATGGAAGTGAAACATGGACGATAACTAGCTCAGAAAGAAAGAGAATAGAAGCTTTTGAAATGTGGTGTTACAGAAGAATGCTGAAGGTGAGATGGATAGATCGAATCACGAATGAAGAGATACTGAATCGAATTGGTGAGAGGAGATCGATTTGGCTAAATTTGACGAAAAGAAGAGATAGAATGATAGGACACATCTTAAGACACCCAGGACTTGCTCATTTGGTTTTTGAAGGAAGTGTAGGTGGTAAGAACGGTAGGGGTAGATCAAGGTATGAATATGACAAGCAGATTAGAGCAGATGTAGGATGCAATAGTTACGTAGAAATGAAAAGTTTAGCGCAGGATAGAGTGGCATGGAGAGCTGCATCAAACCAGTCTATGGACTGATGACTCAAACAACATGATAAATAAAGCCAAAAGTGCAAGAAGTTTATAAATGGAATATAAATTTCTAAGATAATAAAAGGCTACGTTATGGCGCATTTTTTCAATAATGTCAAAGTCCTGCCATTCACATCGCAGGAATAACTATTCTTTACATTTGAGCATAAATCAATTTACAGAAACAATTAAACACGGTACACATACTATATATATGCGCAATCGAATCTGTCACACGCTACGATAACAACACGTCGAAATTCTCGAAGCCTGCATTACAGTCAAGCACGATTTTCCAACTCAGATTCAAATGGAGAAATGAGCAACTTTGAAACTTGATAGTTGATAACAGCAGAAGGATACTGGGAACTTATCTCCAGTGAAACCCAAAATTCTAAATATTTCATGCTTTGCTTTCTTTCTCGGTACGACTAACAGTTTACCTATCATTTAGGATTCTATCGGCTAAAGTATGCATCAAAACACGGAAAGGTATTTTTCCTACAAAACTCCTAGAGTTAGGAAGAAAATATATATGAATACGAGTATTTTGTAGATAAATAGGGTAAGTGGTAAGTGGACCTGATGGACTACATTTCATGTAGCATATTTACTTTAAAGGGGGCTGCCTGGCCGAGGCGATAAATCCGTGCTCGGTTCGCCCGGAAGGACGTGGGTTCGAATCCCCGTCAGGAAGTCGTAAAATTTACGAAACGAGATTTCCACTTCCGGAGGTGCATATGGCCCTGAGGTTCACTCAGCCTACACCAAAAATGAGTACCAGGTTAATTCCTGGGGGCAAAGGCGACCGAGTGTAGAGCTAACCACTCAACCCCACCACGTGCCGCGGTTAACAATGGTGGAAGTCTTTACCTTCCACTCCTCCAAGAGCCTTCATGGCCTGTATGGAAGTGACTTTGCTTTGCTTTGCTTTATATTTACTTTAAAGGTCCCATACGCACTGTTTTTTCCGATTTGCTCTACTTTTTTAAGCTACCAGCTCCGCTAATAAGCTATCATAATTATATACGATACTAGCAAGATACCCGTGCTTCGCTACGGTATTATACTGAAATTTATGATTGAATGCTTATTGTTTTAGATATATAATCCTCCGAAATTCGCTATCTGACTCGTTTTCTGCGAGAATCCACCAAAATTCCCGATCTGACTCGTTTTCTATTATTTTACGGCACGTTTCCTCCCATTTTTCAATTTTTTTTCAGCAATCGATTTCGTACTTCCCGGGTTAGGCTCAGGTATTCCTCCCGGTCAGTTGGGTCCGTAAATCTGTGCCATCTTTTTCTATAATCATTTTTAATATGGATAAAATCTTTCAGGAGATCCGGCGTGGTGTCATATTGGGTGCCTTGGCGGCACTGAACCCGCGGCCGTGCTGCATTCTTAGTCATTACCCGTCCAGGAGCCCTTTCCAGCGCGGTCCGCACATTTGACGACGGTCGGGAACATTATTATTATTATTATTATTATGTGTTGCTGGAATGGCTGATGACAGGGAAAACTGGAGTATCCGGAGGAAAACCTGTCCCGCCTCCGTTTTGTCCAGCACGAATGACACATGGAGTGACCGGGATTTGAACCACGGAACCCAGCTGTGAGAGGCCGGCGCCCTGCCGCCTGAGCAACGGAGGATCCTTATAAGTACATTAATAACAGTAAAATCAATTGGTCTCACCTCCTTCTACACCCCACCGCCGTTAAGTTCATTTACCACCACCTCCCCCCCCCCCCTCCAAGAGAAATTAAACGAAGGCTTGTTTCTTTATGTTTAAGGGAGATTCCAAACACCAATGTTCACGTCTATTACCTTCAGCTTTGAGATATAAGTATCCCCATCAAAATAATTTACTTTTTGCACTTCATTTCACACTACTCCCCCCCTCCCCAAGTGAATTTTCCCGCAAAAAATACTTCTTTCTTTAATAGTAAAGGATCTTCTAAATATCAATTATCACGACTCAAAATTCTTCAGTTTTTGATTTATGTGTCTTCATGAAAGGAATTCAACTCCTTTACACCCCCGCCCTCCAAGATGGCTTCCCCCCCCAAAAAACGCATTTTTCTTTGTTTTTAAAGGAGATCCAAATACGAATTATCACGTCTGTAACAACTTTAGTTTTATTAGATATATGTAGTCTCATACAATTAAGTCAATTAATTTTTCAATTCTTTCACCCCCCCCCCTTTCATTGGATTTTCCGACAATACGTGTTTCTTTACTTTTAAAGCAGATTCCAAATATCAAATTTCACGTCTGTAACATCTTCATTTTTGAGATATCAGTAGCCTAATTAAAAGAATTCAACACCATTATCAGTCACTTTTAACCCCCACCCGGCTCCACCCAAGTGGTATTTCCGAAAACTAAAAATACACGTTTTTTATGTTTAATAGAGATAAAAAAAATACCATTTTTCACATCTGTAACATGTTAAGTTTTTTGAGATATACTGTAAAAATTCTCATTTTAAAATTTCACCCCTTTTGAGTTCCCCTTAAGTGGAGTTTCCCAAAACATATCACCTTTCTTTACATTTACAGGAGATTCCATACACCCACCTTTTACGTCTGTAACACTTTACGTTTCCAAGATATTCTGTATATATAGTCTTTCAAAAAATTCACCCCATTTTGTCACTCCTGTTTAACCGCCATTAATTGGATTTTCCACAAACTAAAAAATACGTGTTCCTTTATTTTTAGAGGAGATTCTAAGTACCAATTTTACATCTGTAAATTTTAAAGTTTTAAGATGTAGACACACTCATTTTAAAAAATTCACCCCCCTTTCCACCCCCCAATATTTGGATTTTCCAAGAAACGAAAAAATACGTGTTTCTTTACTTTTAAAGTAGATCCCAAATACCAATTTTCAGGTCTGTAATATCTTCAGGTTCTGAAATATAAGTAGCCTCATTAAAGGCATTCAACCCATTACTCACCCTTTTACACCCTTCCTATTGGGATTTTCGGAAAACAAAAGAATACGTGTTTCTTAATTTTTAAAGGAGATTCTAAATACCAATTTTTACGACTATAAACTATAAAGTTTTGAGATAGAGATACACTCTTCTTAAAAAATCACCCCTTTTCACCCCCCATTAATTGTATTTTCCAAAAACAAAAAATACGTGTTTCTTTATTTTTAAAAGAGATCCCATACACCAATTTTCAGGTCTGTAATATCTTCAGGTTTTGAAATATAAGTAGACTCATGAAAGGCATTCGACACCTTTTTCAACCTTTTCCACCCTTCCTATTAGGATTTTCTGAAAACAAAATATATGTGTTTCTTTATTTTTAAAGGATACTCTAAATACCAATTTTCACATCTATAACCTTTAAATGTTTTGAGATATGGATACACTCATTTTAAAATGTTACCCACTTTTCACCCCCTCTTAATTGGATTTTCCAGAAACAAAAAATACGTGTTTCTTTACTTTTAAATGAGATCCCAAACACCAATTTTCAGGTCTGTAATATCTTCAGTTTCTGAGATATAAGTAGCCTCATTAAAGGCATTCAACCGCTTTTTCACCCCTTTTCACTCCTCCTATTGCGATTTTCCGAAAACAAAAAAATACGTGTTTCTTTATTTTTAATGAAGATTCTAAATACCAATTTTTACATCTGCAAACTTTAAAAGTTTGGAGATATAGATACACTCATTTTAAAAATTCACCCCCTTTTTACCCTCCGATTAATTGGATTTTCCAAAAACAAAAAATACGTCTTTCTTTATTTTTCAAGGAAATTCTAAATACCAATGTTTACATCTATAAACTTTAAAAGTTTTGAGGTATAGATACACTCATATTAAAAAATCATCCCCCTTTTACCCCCACCATTAATTGGATTTTCTAAAAACAAAAAAATACGCGTTTCTTTATTTTTAAAGGAGATCCCAAACACCAATTTTCAGGTCTGTAATATCATCAGTTTCTAAGATATAAGTATTCTCTTTAAAGGCATTCTACCCCTTTTTCACCCCTTTTCTCCCCTCTTATTGGGATTCTCCGAAAACAAAAAATTACGTGTTCCTTTATTATTAATGAAGATTCTAAATACCAATTTTTACATCTCTAAAGTTTAAAATTTTTGAGATATAGATGCACTCATTTTAAAAATTCACCCCCCTTTTCACCCTCGCATTAATAGGATTTTCCAAAAACAAAAAAAATATGTGTTTCTTTATTTTTAAAAGAGATCAAAAGTACCAATTTTGAGGTCTGTAATATCTTCAGTTTCTGAGATATATGTACCGGTATCCTGATTAAAGGCATTCAACCCTTTTTTCACCCTTTGTCACCCCTCCTATTTGGATTTTCTGAAAACAAAAAAATACGTGTTTCCTTATTTTTAAAGAAGATTCTAAATACCAATTTTCACATGTGTAAACTTTTAAAGCTTTGAGATATAGACACACTCATTTTAAAATTTAACCCCCCTTTTCACCACCTTAGCGACGGAATATCCAAAAATCCTGTCTTAGCGAGCACCTACATCTTAATATGAATATATCCCCAAAATTTCATTTCTTTATGTCCAGTAGTTTTGGCTCGGCGATGATGAATCAGTCAGTTAGTCAGTCAGTCAGTCAGGACAAGCTACTTTATATATATAGATTATAACCTTTAATAATCTGGAAGAAATATGTTTTCTAATGGTGAAAGAATAACTGAAATCGATTGAGTTATTTCCGAGATTACCCTCCACATTCAAACAACCTACCTCACAAGCGTTCTCTCCTTTGTCAGTCCTCACTCCCTGCCACCACGCCTTGAGTGCCTGCTGTATCTCGCTAGGACTGGGGAATAAGTTTCACACTCCCTGTGCTAATTGCTTGTAGAATATCATGTGTGCCGTTACTGCTGAGTCACATGTTTCTCCCAGCGTATGCAATTTTCGTCGTTCAAAAATACGCATTATTCACAGATGACATAACAAAATTGCCCTGTACAATTTTAGTTACATTTCAATATACTCCGATCATTGCTGTCATCTGTATATTTATAAAACTACACTGGTATTTGTGACTGCGACTTTGAGAGAATGGCTGAACCGATTGACATCGTAAAGCATTCTGACAATAGACCTTCGCCTGTGGATTTGCAGAGTGTCTTTAAAAACATTACAATAACCTGCCGTATATGTTTAAATTATAAAAGAAAAATGTAGCACTCTGACTGGCCAAATCGCTCACCAGTACTTCAAGGCCGCCTGAACCGTAAGAGCCCTGAGGAGGTGGCACGATAGGAGAGGTGGAAGGGAGCAGGCACGCATGCGCAGTCAGACGCCTTCCGGATCAGCTGTACTTCGCGGACAGGAATAGCCGCTGTTTTGCTGCCCAGCAGTTGAACGGTGCACATTACATTAAAAATTCCTCTAAATTTAAATGAGAGTTCCGTGTCTCCATTAAAATTAAATTCCAATGCATCTGATGATATTCGATTAGCACGGCTCAATATGGGGATAAAACTCCTATGGCAAATAGTCATTCATTAATGTGTGTAAATCGTCTTCTACATCAAAGGTAACGACATTCCATTCGTTCTGGTGGAAAAAATATTGTTCTTGGAGGAGATTTCATAAAGGTTCTGCCATTTTTACCACATGCTTATCGCCAAACAATGACATTTATAATTATATTAAATACTCTCTTCTTTGACCCCTTCTTCAAAATATGCCGCTTACATAAAAAAACATGCGGGCAAAACCAAAAGAATGGAATTCGCTGATTTTTTTTTTTTTTTTTTTTTTTTTGCAAGAAATCGTTAACGGCGACTAACTCTGTAGATGGTGGCAGATCAAATGTTATTGAACTACCAGCCAAAATTTTAGCACATGATGATATCGTGATTGAAATTAGTAGTAAAGCGTTCCGTTTTGCGAAAGATGTTATCATTTTCTCGAAAGTTGCCATTATTAATGAATGAATGAATGAATTATTAATTAATTAAATAATTAATTTGAAAAATCATTGAGCTTTTACCCGGTAGTTCAAAACCATACACTAGCGTCAAAAGATTAATACAAAGATGAAAGCTAGTTAATTCAATTTCCTACATAGTTCTTGAATTCCTTGAAATTAATGGGTTGCCTCCACATATTATTATTCTAAACATTGGAGCAATAGTTATGCTCCTTAGAAATCTGAATATTTCCCAACGGTTCCTGAGCGGAACCAAATTAGGGCCTAATTCTAAGAAGTATACTAATGTCCAAAAGTTACGCATAAGTTACAAGTAAGCAGGGCAACAGGAAATAGACCGCAAATCGCACGACAAATGCACCTACCAAACTTACGTGTTCACTCTGTATAGGGAAAGCGTATTCCCTGCTTTGACTAGCGGCGTAACCGCAAGGTAAACACAGCCAGTGCCTGCGCCCCATATTCCCTCAGTCGTATTTGGCCTGTTATAGTCACTGCCTTCGTAATGATCAGGCCGTACTGTAACTCCGGTGACGTCACGCAAAGAGGCGGTCGGCTAGTTTCGTCCGACCCGCGCAATGCATGCACATGTCGTTGTAATGCGATATAATTTGTCTTTTAGTTACGAAATATTAACGATTGGTTGCATTAATATAACAGATGAAAACAATAACACTGTGATCTTTCGAAATATAGTAAATAAGGCCGACATAATTTTAGGAAAATTTGGTTTAGAACGTGATAAAAACAGTCAAAGCATAACGATTGTCTTACTTGTCAACGCCCTCAACAAATAATATTTTTCATTGATAAAAGCATGGAGACAACGAACGTACAAAAATAAAATGTATAACAATAAAAGGCATTACCTCCATAAATTTAGATGTCTATAAATACGGCAGCTTTCCTGGTTTTCTTCTTGAAACTTCCGGCACTATCCTTCCAAAATCGTTTAGAGGCACTTTCTTCCACAAAAACATTTGTTTGAATTTTACTGTAGTTATTTAGCAATACATTCCCCCAAATGGTAACATACCGGCCAGCAAGATAAACTCATGTTTTCCCACATTCACATACAATTGTAGAGGAACTAAGTTGCATTGCTTCTAGTACCAGATGATTAAGCACAGATTTTGGATCCTCAGACTACAAAAATAACATTTTGTAACTATCAGAATCAAGAACTTCAAAAATTGTATACACCTGAATTCCAATTTCAAGTGAGAAACTGGATGGATACTTTAACCCTCCACGATTTAAATGGTTTAAAGAAGTCACTTCAGGGGGTAAATCACAAATTAAGTCTGAAGCTGTAATTAGAGTTGTCTTACACAACAAGCAAT
Source organism: Anabrus simplex (assembly GCF_040414725.1). Taxonomy (NCBI): domain Eukaryota; kingdom Metazoa; phylum Arthropoda; class Insecta; order Orthoptera; family Tettigoniidae; genus Anabrus; species Anabrus simplex. The sequence continues at coordinate 1,066,226,535 of NC_090266.1, read as the reverse complement.
CACATCTGAGAGAGACTTTAAAGCTAACATAGCCAGCAAGAAATATTATTGTTTCTAAAGTAGAGGATTCCATCTCAATTTCCTCACTTTCATTTATGACGTGGTCATATTCAGCAGGATGTCCTGATCTGAACCTGCATTAATATCTTTGATCATCTCAGAAACATTGAAAATTGCTTGCCTAGACTTTAACTTCAGTAAATTTGTAACTTTCATTTTTCTCGCAGATTCTATTATCTGCTGAACTGAAACATTGTAGTTGCACCCACTCATCTGCCTATACTTTCCAAATCTTTGCTCCAAGTCATCAGTTTGAAAAGTGCCTAACATGACATACTGTAATGCAACTTCAGATCATTCAGAAGGTTTTACATAGTTCGAGCAAGGTCTCAGTGGAATGTAACAAAACTGAAAATGTCTCCTTACTGAGCTTTCCACAACTTTTGGGAGAGTCAATGATAACAATATCATTCCAGCTTTTGAGCCAGGAGCAAAAGGAATACAAATACTTAACACTTTCCTGATCCATGTTTCTAATAGGCTCAGCATACCTCTCTCAAAGGAATCCCCTTCTCGGGATGCTTCACATTAACAATCATCCACCACTTCCTGATAATTTGCAACCACTCTTTCGTACCCTCTGTATCCTGGATAGTATACATTGCAGCAATTGTTTTATCGTCAAAAAGCGCTACGGCATAATTAACATTTTGTCGTTCAAAACTGTTTGGATAGCACACTCGAAAGGAAAGTCCTGGGGCATGCTTTACGAGATGAAGTTTCTGGTCCTGATAAATTCTTCTGACATCCTGAAATTTACACAACTGAATTGTGTTGACATCGTTCATTGATGGGTAGATGGAAGTACTGTCCCTCTCGTTTAACCAATTGTTGCTTAAATTCTTCAACAGATGAACTGTATCAAATAGTAAAAAGCACTTCTTCTGACTGTCACAGGGATTAAAGATAAAAGGGTGGATCACACTATCATTACTTAACAGTTTGCAACATTTCACATTAACCTTAGCATTGTCTGCAATAACAGCAACAACCTCATAGCCTGCTTCATGAAGTGTGCGTAAGACATTCATTACTGACTGATAGGGAAAATCAGCATCCATATTTTTACTGGCAGTAAAGCTACTACATCTTTCTGTTTTGACAAAATAGATTTAATCATGAAAGTCTGAACAGTAGTTGCTGATGTAAGATCCAATGAATTCCTTACCATGCCAACAATTGTGTTGCCTTCGTATGTAATTTTTGGTTTAACATATATCTCATCTAATAACAGACATACCAGTTTTTCATGAGCTTCCAGGGCTTCACATTTTACTTTCAGATACTTCTTAAGTAAATCATTAACATCAGAACTAATGCTAGATAAAGTGAATGTTTTGAGATAAGAAATAGAAATAGAAATATATTTATTTAAGGTTAATTACAAGTAGGACCAGAGGTCCCTTTGGCTGTAACTAACTGCCACTTTAACTTAAATGTATCATCTAACATACAAAATCTAATAAAAGAATACATAAAAAGCGTAAGATACATTTTCCTACTGAGGATATAAGAATAAGATTAAAAACTAAACATCTAGGAGGTTACAATAATACTTTTAACATTTCATAAACATACACTATACTAACAAGGAACAGAAGACGAAAGAGAAACCTAAGAATTTAAAGCCGAGGATGAATTAAGACTAAAACTGAGCATCTAAAATGTATCTAGGGGATTATGATATTTCGTACTATTTAATTAATTAGGTGAAAATTCATTTACATGGCTTAATAAGTGGAAAGGTAGCGGTATTTAAGAGATTTTTTCTGAGTTCCAACACTACTTTGCTGAATTTCATATAGTTTCAGATCGTTGTATAATTGATAGGCAGTGACAATGAACGACTTACTGCACTTTACCGTACGATGCTGTGGAACCTGAAGGGTGTTAGCTGTAAACCTATTGTCCCGGTCGTGCACTTGACTCATCTGAACAAAGGACTTGGTCAAATATGAGGGAGCATTAGATTTTAAAATTCTCAGAAGTAAACAAGCAGCTGAGTATGATCGTCTATCCCTGAGTTTCAACCACTCTGCGGCTTTGTAGTAAGATGTTACGTGACAGTCTTTACGAATATTGAAGACGAATCGAACACAGGCATTCTGAATACGTTGGAGTTTGCTATTATATTTCTCAGAGATATCGCTGTAAATTGCAGCGCCGTAATCTAAAATAGGAAATACCATAGTTTGGATCAACATCTTTCTCACCGAGAAAGGAAGATACGGCAAGTTTCGTCGAAACTGGTGCAATATGCCAGACACTTTCTTGACCAAGTGCTTGGCATGAAAGGTCCAGGACAGAGTGTTATCCATTAGAATACCTAAATTCTTAACACATTCCTCATACTTGACTACAGAACCGTTTACAATTACTGGAGGAATGTCCCTGTTGAAAAGATTTGATAAGTTTCTTCGATATCCTAGAAAAATAGCTAAAGTTTTGTTTTCATTTAATAGTAAATTATGACTTAGTGTATATTGATGTAGTCTTTCTATATCTAGATTTATTTTACTAATACTTTCGACAACACGATTCACAGGAAAATGGTAATAGATCTGTAAATCATCGGCATACATATGATGTCTCGTGTGGCGTAAAACTCCAGGCAGATCGTTTATATACAGCGAAAACAGAACGGGACCCAACACGGAACCCTGAGTGACGCCGGACTGCACACTAGACCACTTAGAAAAATGTTGTTTGTCAAATACTACACGCTGAGATCTCCCTTTCAAGAACGATTCAAACCAAGAGAGAGCTGATAGAGATATGCCCATTGTACGTAATTTATTCAGAAGGAGGTCATGATGAACTCTATCAAATGCCTTGCTTAAATCGAATAATACCAGAAGCGTTAGTTCCTTTCTGTCCATTGCAAACTTGATATCATCGGCCGTCGTAGTGCTATGGCCTGTTCGAAAACCAGACTGTAATGTGTTAAGAATAGAATGAGTATTTAAATACGAAGTGAGTTGTTGGTAAACAATCCTTTCAAATCCTTTACCTAATATTGACAAAATACTGATTGGCCTGAAATCATCAAATTTTTGAGGAGAAGGAACTTTAGGAACAGGTCTTATATTGGCCATTTTCCATACAGCTGGAAATACTCCTGATTGTAAACAGAAATTATACAGGTGAGCTATAACCGGAGTGATTATATGCAAACAGTTCATTAGGAGGGGATGTGAGATACCATCTGGTCCAACAGCCTTGGTATTCATGCTCTTAAATACCTTGACTTCATCCTCTGGGTAAATGTACGAAAAGTGAAAGAGATCATGTTGAGGTTCATTTGTGTTCATGTAACCATGAATAATTTCGGATATTCTGTGAGAATTGTTCACTGGTGAGATCTTTAAGAAATAATCATTTTGCAATTCTGCAGATATGAATGAGGAAGTATGTTGCGAATTTTTCTTAGCAATACCTAGTGATTTTATAGTTCACCAGAGAGCAGACGGAGTTGATCTCTTACTGAACAAAGAATGCATGTGTTTGACTTTAGCATCACGGATCGCGAGTTTGGCTTTATTACGCAAGATGCGAAAGGTTTCAAAGTCTTCAGGTTTCCTGGTTTTGATGTGCTTTCTTTTTGCCTTGTCTCGCGCAAAGATTAATTTCTTTATTGTAGACGTTATCCACGGGTTAGGGGGGTGTTTGGCTGGAATTAGTTTTAATGGGGCATGCTTGTCGTACAACGCGGAAATTAAACTATTAAATTTGATTACTTTATCATCGATATTACGCTAAGAAAATACTTCATATCAGGGAGCGGAAATTACGTCTTTTCGAAAATCTTCAGGATTAAAACTGCGCAAATCCCTAAATGTGATCCATTTTCTTTCATATTTGGTTGTCGATATAGAGAAGACAGCATATAGCATATCATGTCCAGAAAATCCATTCGCTGGGGTCTGCCCAAATTTAAGAAGGGCATCATTACAATTTGAAGCTATGGTATCGAGATTAGAATGACAATATGCAGTATGGTATGTGTCATCAAATGGTATTCTAGTTAAATTGCATGAGTCAAGTCCATCATCGATTACTACAGTTTCCGAGGACCCTGATCCAAAATGCCCATTCATATTACCTGCAAGTATAACATATTTATAATGAAAAACGTAATTATACATCGCCTCTACAAACGAATCCATGAAACCAATTTTGGGAGGACGGTAGATGCATGAAAATAATACTTTACCTATAGGTAATTCAAGTTCTAGGAAAATATACTCTGGCTTACGACAATATTCTGCAGGGGAGGTGTGAACTATTTTACATTTTATATTGCTCCTCACGTACACAGCCACCCCTCCTCATCTCTTGCCCAATCTATCGTTTCTATATAGATTAAAGCCAGGAATGTTAATCTCTGAGTCCGGAATGGACCCCTTGAAAAATGTCTCACTTACAGCAATAACGTTAATATTTGAATCAACAAAGCAGTCAAAAAACTCATCGAAATGTACCTTATCAACTAATGACTGTGCATTTAAGTGAATTATTTTCAAATCAGAGGGATAGGTTTCTGATAGATCTTCAATGATTTTGTGAATTTCAGAACACTTAAGTTTAGAAGACATGCTTGAATTTGGCTGGTTGCAAAATTCCAGAAAATTAATATTCAGTTATAGGTCCTAATAAAATTGCATACAGTTTTAGATTACCTGAAGCAAAGTAGAGAAGAGAATACTGAATAGAACATACTAATTTAACTTCAGCGAGGAGAGATCTTTTTAAGTTCAACAGTATTTCTTACACGGTCTTTAACACCCCCTTGTAGTACGATAATTGTGCCATCAGAAGTCCACACCTGCTTTTCGCCAAAGATGGAAATTGCCTGTTTCAACAGATGATGTCTGGTAGAGGTAAGGGATGTGGCAACACAAGAATTTCCAAATTCCTAAGAAATCTGTAAGCAGCAGGAAATGAATAAAAAAGCTACAGGCAAAAACCAAAGTATCAACAGAATACCTCATCTGACTGGAAAATAAAAGTGCAAGCTGTTCACTAATGAAATCCAGAGCAGCTTTTATTCTGCTTTCCTCACAAACATCATTACACTCTTTAAGAACAACCTGGATATGTCTAATTTTATCCTTAATTGTAACATCTTTACCTTCAAGGTTGTTTACTGCCGTTAACAAATTAACCAGTTTAGAGTAAGAATTGCATAATAGCTCTGGGGCTAAAATATATGAAAACTGCCCTACCTCAACATTTATACTATCAACAACAATGTTTACTTTTAACTCTTTATCAATGGTCACAGTTCTTTTAATGGATGCACATTCACTGAAATCTACATTCATAAAATACAATTTCTCATTTTTACCTTTGACTATCCAATCTAAATGATTATACTTTGATTCATTATTTACAACCTGATCTAAATTTGAAATTTCATCTTCTGACAACCACTGAGTATAGTTCCTGTTTTCATTCTCGATATAAGTTGTTCTTCTTTCCTGTGGATCTTTACGATAAACGCGATTGTCTGAAGTAAGATACTTTGGTAAATTTGAAAATATTGATGGTACGGCATCACTTGTCAGTTCCAGTTTCTTGCGTGGTACCACCAAATCAGTACCTAAGCAAAAAAATTGACCCATTTGTTGTTGTCTACAAGATAAACATCATTCATACTAGCAATAGTTTAATTTTTCAGTGTTATAATAATGCTAAAATCATTTAACAAAGATTAGGATTTATGAACTGCATTCATTTCTACATTTTAAGCTGTGTTTTAATCTTACTTAGCATAATAGGGAAAAAGGCAGCTAATTCTCAATATTCCCTACCCAAGAAACATCACAAATTCAGGCTCAGTTATTGCCCATATAATTACTTGTAGGCTTATTCTGCAAAACTCACTACTATAAATCTGTACCACAAGAAGAAAGACAAAAGCAGGATTCACCATCAGTACGGGTTGCTCTGATTTCTCTCTCAACCTGGTCTTCAGGAAAATGAATGATGCATACTCCCGTATTCTTTGTAATTGTTCAATTTTCCCTCGGTATTTTCCTCTTCCAGAAATGAATTCTTTCCTCATCCGAAGGAAATGAAAATACTGGTGTATATTCAGCTGTGTAGTTGGATTTGCATCCTGGCACACAACAACTTCTTGGCATAGTGGCAATCGCTTTTCACACACACATTAACTCACAACACATTATATTTACACAGAACAGAAAATATTCAATTAATGTATTTAACAAGGAGCAATATATCCTCTGAATTAACTCAACTCCCCACGAGGAGATAGCATACCTAACCTAAACAACATTGTCTCACTATTTCAATTACAGCTACCTATGTGAATCTTGATTTGATGAATTACGATAGTTCAGAAGAAAAGGCATTTAAAGTACTTAAAAATCAATAATTGACTTTCAATAACCCCTATTATTCACAGAAAGCTTTCAATCGCTTCCTATTACACTCAGAGATGCAACTCGTAACATTCACCCTAATCGATCAGCTGATTGCTTTCGCACGCTTCCTACAGTATGGCCTGTTACATTACGAAGGCAGTGGTTATAGTGTACGGAGTGTAGCCTCGTGGTGAATGTGACAACATAATGGCACAACGAAGCCATTTTGACCCAGTTTTGCAGGGTAGAATACTCGGCCGCCTGGAAGCAGGCCAGACACAGACCAAAGTCGCCGTATCCTTGATTGTGCCATAAAGTGTCATTTCCAGGCTTTGGAGACGATTTCGAGACACAGGAGATGTTAGTCGTAGACCAGTACCAGGTCGACCAAGGGTAACCATTCCACAGCAGGACCGATATCTGGCCTTAACCGCCCTACGAAATCGGAGTGCACCTGCAAGACAATTGTCGGCGGAGCTTGCAGCCGTCTCAGGGGTTGCCGTTTCCCGGCAAACTGTGTACCGGAGGCTCAGAACAGCAGGGCTGTTGGCCCGACGTCAAGCGTTGTGCGTCCCGCTCACTGCGGCACAGATACGGGCCCGTTTACTGTGGAGCTGTCAACATCGAAACTGGACCATGAATGAATGGAGGCATGTGCTCTTCACAGATGAATCCCGCTTCAGTATGCAGAACGATTCCCATCGCACATTAATCTGGAGAGTACCGGGTAGCTGATACAACCACAGGAACATCGTGAAATGGTACCAGTATGGTGGTGGTGGTGGCGTCATGATGTGGGGCGGCATCATGTTGAATGGCCGTACGGACCTGCACATCTTCATGGGTGGTCCGAGGAACACTGTTAACGCTCACAGATACAGGGATGAGGTACTGAGACCACATGTTCGACTCTTCAGAGGTGCGGTTGGTCCAGACTTCCTATTAATGGACGATAATGCCCGACCGCACCGTGCTGCTCTGGTGGATGAATTTCTGGCTGGGGAAGACATTCATCGCATGGTCTGGCCAGTGAGGTCTGTGGATCTGAATCCTATGGAACAAGCCTGGGATGCATTGGAGAGGCGAATTACATCCCGTCAGCCTCCACCAAGGACCCTCCAAAACCTTCGCATTGCCCTTTCGGAGGAATGGGATCGACTGCCACAAGAGCTCTTGGACGATCTGATAGAGAGCATGCCACGTCACTGCGAAGCATGTGTGGCTGTTAGGGATATCCATACACCCTATTAACAGCATATTTTGTTTTGGAAGACGTTGCCAAGTTTAGTTAGTTGTTGTCAAACCTCTCTGACACTGCTTTTTTTTGATAAGTTGTGTGACATATGGTGTGTCATTCAGCTTCCTTTTGTTTAGCAATCCGTCTGACATTCCTATCAGGCGGTATGGCCTCGCTTAGTGATTATGCTTAACTTTTGGACACTAGTGTATGTACGAAAATTGTTCAGATTTAAAAATAGTAAGTGGGGATAAAGGTAGACAGAGTGCTCTAACCCTTCGAATTTACTTAACGACATCTGATAAATACATCCATTTTCTTATAAGAGGCATTGATTTCCAATTCACTTGGCATTTTTTTTATCACGATCAATAAACCTCAAGGAACGTGAAGGTCTCCATTTAACTCAACCAGTTTTCAGCCATGACCAGTTGAATGTTGCAATGTCAAGAGAGCGATATTTTAAAGTTGCAATAGTGCCAAAAGGTAATTGTACAAGGAATGCACCGACCAAGTAGCTGCGTGGTTTGTGTCACGCAGCTATCAGCTTGCATTCGCGAGATAGTGGGTTCGAACTCCACTGTCGGCAGCCCTGAAGATGGTTCTCTGTGGTTTCCCATTTCCTATCCTATTGTCGTCGTAAGATCTGTCGGTGCGACGTAAAGAAAATTCGAAAAAATAAAGTACAAGAAGTGCCGTTTATAAGGAAATCCTTCAATAAATATTTACCGCATTGACTGTCATGTCTTGATGGGTTTCAGCTAGTTATCAGTAATTACATACCCATACATGCAGTTGATTTAATCTGAACAGAGGGGCCGATGACCTTCGATGTTAGGCCCTTTAAAACAACAAGCATCATCATAATCTGAACAAAAATAGCCACTTACAATAGCATTTACACACAAATGTTAGTCAGCTGTGACTTGGTTCTCATAAACTGAAGGAATGTAACATGGCAAATGTTCCTAAGTACATGGAGAAAAAGGTGACGATGGTTAGACTCAGTTTTCAATGATTTAGTGATAAAAGGTGTAAAACTACACGAGGCTACAAAGCTAATCGCGAATAGAGGATTGTGGCGAGATGTAACTAATTCACAGGGACTCGCAGAGTGAAAACTGAAAGGCATGATACTATAATGAAGATGTATAATGTGCGTATATAATATATAGTCGAAACCGTTTATTGCGACCTCGCTTTTAACGGCGTATTAGATATTACAGCGAAATGTAGTGGCCTCCTCTAAATCCTATATAAACACTGTATTTAAAATGATGATGATGATGATGATGATGCTTGTTGTTTAAAGGGGCCTAACATCGAAGGTCATCGGCCCTGTATTTAAAATATCGCTTAGTACGACATCGCTTATTAGGACATATCTTATAAAACGGCGTATTTTTAAAACATTTTCGGAGAAAGGTATCGACTATAACGACCAATGTTGGTTTTCGTTTCTTACGCGTTTGAGCGTTGCTGACAACAATGTAAAGCTCATTTTCAAACTCTTGTTCTCAGTAGATTATAGATTTTAAATCAGTCTGTCTGTTCATTAGTCGAGGCAAGCATCACTGTGAAGATGTTGGGAAAGAAAGGGAAAGAAAAGTCACACACAATATGGCTATTACAAAATGGGGAAACAAAAGTAAGCGTCGCGAAGGAATTGGGAGCATCATACTCAACGATTTCTTCAATTTGGAAGCATAGAGAGAACATTTCATTTAATAGCCAAGATCGTGTGTGATATTATTGATCAATTATCATTGTTGCTACTTCCTTCCTCACTTATTTTATAGTTCGCTGATATGTTATTGCAGTACGTACTGTGTAAGCATTAGAAGAAACATTTCTCTCACTCCCAGTCCACACATACTGTATTGCAAATACAATGCTTATTCCACTTATGTTTTCTGAAGTTTTAACACTATTCTGTTAATTAACCATGTGTGTGTGCAGCCTGAAACTTACAGATAGGTGTGACATTTTTAGCAACAACAAAAAAGCGCTTTGTGCGACTTTCGCCTATGACGACCATAAATTGGCACTCCCTACGGAGCCGTTATAAGCGGTTTCGACTCTAATATTTTACTGAATGTAAAAATAGGTTAACTAAGCTTGAAGAAGGTGATACCGACGAGTTCCAAAATATTGTATATTACAGTTTTTATGTTAGGGACGATGTTATTATTGCGTCGTGTATAATCTTCCATGAAGAGTACCCCCGAAATGCCTCGACAAGTCTGTAGAATTTCGTGTAATGACTGATCATCTACTCCTCCTTGAATAATAACAGATGGTCTCTGTGCAGTCTATACTATTATTATAAAGACAGAACGTTTATGAGGTAGATTGTTTGCATATGGAGGGTAATCGCAGGAATAACAAAATCAATTTCAATAATTTTTTCACCATTATAAAGAGTATGTCTTCCAGATTACACTGATCAATAAAAAATGACCTTCGATGGATATATTGGTGTCCAACACGCGTTTTAAGACAACTGAAACATGTTCATTCAAAACATGCAAACCGTTTGCCTCAATGACCCACTGTTCTTGTGATATACATCAACAATTTACGTATATTTAACATTGTATCAAGGAAACCAACTCACAGACAGAAGTTTCGCTAGAGCGTTGATTGCTACATGAAGTGCTAATGACTGCAAATGCACCACATTGCACATATTGGACTTGACTCTTACACAGCCTCACACGTAACAAAACAGTTCTGGTGAATATATGGCAACCGCTGGACCTCTGGAGCAGATAAAGTCACTGTCACTGATAATAAAGAAGAAGCAAATGAAAATATTCGGATTTGCATGAAAAATAACGAAAAAGTCTGAAAACAATTCTCGATGAACTCTGTTCCACGAAAAATAAAACTTTTTCAGCATCTTCCAAATCTGACGTGATTGAGCAAAACGGTTTTCAGATTTGAAATCAGCATGAAGAACTGGATTAGAAACAATAAACATCATGTAAAACATCTACCGCTTGTAAATCATTGGTATTAAAGATATAATTATGCTAGCTTATCAGTGGAGCAGGTAGTTTTTTAAAAAGTAGAGAAAGTCGGAAAAAGTTAGGCCTAATACGCTGCCTGAAATGGAGTCCACCAGGTCCACTAATTCATTTTTCTGCAAAATATTCCTAACTCTAACAGTTTTCGACGGAAAAAAACTTTCTTTATTTTGGTGCATGCTTTAACCGATAGAAACCTAAAATAATGAATAAACTGTTAGTCGTATCGAAAAGGGAGTATGAAGGGTTTAGAATTAAATTACTACAAAAATATCACTATACATTTTCTTCCTATCTCAAACAGTTTATCAGGAAAAATGTTTTTGACGCTTTCTTTTTTCCTATAAAACACAAAGTTACGAGTAAACTGTTAGTCTTCTAAAAACAATGTTGGTGGGGAGGGGGGTATACAGGTAGGATTTAGAACTAAATTTCCTACAAAATATCCGCATAGGGTTTCTCAGTTTGCTACATAATTGCGCTTTTATTTGTTAAAGGAACATTCTCGGCCTGGAGGGTTCTCATATTGGTGGATTAGAGTGAGATTCGTTATTAATGTCCATCAGCGGTGCAAGTCCAACAGTCGTTGTACTAATAAATAAGGTTTGGATGTTAAGTCAAAGTCATAATTCATTCCTGAAGTCATTTTATACGAAGCCTAAAAAATAACTGTGAAAATCTCCGTTACACCGTAGCAACTTTATGCTGTATATAAATGCATATTTCGGCCAATTTTATTGTTTTGGTCACATTTTGCTCATTGTATTGATGTAAGGCAATATTTTGTTATATTATTAGCATTTTTGTTTAAACTGAAGCGTCGTTTTTAACAAGGTACATGTTGTCTGAGTAGATTTTTCAAACATAGGATTTCAAAAGAATGTAGTAGATGTATTTTTCTTTCTTTTCCGAAAGAGATATGTAGCAGGTTTTGAAGACATGATTCCGACAAAGAGATGTACGAACTTATGCCGGCAGATACTAAAAAGCATGCTAATACTTAATTTTTAGTTTTTTAGGAAAATATAATGAGAACTGCGCCTAAGAGCTATGATAATGAATGTATAAAGTTTTAATTCACTTACTGCAGCTTGTCAGTGTGCATGATCAAATATGTGTGCCGTATTATCACTATTTACCTTTTTTAACACGTTTAACGTTAGTAATGTGCTCTAATACTTGTTTCCTATCCCTAAAATAAGTTATATTTTACCTTTTTAGGTCATATTTAGCTAGTTTTTAGGGCAATTTGCTTGCATATTTTGTACTTCATTATGTCATAAACATCCGAACCCCCCTAATAATGTCATTGGCTTTACATCTCACTATGTTTACGGTTTTCTTCTCTGCTGCTATTCGCTCCACGTCGCACCGAAACAGATAGGTCTTATGGCGACGATGGGATAAGCGAGGCCTAGGGGTGGGGAGGAAGCGGCCGTGTCCTTAATTAAAGTGTAGTCCAGGCATTTGCTTGGTGTGAAAATGGGAAACCACGGAAAACTATCTTCAGGGCTGCCAACAGTGGGATTCGAACCCACTTTCTCTCGGATGCAAGCTCACAGCTGCGCGACTCTAACCGCACGGCCAACTCGCCCGGTTTTACGGTTTCCAGAGACGCTGATGTGCCAGAGTTATTTATCTACCAACACGAGGCTGACGTATTTGAGAACCTTCAAATACCACAGGACTGGTCCAGGAATGAGCCTACCATGCTGGGGTCAGAAAGCCAGTGCCTCAACCGTCTGAGCCACTCAGCTCGGGAGTCGTTATACTCTTTCACTCTGTGAGAGAAATTTTGTTAATATGATAAGCGGATGGCGATGAAAGTACCTGTCGAGCAAGCCAAAAGAAATGAACGTCAGGGATCCTTAAAAGAGAATAGGCTGCCTAATCTTCTACAAGTACAAGTACAGGGTTTCTCTTACAAATCCTGACCGTCCAGCGTCGTTTTTACTCTCGGAGACCTAAGCAGCTGTACGTACGGGAGGCGCGCGCATAGTTCTTGACCTTGTAAGGAGCGTGCACTAGTTCGACCTAGCATCAGTAGCCAGTCTGAATCTCAGCTGTAAACATGGTGATAATGTTATCATTGCAACACCGTATTTTCGTATGTGAACGTTATTTTAGGTACAAGTCGACTCGACGAGGACGCGGTGCATTTGTTCAGTAATTTTCTAGTGAAGTGCCACCTTCACGAGCATAGATTCACGTAATTGTAAATACATTTGAGACTACTGGCTCAATGGTCAACAAGAAACATGCGCGTACATGAACAGTTTTAACAGAGGAATAGCTGGATGACATCGGTGCGAATCTCGGGCGGTCACCGAATAAACCACTCACAAAATTAGCACAACATGTAGGGATTTCGGTTTCTTCTACACACAGAGCTACAAGCTGTTACACATCAAACCGTACAGGTTTACATGGGCCCATTGTTTAAAACCTGCTGATCCAGCCACAAGAGTGACAAATTTTGAGTGGTATCATGCATCACTGAATGATCGTTTATTGGACCCACAGCTTCTGTTTTTTTCGGATGAGGCCTGGTTTCATCTAAACAGTCGTGTGAACAGTCATAACTCTCGCTATTGGTGTGCAGAAAATCCTAATGGTGTTAATTAAATCTCTCATTATGAAGGATGACACTTCCAGCATCTTTTACAAGGTAAGAGTTCATATACGTTTGTATACACGCTTAAAGCAGGGTGGCCACGCGCGGCATAAGTTGGGCTGAGGCAGCTGCTCTAGCGCAGAGTACAAACATCGTGCGCTCGGTCTGGGTTTATAAAGTGATCCTGTAACGTTCCCCTGACACGCTAATTTATGTAAAGGCTGAGGAGAGAGATTGATCGGTGGTAAGGTATTATTCGATTGTCCACTCTCGTTACCAGCAGAGTTCAAATCCGATTTTTATTTCCGACTGTGTGTAATGCTAGTGGGTTGTAAACAGTCAGTGTCGCAATAGTTTAGTCGTTGTTCTTTGAAATTTCGACCCTGGTTGAATTCGGTGCTAATTGAGGGCCTTTGAAGCGTCTTTGAAAATCTACAGCAGCTTTGTCCATAGAAATCAACTCGCACGTGGGCCTGCTTACAAGGCGGGAGTAGGGTAGAGGGCATACTCTGAAGATAGATTTGAAGAAAAGTATTTCTCTCAACAAATGGGTGAAAAGTTGAGATGTTTTTCATGTGGTAGCCAAAAAAGAAATAATGTTGAGTGGCAATATAAAAATATAAAAAAACCGCTATACATGATTCAATAGAAAGAGAGGATTGTTATAAATATGGTTAAGAAGTATATGACCTAAAGAAGTACAAAATATACAAGCAAATATACCCTAAAAACTAGCTCAATATAACCTAAAAAAGGTCAAATATGACTTAAGCATTTTAGGGATAGGAAGCAAGTATTACTAACATTAAACGTGTCAAAAAGTGATAAGCGATAATACAGCAGACACATTTAATAATGCAAACTGACAGAACTGCAGTAAGTAAATTAAAACTCTATACTGCACCCTACGGGTCAGGGTAACCACAGTATTTTCCCAACTAGTCAGTTACATATCTCAGGGTATACATGCCTCCAGAAAAATGGTTAATTTTTCTATGTTTTGGTTTAACGTGTGTTCAAAGAGAAAGTAACGGTATCATACGCGGTTCAGAATTACGTAATTCAACGCTCAGTAGTAGATTTTGTGAACGTAAACTTCAGTCAACCTTTCGAAAAAAACATATCCGCATAACGAGAACCTTACTCACTAAGTACAACTACTGACTACCATTATAAATGAAAACTCATTCCATTATATAAAAATTAATCAAGAAACACATTTATTAAACTATCAAGATTCGCGAAAGAAATGGTTAATGTCAAATATTGCTCATAATCTTCCAATTATCAACCTAATAAATAAATATTTTAATTACTGAATCAAATATTCTAGGTCAGCGCTGCCTTACTCCTAAACTAAGTTTACATATCTTAACATTCTGGGTCGCGTATTCCTGAAATGAATTGTTGCTTTGTTTCATCTTCCCATTAAAATTTACATCTGGTCACTTAAGTATATATTACATCAAAGTCTTCAGACCACGGTCAAAATTCGGTATACCAATAAGTTATTCCATCACTCACGGTGTTAATTATACACCCTCATCAAAAATACAACCATTACATTGTTCAAGTTATCGCTGAAATGAACTGAATTTGAATAAAGTGTCCTGAATACAAATATCAGTGACCTAAGTTACATTGAAAATTATCTGAGTTCGTTGGTGCAGACTACAGTGAAGTAAATGAAATACTGAATGACGCACTAAGTTTCTCGGTCCGATTGCCACTTAAATTACGGCTCCTAACTAAACATTCGCTCTAATAATATTTCAGATTAACAAAACATCGATGATATCTTACGTAAATCTCAAATAATTTCCCTACTTTAGCTAGATAATTTCTTATGTAACGTATTCCAGTTCAATATACACATAGCCAATAAGCATTTTTCATACATAGATGTGCAAATGCCTACATAAAGATATTTCAACACTACATTATCATACTAGTTGCATACAAGTTTGATCTTCCACGCAATTACCATTCATTCAGAATATGATACAATCATGTATTCATTTACCCATCACCGGTTGTTATTATTGTCAAACCACTTTCACACTTCATTAAAATATGCGTAATTTTATTGTCCATACCTTGCTATAGTTCCTCCCTGGGGCATACTTATATTCCGTAGACGCTTTACATGTGCTCCTACATCGCACATTAGATATATCATATACGTTTTACTCCCTGTTAATCTGCGCAATATATCATTTAAAATACCATATATACTTCCATTATTTCATTATTAACTTTCAATTCAACCCATATTTAATTCATTTAACATCTATAATTACCGCGTTTAACCTCCAATATTAATTAAACATAACGATACGTATCTCTTCAATAGCGCAGAATTCGTTCCTCAAAACGCATTTTTGTCATACAATCCAACATATAACCCCAAATTCAGTATCTATTCTTTCAATATATTCACACAGCAAAGAGTATGGTAATTTAACTTAACCAATTCAAACATGCATCCCTCTGTGACGTAACTGGGTTTGACTGGTATTACATCACTCATGGATCTTTCTAACTAACCGGGATTCTTTGAAAACAGCTGTTACACTATGTCGCATTTTAAATCGTATTCCTTCATCCTTGGATAAAATAATGTAGTAAACACGTTACCATTCTGTAACAAGATATCGTCTTAAATATTTCACACTGCACTTTCTTATATTCACTGCACACTTAATTATCTCACGCTTAGGCTATTCAGATCTATTGCATATACTGGTAATACTCTACATAAGAAATTATACTACTTAATACTATTACTTAGCTCGCCATTCAATATCTCGGGCCTTAGTTGCTCTTCGGTCTGGTCGCAGGCCTTGGATTGGAAACTGGGCAGGATCTCCACCACTGGTATCTCAGGTAGAGTGACCTCCTCCACACGGGTCGGGCGGTTTTAACAGCCAAGACGACATCTCCCTCCAGGTTGGTCTATGCCGGTTTAGCAAGCCATCATCTGTTCAGGAACACAGTAGTCAATATGCGTCGATCCTGGAAAATATGAATTCATCATGGTTCTGCGTAGTATATATATATTTTTTATATTGATTGCTTCTATATTTAGGCTGTCCTTGCTATTATTTCCACTAAATATAGCTCAACCTCGAGCTCTCACGTCTCAATCAACTTCTTGTTTCCAAACGACTTTGCGTCTAAGTATTTGGACGGACTTTTCAAAGCTTCTGGATTTTATTCCCTCTTTACGGTATTTCAACGTTTATCTCTTCGTTTCGTTCAATATTCCCGTCCTCTCAGCTTAAAATTTCACGTTAGATATTGCAAATCTTGCTTATTTTTGAGAGCGATGTTCGGGATATCTTGTCCTTACCACGTCAATTTTTAAGTCAGTTTTTTTATAATAATCTGTTTGATCCTTCTTATTTTTTTAAAAAACAATTCTATCGATTCTACACCATTGTACACCGCCTTCATAGTGGTAGGATTAAGTTAGTCATGGCCTTCTAGCATACATCAATATCGATACCCTATTACACATTTCTTTGCCTTGGCTGGCCTCTACCTTCCGTAGGCGCCATTTTTAATACGTCCAGTAAATGCATCGGGTACAATACATTCATTCATTCAGCATCATAGTCTTGAGTCACAGTTCTCATTCTGTTTTTTTTTTAAGAAAAATGAAGTATTAGCATTATTTTTTGGTATCGCTCGGCGTACATCCATAGAGCATCTCTCCCGGGGAACCATGTCTTCTAAATATGCTACCTATCCTTTCGGGAAAACAAAGAAAAATACATCCAATACAGTATTTTGAAATTCTGTGTTTGAAAATCGACACAGATAGTATGTACCTTGTAAAAACGGCGCCTCAATTTAAACAAAAATTCTCAAATATATAAATTTGCTTTAAATGGGCTCAGGGACCCATAATTCACAGTTATTTCTTAGATTTCGGATAGAATGACCTCAGGAATGAAATATGACTTCTCGTTGATTATAAAATGGTCGATGACCTACGAAAACATTCTTAAGAGAGTTAATTCGTCTGCATTCCAATAGGTCCAGATATTTCACGCCTCAGAGTACAGAAACAAATACTACATATATCAGTATAGATAACGGTGTATCATTTTAATAAAAATGCCTCTCTTATTTAAAACTGAAAGATGGCATTACACTAAATGTTATGAAGACAAGTGACACATTTTTATTTATGTAATTATATCTTCGAAATATATTATTGTGAAGAGTAACTTTTCATGAAATTCTTGAAAGAATTTATTAACACACTTTGCAAAGTGATATAATGAATCCATCACTGCATACAGTCATGCCACGCCCTCTCTTTGCGTCCATGCCCCGAGCCAAGCTTTTTAACTAAGATTCGGATGTTAAGGAAAAGTCATACAGTATTTCATTCCTGAGGTCATTCTATCCGAAATCTGAAAAATAACTGTGCCCCTGAGCCCGTTTAAAGCAAATTTATATTTTGAGAATTTTTGTTTAAATTAAGGTGCCCTTTTACAAGGTACATACTATCTGTGTCGATTTTCAAACACAGGATTTCAAAATACTGTAGTAGATGTTATTTTCTTTCTTTTCCCGGAAACGATAGGTAGCAGATTTAGAAGACATGGCTCTGCGGAAGAGATGCCGTACGGATGTACGCCGAGAGATACTGAAATAATGCTAATACTTCACTTTTTGTTTCTTTAGGAAAACATAATGAGAACTGAGACTAATGGCTATGATGCTGAATGAATGAATTTATAAAGTATTAATTTACATACCTGTCAGTTTGCATGATTAAATGTGTCTGCTGTATTATTGCTTATCATTTTTTGACACGTAGTAATACTCTAATGCTTGCTCCCTATCCCTAAAATGTTTAAGTCAGATTTTACCATTGCTTCACCTTAATTAAACAAATAACAATATATTATAAATCTAAATCATAAAATGTGTTTCGCATTTGAGCTAAGTAAACTTCAAAATAGAGAGAACTGCGAATCATATCAGAGATTCTGTTAGTTACTGGGATCTTTGAACCCGCTACATGGGTCATATTATCTCGTGTGCGAGAGAGGACCAAACTACATGCTTTTCTAAAAAAAATGAAGTATTAGCGTTATTTTTTGGTATCACTCGGCGTGCGTCCATAGAGCATCTCTCCCAGGGACCTATGCCTTCTAAATCCTTTCGGGAAAAGAAAGAAAAATACGCCTAATGCAGTATTTTGAAATTCTGTGTTTGACTACGCTCAGTTCGGAAAGTATCGTGCAGGAGTGTGGTCAGGCGTACGGTGCGTTGGTTATTATGAACACTCGGACTATGTTTTCCGTTTGGCCAGTACCACGCTCTCACCATAGTACGAAGTATGTTGAGTGGTCGTCAACAGTTGTTTATCTTTCCACGATGCCAAACAACTAGCAGTACTGTCAATTCTCGGCATGGATTTTGCCCATCGTTTCCAGTCCTATACACACACAATTAACCAACATTACTACAGGCATCTCAACCATACAGATCTTCAAAATTTTCACATGTGTTCAAGAGAACGCTGACATGTGATGTCTCAGGATGCTAAAACGATGCTTCCATTTCTGGGGAGGCACATGGTCCTGAGATTAATTCAGGGTACCCCAAAGTTGC
Source organism: Anabrus simplex (assembly GCF_040414725.1). Classification (NCBI taxonomy): domain Eukaryota; kingdom Metazoa; phylum Arthropoda; class Insecta; order Orthoptera; family Tettigoniidae; genus Anabrus; species Anabrus simplex. Next base: position 1,066,207,572 of record NC_090266.1, on the reverse strand, counting down.
CATGTTAATTCCTTGGGTAGGGAGCTAATAAATCTATCCTACTTACAAAGAAAGTACATGAAATTCCCACTAAGGATCATGATGAGACTATCATATACACCATGAAAGAAAATCATTAAGGTGAACACGTTTGAGAAATTTATTAGGGTCGTCACATGAACACTCGGGCTATGTTTTCCGTTCAGCCAGTACCACGCTCTCACCATAGTACGTGGAGTTGTCGTCACCAGTTGTTTATCTTTCCGCGATGCCAAACAATTAACAGAAAATTCCCAGCGTATATTTTGCCCATCATTTCCAGTCCTATATACATAGTCACTGGTAATGCAACTCCACTATTCCATTGACATGTCCTGTTAAAATAAAATGCGTTACAATTCCTTCTGCGTTATTCTTCTTCTTGCCTTTCGCCTTTTTCTCAATTTATTTGGGTCGGTATTTGTTGTGGATTTGACCCATTTTTACGGGTGGATGCCTTTCCAGACGCTAACCCTATGTGGAGGGATGCATTCGCTATTGCGTATTTCTGTTATGGCTGGTAGTGTGGTATGTTATATGTAGATGATGAGAAAACATACACATAAACATCAAGTTCCGGAGCCAGAGCAATTTACCATACGCAGTTTTTCGGCCGGAATCCCTTCCTGACGTCAACCTTGCGTGGAGGGATGTGTTCACTATTACATGTTTCTGTGGCAGTTGGCAGAGTGGTGTGTTATATGTAGACGAAGAGAAGTGTATTAAGACGAACGCAAATACCCAGTCCCCGAGCAGGCAGAATTAACCATACACAGATAAAATCTTCGGCCCAACTGGGAATCTAACCAAGTGACCTCTGAACCGAAGGCCAGTACGTTGACCATTCAGTCAGGGAGCAGGACAATTTGAACATCGCTCCGCGAGGGAAATTATTCCTTTATTTAAAATGGATAGAATAAAAAACTCTTGAATGTTCAAGATGGAAACATGAACTTGGTCACTGCTTTTCTGTCACCGTCCACTATTTACATGTTTGTTAATTAGGTGTTGTTTCAGAGCCTAGAGGAAATATTATTAAGAATGAAGAGCCGCGTTCTAGTAGTACTATGTATTAATGGTTCAGTACATCCAAAGTTATTTTCTACAATATTTCGAAAATGTAGATCTGTATAAATGTTCAGTATCTTACGTGCAGTAGCCATCTCGTGGCGGCTTTGAGGAGAATTACCCCTCTGACCAAAGAGAGGATAAACGCAAAAAACTCCCTTAGCTTCGAAACTCTCAGGCCGATCCCAGGTCAACAAGTTTACTTCTAAATACTGTATGTATTTGAACATAGCCCTCGGAGCGTGAAATCCGGATCTCACGCTTGAGTGTCCCAATAACTAGCAAGTATTTCGCTACGTCTTCCTATGCCTTTACTAGCGTTATCTCATGAGACCTGAAGAATGCATTGTCCTCTTGTGATCGTCAGAACAGAATATTTTTCATTTACGTGATCATTTCAAATTATGTTGTAACTAATATGATGGTAGTTCCTGAGAGTTACATACAGTATCTGTAAGCAATCTCATAAATACATACATACTGTACCCTACGAACATGGTGTAAATGGTGCAATACATACTTACACAGGTCATAGAAATTAGTATGTATAGCGTATCGTAACAAACATGCTCCTGTATTAATCTTAAATTAGAAAACACAGTCAAGATGGTAATTAGCGCTATGCAACGTAAGACAAATAAGTCTTTGGCAATGCAACTCCAGTATTCCACTGAAATGTTCCATTAAAATAAGATACGTTACAATTCCTTCTGTGTTCTTCTTCTTCATCCTTCTCGCCTTTTTCTCAATTTATTTGGGTCGGTATTTGATGTGGATTAGCCACTTTTACGGCTGGAAACCTTTCCTGACGCCAACCCTATTGCGTGTTTCTGTTGTGGCCGGTAATGTGGTATGTTGTATGTAGGTGCAGAGAAAACATAAACATATACACCCACTTCCGGAGCCAGTGAAATTCACCATACGCAGTTATGACTCCCGGTCTAAGAATGGCCTTGGGAGTAATCTAAATTGGGAGCATCTGCACTCCAAAGGCAATATGTACAATTGTCAACCGATCGGCCTACCGAGAAGAAAACGCTACACAAGTTAAAGGAGCACGAATTGGGGTTTGAATTTGCGCATCCAAGAGAAAACATTTCTGGGATGAGGAATTATTTACCCTTCTTCGTCTTCTTCTTCCTCCCTTCCTTCCTTCCTTCCTTCCTTCCTTCCTTCCTTCCTTCCTTCCTTCCTTGTCTTTTACCAGTTACCTGGGGTCGATAATTTCAATGGATTTAGCTCAGTTTTATGGTCGGATGCCTTTCCTGTCGTCAATTCCCTGTGGAGCGATGTATTCACTACTGCGTGTTTCTGTGGTGATTTTGTACTGTGATAAGTTGTATTACAACGGAGATGTGTATTAAGATGGAAATAAATGCTCAGTCCCCGAGCTAGAGGAATTAACCAAAGTTAATATCCTCTACTCGGCCAGGAAAAGAACCCGGTACTCTCTGAATCGGAGGCTACAACACTCGTCGATGAAATTCCGTTTATTTATTTTTTTCAAAATGATGGTAGGGTATGTTCTATACGAGACCGAATACAGAATTAGACCTTAACCCATTAAGTGTCACGATCCTCATTTCGGAATTTTTCTTTCTTGCTGCGGAAATGTTGAAGCAATCCTTAGGTTGGAAGTGATAATTTGTATTTTCCGTTGTTGTCCAAAACGTGTTCAAGCTTGTGCATGAAGTCCTTATTGAATAAAGCACCACGGTTATGAAACAAAATTTTGCATTCGGGAGACGAATGGCTACGAACCCGACCGTCGACTGTCCTCAGAATGGTTTTCTGTAATTTCCCATTTTCACTTCCAAGCAAATGCCGGGATAGTTCTTATTCATAGGTCACAGCCGATTCCTTCCACGTCTTTACCCAAGATAATTCTCCCGCAATCATTTCTTCTTCATTAGAACCTCAACTGAGGTTAGCGTCAGGAAAGGTATGCGGCCGTAAAATATGCCATAAAATTTTAATCTCACCTCATCCGCGGCCCCGTATCAGGAAACGGGACTAAGAGGTAGACATAACCAAACTAAACCCCATGGCATTACAGCCCTTGAAGGGCCTTGGCCTACAAGCGACCGCTGCTCAACCCGAAGGCCTGCAGATTACGAGGTGTCGTGTGGTCAGCGCGACGGATCCTCTCGGCCGTTATTCTTGGCTTTCGAGACCGGGGCCGCTACCTCACCGTAAGATAGCTCCTCAATTCTAATCACGTAGGCTGAGTAGACCTCGAACCAGCCCTCAGGTCCAGGTAAAAATCCATGACCTGGCCGGGGATCGAACCCGGGGCCTCCGGGTAAGAGACAGGCACACTACTCCTACACCACGGGGCAGGCTTAAGGGGTAGACATATAGACATGCAATTAATAATAATAATAATAATAATAATAATAATAATAATAATAATAATAATAATAATAATAATAATAATAATAATAATAATAATCCAGGGCTGAGTTGCTCAAACGGTTGAGGCGCTGGACTTCTGAACCCAACTTGGCCGGTTCGATCCTGGCTCAGTCCGGTGGTATTTGAAGGAGCTGAAATACGTCAGCCACATGTCGGTAGATTTACTGGCTCGTAAACGAACTACTGCGGGACAAAATTCCGGCACGTTGGCGTCTCTGAAAACCTTCAGAAGCAGTTACTGGACTTAAAAATTATAACATGATGTTAATAATAATAATAATAATAATAATAATAATAATAATAATAATAATAATAATAATAATAATATACCCTCACAGTTCAGCAACGCATTACGGCAAGTAATACTGCATGATCGTGAGTAAATATGCGCAAGTGTAAAACTAGAACTTGTATATTCGTAAAATGTGAACAGGTACGTCAGCAACTACGAGTCTGGCTCCATGCCTAAAGAGCTAGATTGCTCGCCTTTTCCAATGGGCCTCGGGTTCGATTCCCAGCCAGGTTGGGACTATCATTTTCATTAGTCATTCCGATGTTTCCGGAACAGGGTGTGTGTGCCGTCTTCAGCGTTATAATGCACCATAGGTAGGACCTGATTCTCACAGACGCTCAAGTTGCCTATCACGCCTCAGTTCGAAAGACCTGCACCAGGACTTTCCGGAGACCATGTATTATTATTATTATTATTATTATTATTATTATTATTATTATTATTATTATTATTATTATTATTATTATTATTATAAATAATATTATTATGGCTCGGATAATTATGCGCTAAACTTTTCAGAAGTATGTAATTATTTGCGTGCTTAAAAAATGGAAAATATATTGTGAAGTTTCCAACATATGTTCTTAAATTTGTCAGTTACAATTCCGCCCCCCCCCCCCAGTTAGTCGGAAATATAGTTGAAACGTTCAGCTGCTTGTATAAACCAGCGCACAGTAGAAATGTTCCATCAAACGCAGGCCTACTTTCCGCGTAATAGGCTGGCGCTTTCCGCTGTTTCCGAATCCTACAAAACCTAGTGCGGATGAGCGATAAGAAAACAAGTACGTGCTGCCTTCGAACTGTATTGTAAAGAGTGGAAAGGAAGGTCACTTCCGAACATTTTATAGCATTGATTGTTTTGTCTTATACTGCTACTAGAGTACCTTAATATGATCGATTGAAGTAAAAATAAATAAAATTTCGCCCTCAGCACACCTACACAAACACGCACAGTTAGACAGTTAAACACAGCAACACCTTTATCCGTGACGTCGGCGGATGCAGAGTGGGTACCGGCCCACAACAGGCTACGGCTTCTCCGTGGTCCGACAGCTCTGCACTCCGACCGGTCAACCGAGCAAAGGAGGAGTGGCCACGGCTCTACCGTGGCTCTAGGCCTCCGTATTCGGGAGTCGGAGAGGGATTGGTCCCCACCGTCGGTTGATCTTAGAGAGGTATTCCGTGGTTCTCCATTCTCCTGCACTTAGGCAAATGCTGGGACCGTTCCTAGTATAGGCCACGGTCTCCAACGCCGCACATCTCCTTCTCCGATACAAATCTCCTGGCCTGAGAGACGGAGGCCGTCCTCCACCTTCAGAGGAGGAATGAAAACATTTAGTAGTAGTAGTTGCAGTAGTAGTAGTAGTAGTAGTAATAGTAGTACACTACAGTATTACAGGAAAAATACTACAACAGTATTTTCACGTGCAAACCACGTAGAATATCTGCACACAAAAATACACTGAATATCACAATTTCCAGCGGGTAACAATAACACAGTCCGCCTCTGTGGTGTAGTGGTTAGCGTGATTAGCTGCCACCCCCGGAGGTCCGGGTTCGATTCCCGGCTCTGCCACGAAATTTGAAAAGTGGTACGAGGGCTGGAACGGGGTCCACTCAGCCTCGGGAGGTCAACTGAGTAGAGGTGGGTTCGATTCCCACCTCAGCCATCCTCGAAGTGGTTTTCCGTGGTTTCCCACTTCTCCTCCAGGCGAATGCCGGAATGGTACCTAACTTAAGGCCACGGCCGCTTCCTTCCCTCTTCCTTGCCTATCCCATACGATCTTCCCATCCCTCCACAAGGCCCCTGTTCAGCATAGCAGGTGAGGCCGCCTGGGCGAGGTACTGGTCATTCTCCCCAGTTGTATCCCCCGACCAAGAGTCTGAAGCTCCAGGACACTGCCCTTGAGGCGGTAGAGGTTGGATCCCTCGCTGAGTCCGAGGGAAAAACCGAACCTGGAGGGTAAACAGATGATGTTGATGATGATGAACAATAAATCCACCAGCTGGCTGTCAACGTCTAGAACATAATAACGCGAAAGAGAAAACTCTACTTATGTCACTCGGTGCTTACACTGGAGCAGTTTGCTAGTGTCTAACGTACACATGCACGTACACACAGAAAGAACAAACTGCTTGTATTTCATGAATGAAGTCATACTTAACGTATAAAAGTACACCCTCCTTGAAATGGCGTATGGCTTTTAGTGCTCGGATGTGTCCGGGGACTTCGGCTCACCAGGTTCAGGTCTTTTGATTTGACACCCGTAGGCGACCTGCGCGTCGTGATGAGGATGAAATAATGATGAAGACGACACATACACCCAGCCCCCGTGTCAGCGAAATTAACCATTGATGGTAAAAATTCCCGACCCTGTCGGGAATCGAACCCGGGACCCCTGTGGCCAAAGTCCAGCACTCTAACCATCAGCCATTGAGCCTGACAATTATTCGTAAATAGTACCAAATACATAGTGGACACTTCTGTATTCTCCCGTACTAAACCGAGAGACATGTGGACAGTGGCGTACCTGGCGGCCGACCTTAAACAAGATTGAAACTACAAAAGTTTCATGTTAAAATTGATAGAAATGATTAAACTAAATAATGATTTTTGCTTTGTTCAACTATGAAAGTTGAATGCTAATTCCGATAGAAATAATGAAACTCAATAATGATTTCATTTTGTCCGAATCCTTGGCTGAATGGTCAGAGTTGACGTCTTCGATTCAGAAGGTCAAGGATTCGATTCCCGGCCGGATCGGGGATTTTAACCGCGTCTAATTAATTCTTCTGGCTTCGGGGCTGGGTGTTTGTGTTTGTTCCAACACGTTTCTCTTCATATTCACACAACATACTACACTTCCAACCACCGTAGAAACACACAATAGTGATTACTAGACCTCGGATATTTAGGTGCTTTTAAGTAGTAAGAAACGCTTGACATTTTTTTTTTAAATTGGCAGTTTGCTGCAGCAGGTCCCACATCTTTAATTTTTGGAAGTAAACGTGCCTGCTTCCTTAACTGTGCTAATTTTATATGTTTTACTGCCACAATATTTGCCTAAACTGAGAAAACGTGTCCTGCACTTACGGGTTTCTCTCAAATGTTGCAAAAATAATACAATTACATCAGTTTTAAAAAGGTCTTCAACGTCACGCACAAAACGATCCAAAGTAGGCTGATACTCTTCACGGTTTTAGGACATATCTTATTGGTTGAAACGAGAACTTCACACTGTCAATATGTATCTTACAAGTTTGGAAGACTGCTGTAATTTCAGTAAAATTTACTGTTAAAGCACGGACTAGTGGAGAGGCAAAAGAGGCTTAATGAGACTGCCCGTAATTACCACGAAATTCATCTTGAAACAGAATACAGAGACAAGTGTACACTGACGAAACAGAGGCCAATTGCTAGAATTGCCAAGGATCAAAAATGTTGGCAGGAAATATCAAAGAAGTAGAACACTTCGCCGAATATAGGACGTACGTACTCGTGAATAAAAACACCATAATGGCCCGGTTTATTCAATCTCAGTTAAGAGAACACTAACACACTGTTTGTTAACATAGCGTTAAAAATTTAACACCATGTTAAGATTCTTGCGTTCATCCAAACATTTCCTAGAAACTGTTTTTTTGTTTTTTGTTTTTTTGCTAGTTGTTTTACGTCGCACCGACACAGATAGGTCTTATGGCGACGATGGGATAGGAAAGGGCTAGGAATGGGAAGGAAGCGGCCGTGGCCTTAATTAAGGTATAGACCCAGCATTTGCCTGGTGTGAAAATGGGAAACCACGGAAAACCATTTTCAGGGCTGCCGACAGTGGGGTTCGAACCTACTATCTCCCGAATACTGGATACTGGCCGCACTTAAGCAACTGCAGCTATCGAGCTCGGTCTAGAAACTGTTAGCTAACATGGTGTTAACTCTCACAAGAGCCACGATCAGTGAGAATCTAGAAGGTGCAGAACCATAGAGTTTGTGAGCGCGCTTCGGTGCGTTTTTGTTTAAATACAGCTGTAAACCAAGGCGCGTGAAGTCATTTATTCGATTATTTTGTCTTATAGACCAATACAAAAAACCCGAGAAGAGAATGCGTGGTTTAGATTTATATTACTTTGGAAATTATGTCCAAGTATATACCAAGTGTTCTCTGTAGGACCGTTTTAATAGCCGCACCGCCCTGCCCTTTTTACTGACCGCCCGGCTAATATAACCTAGATATGTATTAGATTCATAACATTAATACATATTTGAGTCAAAGGGTGTTGCAAATTAAAATGTAAATACTGCAAAACTGTTTATTTAAACGTTACATCACCACTATTGTCGGCATAATTGCTTCAGTTACATCCGAGTTCAAATGTTCAGCTTGAATATCATGTAGTATCGTGCACGAGCAGTGTCCGGACCAGCACGCGAGCACGAGATTCCGCATGGCACTCTACAGCAAGTGTTAAACGATGATGAACCAGCAGCAGAACACGAGAAATTCAAAATACCGCACTTTTATGTCTTGTTCGTGATTACACCAAAATAGTTCAATTCTGCAGGGCAGTTGATGTTTACCTGTCTGATATTATTGTTAATGCTCTGAGGGGAATAAACTGAAATTGGATCATATTCATTTTTTACGTAGTATTTCCCGCCCAGCGGCTAATTCCTCCCACCCAGCTGGCGAAAATTTCTGGGGAGAACGGTGAATTACCTGTTGAATGAAATGTCGTATCGCTTTTAGTGACGGAATATCCCAGGACGGGTACGGCTCGCCAGGTACAGGTATTTCTATTTGACTCCCGTAGGCGACCTGCGCGTCGTGATTAGCTGTTATAGAAAGCAAACTAATGGATCCGTGTTCAAAGCTAAAAGTGACGCTTGGCAGAAAATTAGTAGTGAATTCAATCTACATACTGATGTTAGTCAACGTACGATCAAGCAACTGAAACAACTGTATGAAAATCATCTCTTCCGTTTGTAACTCTTTCTGGGAAAGGCCTGTCATATTCCAAATATTCAAGATGCAGAAGTTCTGCATCTAATGCACCTGCCATATTTTGAGCTAACTAAGAATTTAACTGCTTGAACCTGGGCGGTGTCCGCCTCTGTGGTGTAGTGGTTAGTGTGAATAGCTGCCACCCCAAGAGGCCCGGGTTCGATTCGCGACTCTGCCACGAAATTTGAAAAGTGGTACGAGGGCTGGAACGGGGTCCACTCAGCCTTGGGAGGTCAGCTGAGTAGAGGTGGGTTCGATTCACACCTCAGCCATTCTAGAAGTGGTTTTCCGTGGTTTCCCACTTCTTCTCCAGGCAAATGCTGGGAGAGTACCTAACTTAAGGCCACGGCCGCTTCCTTCCCTCTTCCTTGTCTATCCCTTCCAATTTACCCATCCCCCACAAGGCCCCTGTTCAGCATAGCAGGTGAGGCCGCCTGGGCGAGTACTGGTCATCCTCCCCAGTTGTATCCCCGACCCAGAGTCTGAAGCTCCAGGACACTGCCCTTGAGGCGGTAAAGGTGGGATCCCTGGCTGAGTCAGAGGGAAAAACCGACCCTGGAGGGTAAACAGATAAAGAAGAAGAAGAATAACCTGGGCGATTAAGTTAACTGAGAGTTTAGCACACTGTTAGTCTTAACCAATATTGATTAAATGCTAATGTGGTTAAATTCACTGTTAAATTATTTTAACGCGCAGTGAAATGTTAACTGAAGTTGAATAAACCGGGGCCAATATGTATTTAATTATTTATAAAAGGGGCAAAAATATGTGAATAAATAAAACAAATTTAGTTAAATAAACAATATTTAAGCACATAATTATCCGAGCCTTAATTATTTTTAGGTGTAGTGACAACCAAATAGAATCGCAACTGGCTGTTCACCAAGGTGGTTTGAATCCCGGTCAAAGTATGTGAGACTTTTGAAAATTTGAAGTTACTTCCCTGCGGTTCAAATTTTACATGCAACTGGAGGTCTCCTGGCTATGATCTCGATGTCAAACTACAGTACAAACTTGCTTGATATTACCAGTGTTATTCGTAATACTGACTCTGTGGCTCAGGAGGTATCGCGCGGGCCTCTCACCGCTGGGTTCCGTAGTTCAAATTCCGGTCACCCCACGTGAGATTTGTGTTGGACAAAGCGGAGGCGGGACACGTTTTACTCGGGGTACTCCGGTTTTCCCCGTCATCTTTCATTCCAGCAACACACTCCAATATCATTTCACTTCACTTATCAGTCATTAATCAGTGCCCCAGGGAAGTGCGACAGACTTCGACAGCCGGCACAGTTACTATCCTACCGAGCAAGCGGCTGTGTGGTATTGGTCACGTAATTATCAGCTTGTATTCGGGAGATAGTGGGTTAGAACCCCACCGTCGGTAATCCTGAAGATGGTTTTCCGTGTTCTCCCACTTTTACACCAGGCAAATGATGGGGCTGTAACGTAATTAAGGCCACGGTCGCTTCCTTCCCGCTTCTAGCCCTTCCCTATCCCATCGTCGCCATAAGATTATCTGTGTCGGTGCTACATGAAGCAGATTGTAAAAAGAAAGTTCCCGTACTCGCCGCTAGATGGGGGCTTCATTCATTCTATTCATGACCCGTTTGAAAATGGAAACAGGCTGTGGGTGAATTTATATCACTCAACTGTCCGAATGTTACACGTTCGATCGGCAAAATAACGATCAGCACTCAACATTCGACATCCCCACGCGTCAAACTCAACCGCACCAGTAGACACTATTGTTTACATAGTGTCTTCCATGCTACAGAAGGTCGTTCGGGATCTCTGGGGACGATGTTTGAAGGTTAGTGAGCTTTTGAAAAGCTATGTCTCCACCAACTATCATGCTCAATTGGAAATCCAGCATTTCTAGCTATAGCCCGGCAACGTAATTTCAATTGCAACAGTATTTTTCGCAGACCTAGCATGTCTATCTTATCCCACTTCTCCTGACAGGCTTTCCAGAGGCCATTGATAATGTTTGGACATCTATTTCCTAGGGCCCTTTTTAGGAGTCCAAATGCACAGAAGTCCATGGATGACCCATCGGCTGCCTTGACCGGAATGTCAGTAAAAGGAATTGCATGGAATAGAGTTTCCAATTCCATTCTCTCTAACAATGAAGTGTACCCAACTATTGTCGCACATATTTTGAATCTATATAGTGTGTTGAATAGTCAATATCGAAATATGCATACCATGCAAATTACAGCTGCTATGGGCAAGAAATATAGGAGTTACGAGCTGCTAAATATAGACTATGAGTACACGTGAAGATAGGAATCCTCGTGCAGATTCGTCCATACGCGGCTGAATATTGTAGATTGGCGAGCAAATGCATTCGGTAACGTTTGAATACTGCAAAAAAAATACATTACACACCCATGGCGGTTCGAGGGCAGTAGATACGAAGGTTGATAAGTAATCCGTGGTCTAGATATAAACATCTTTCTCAGTGAACACTCGAATGAAGGCAAGCTGAAAACAGTCATCTTTGAAACATTCTTCTTTCAAACCACTCTCGAAACAGTATTCGGAATGTGTTTGAAATGATCCAGGATGTTCATCGGTGTAACCACATTTGAAGAAAGCAACTCGGATCAAATGTTTAAATCTATTTGGCGAAATTTGGAAGTGCACAGACGATGAATGCCAAGAATTGTTCTGTTTGCCACACTTTAACTGTGGACGATAACACAATCGTATCTGTGAGGAATCGCATCATACTTTTGAATGGACGGAAAACTAAAACGTCCGCTGGTTGTACCAATCCAGTACATTTTTCAGGGTTCAGTTTCTTATGAAATTCAACATCTTCTGGAACTGTCTCATTGTATGGAACATCATCTTTATTTGCTGCCCAAAAATCAACCAAAAGAAGAATTCGATCTCTGCCGTGCAAATCCGGCTATAGCACCTGTTCCAGGAACACATTCAAATCCCGTAGTTGTTTTTTTTTTCTAGGGGCTCTACGTCGCACCGACACAGATAGGTCTTATGACGACGATGGGATAGGAAAGGACAAGGAGTTGGAAGGAAGCGGCCGTGGCTGGTGTGAAAATGGTAAACCACGGAAAACCATTTTCAGGGCTGCCGATAGTGGGATTCGAACCTGCTATCTCCCGGATGCAAGCTCACAGCCGCGCGCCTCTACGCGCACGGCCAACTCACCCGGTAATCCCGTTTTGTCATGTTTGGCGATTTGCTAGCATATTCTTTCACAATGGGTAATTCAAGTGTCATGCTTGCTGGAAATTTCCTACTGGGTTCCGAGACAAGAACATACATGGGTGGAAGAAGGGAGTCATCCATTAATATAACAGGCATTATCATGTATGAATGGGTGATTGCTACCACTGAATCCACGGTACCATAAGTCGTTGCTCCCTTAAATACAAGAGTTCCCCCAGAATGTAACTCTGTACAAAATCTTAACATATCTGCATTAATTATCTACTCTGGCGTAAAATTATACTCTCCAATGAAACGCCTTATTTCCGTAACAAACTCATCAGCTTTCGACCCTAGATGGATTTTCCTCCGACACACCGAAGAAATCCACTAACAACTTAACGACCATATCTGGTTTAATTGTTTAACAACCTATGCACAGAACAAATCATATTCATCTCAATACGTAATTTGCAGACCGATACCATGTCTACACCTTTCTTTGCGCTCCATACTCCGCTCCCCCTCCTTCCAAATTCAACGGTCCATAGCACGTCAGATTGCGGCAAATTTCGTTTCTGATGTTCTGAAACATAAATAAACTGGTCTCGTTCAAACGTCAGCGACAACAGTTGGGTACCTTTCCATGTAAGAACAGACGAGCCGAACGAGATGTGTGGCTGGATGCTTCATCTTAGTGTACCCATACCTATTTTTTCGTCCTCTCATACGGTGCTGGAATATCTGTGTTGTAAATGAGTGTTAAAACCTCTTTCTGATAGTATGTAGATTTCACCTTCACTTTATTTGTGATACGGCGAATGGTCAACTTGCGATTGTAGCAGTATCCAGCAATGATCATGAAACATATTTGGATAACTTTCCTGGCATTCTTTATACATAGTCTGATCTTTTTGTCTCTACGGCGGTAGTAAATCGAGCGGGGTTTGTTACAGTTACTAAGGTCTAATGCCACCACATTTTCCATCCGTCCCCTGGCAGATAATCCTCATACAACTTTCTTGCACTCGTGCGACGTTCCGAAATATGAAGGGGCAACAGCTTGTGAGCTCTGTGCTTATGCCGCTTTTCTAATTGAAGGTCCTTGTTTATTATGGTGTTGACTGTTGAAACAGACATCCCCAACTTATGTGCGATAGTCCTTTGGGAGGCAGGGTTACCACCTGTGACAAGGGCCTTCACTTTTCTCATCACTTGTGGTGTACGGCTGGTGGCCGGTCGTAGATTTGCCTGCTTTTTCCCCTCTGGAATTAATATCAGCCGGACTTTGCCTTCATTGTTCAATACAGCATTGATTCGGTTCGTTGATATCAAGAAACCATTCCTCTTGCACATACTTGGATTTCACAATAGCTATATTTAGCATCCGAAAGGGCTATTATGTAGTCCTCCCAGTAAGGGTCAGTCCGCTTCGGCATCGTTGCAACTAATTTCACGAATCTGTACACACACGTACTCAGATCTGATGTGAGTCATCTCTCCCCATTTCTACGTCCTCAAGTTGATAATAACGCCCCCAGCGGCCTTCAAACTCCTCACCAGAGATCCCGAATGACCTTCTATATTCCTAAACTGGCAATTACCCGCGGCTTCGCTCGCGTGGATTTCGTAATTTGATCAGAGTAATCGTTGCTCGGCATTGTACCAAGAGACTATCTGAAAATTCCTAAAGTATAAAAACTCACCCAAAAATTGAGTTTCATTTAACCCAGAAATTATTTGTAAACTATGTTTGTGGTATTACATTCTGGGATTAGGACGACCATGCGACATAGAACTGTACATGCGAGAAACAGTCTTCTCTCAAGTCAAAAAATAAATACATCTATATATATAAAAAATAACTTGTCCTGACTGATTCATCATCGCCGAGCCAAAACTACTGGACATAAAGTAATTAAATTTTGGGGATATATTCATATTAAGATGTAGGTGCTCGCTAACAGAGGATTTTTGGATATTCCGTCGCTAAGGGGGTGAAAAGGGGGTGAAATTTTAAAATGAGTGTATCTATATCTCAAAACTTTAAAAGTTTACAGATGTAAAAATTGGTATTTAGAATCTTCTTTAGAAATAAGAAAACTCGTATTTTTTGTTTTCAGAAAATCCCAATAGGAGGGGTGAAAAAGGGTGAAAATGGGGGAAAATTGGTTGAATGCCTTTAATCAGGATACCGGTACTTATATATCATAAACTGAAGGTATTACAGACCTGAAAATTGGTACTTTGATCTCTTTTAAAAATAAAGAAACACGTATTTTTTTGTTTTGGGAAAATCCAATTAATGGGAGGGTGAAAAGGGGGTAAATTTTTAAAATGAGTCAATCTATATCTCCAAACTTTTAAAGTTTGGAGATGTAAAAATTGGTATTTAGAATCTTCATTAAAAATAAAGAAACACGTATTTTTTTGTTTTCGGAAAATCGCAATAGGAGGAGTGAAAAGGGGTGAAAAAGGAGTTGAATGCCTTTAATGAGACTACTTATATCTCAGAAACTGAAGATATTACAGACCTGAAAATTGGTGTTTGGGATCTCCTTTAAAAATAAAGAAACACGTATTTTTTTTTTGTTTCTGAAAAACCCAATTAAGGGGGTGAAAAGGGGGTAATATTTTAAAATGAGTGTATCTATATCTCAAAACTTTTAAATGTTATAGATGTAAAAATTGGTATTTAGAATCTCCTTTAAAAATAAAGAATGCCTTTAATGAGGCTACTTATATTTCAGAACCTGAAGATATTACAGACCTGAAAATTGGTATTTTGGATCTATTTTAAAAGTAAAGAAACACGTATGTTTTCGTTTTTGGAAAATCCAAATATTGGGGGGTGAAAAGGGGGGTTAATTTTTTAAAATGAGTGTGTCTACATCTTAAAACTTTGAAATTTACAGATGTAAAAATTGGTAGTTAGAATCTCCTCTAAAAATAAAGGAACACGTATTTTTTTGTTTCCTGTAAATCCTAATAGGAGGGGTGTAAAAGGGTGAAAAATGGGTTGAATTTAATGAGGATACATATATCTCAGAACTGAAAATTTGTATATGGGATCTCCTCTAAAAATAAAGAAACACGTATTTTTTAGTTTTTGGAAAATCCAATTAATGGCGGTTAAACAGGAGTGACAAATTGGGGTGAATTTTTTGAAAGACTATATCTACAGAATATCTTGGAAACGTAAAATGTTACAGACGAAAAAAGTGGGTATTTGGAATCTCCTGTAAATGTAAAGAAACATAGGTGATTTGTTTTTGGAAACTCCACTTAAGGGAACTCAAAAGGGGTGAAATTTCAAAATGAGAATTTTTACAGTATATCTAAAAAAACTTAACATGTTACAGAAGTGAAAAATGGTATTTTTTATATCTATTAAACATAAAGAAACGTGTATTTTTAGTTTGCGGAAATACCACTTGGGCGGAGGGGGGGGAAGTGATTGAAAATGGTGTTGAATTCTTATAATTAGGCTACTGATATCTCAAAAATGAAGACGTTACTGACGTGAAATTTGATATTTGCAATCTGCTTTAAAAGTAAAGAAACACGTATTCTCGGAAAATCCAATGAAGTGGGGAGGGGGGTGAAAGAATTGAAAAATTAATTGACTTAATTGTATGAGAATACATACATCTAATAAAAACTACAGTTGTTACTGACGTCAATATTAGTTTTTGAATCTCCTTTAAAAACAAAGAAAAACGCGTTTTGGTGGGGAAAATATCTTAGAGGGCGGGAGGGTAAAGGAGTTGAATTCCTTTCATGAGGACACATAAATCAAAAACTGAAGAAGTTAGAGTCGTGATAATTGGTATTTAGAAGATCCTTTACTATTAAAGAAACAAGTATGTTTTGCGGGAAAATTCACTTAGGGGGGCGGGGGGAGTATTGTGAAATGAAGTGAAAAAAGTAAATTATTTTTATGGGGATACTTATATCTCAAAACTGAAGGTAATAGACATGAACATTGGTGTTTGAAATCTCCCTTAAACATAAAGAAAGAAGCATTCTTTTAATTTGGGGGGGGGGGGGCGGTAAATAAACTTAACGGCGTTGGGGTGTAGAAGTAGGTGAGACAATTGATTTTACTGTCATTAATGTACTTATAAGGATCCTCCGTTGCTCAAGCGGCAGCGCGCCGGCCTCTCACAGCTGGGTTCCGTGGTTCAAATCCCGGTCACTCCATGTGACATTCGTGCTGGACAAAACGGAGGCGGGACAGGTTTTCTCCGGATACTCCGATTTTCCCTGTCATCAGCCATTCCAGCAACACATAATAGTAATAATAATAATAATATTACTAATAATAATAATAATAATAATAATAATAATAATAATAATAATAATAATAATAATAATAATAATCCGGACCGTCGTCAAATGTGCGGACCGCGCTGGAAACGGCTCCTGGACGGGTAATAACTAAGAATGCAGTCCGGCCGCGGGTTCAGTGCCGCCAAGGCACCCAATATGACACCACGCCGGATCTCCTGACGGATTTTATCCATATTAAAAATGATTATAGGAAAAGATGGCAAAGATTTACGGACCCAACTGACCGGGAGGAATACCTGAGCCTAGACCGGGAAGTACGAAATCGATTGCTGGAAAGGAAGATTGAAAAATGGGAGGAAACGTGCCGTAATCTAATAGAAAACGAGTCAGCTCGGGAATTTTGGTGGATTCTCGCAGAAAACGAATCAGATCGCGAATTTCGGCGGATTATATATCTAAAACAATAAGCATTCAATTATAAATTTCAGTATAATACCGTAGCGAAGCACGGGTATCTTGCTAGTGTTTCTATATTTGTAAAGGAGATTCCAAATACCTATTCCCACATTTGTAACATTTTCAGTTTTTGAGATATACCGTACGTAAGTATCCCCATAAAAGGAATTCAACCCCTTGATCAGCCCTTCCCCCACCCTCACTCCCACCTAAGTGTATTTTTCGAAAACAAAAATACATGTTTCCTTATTTTTAAAGGAGATTCCAAATATCAATTTTCCCGTCTGTAACATTTTCAGTCTTTAAGATATGAGTATCCTCAGAAAAAATAATTCAACTATTTTTCACTACTTTTCACCCACTGTTAAGTGCCCTCTCCGAAAACAAAAAGGTACAGGTTCCTGTATTTTTAAAGGGCTTTCCAAATACCAAGTTTCTTGTCTCTAGCATGTTAAGTTTTTGACATGGCTTTTAGTGCCTGGAGATCCCAGGACGGGTTCGGCTCGCCAGGTGCAGCTCTTTAGATTTGACACCCGTAGGCGACCTGCGCGTCGTTATGAGGCTGAAATGATGATGAAGACAACACATACACCCAGCCCCCGTGCCAGGGAAATTAACCAATGATGGTTAAAATTCCCGACCCTGCCGGGAAACGAACCCGGGACCCCTGTGACCAAAGGTCAGCACGCTAACCATTTAGCCATGGAGCGGGACAACATTTTTAATTTTTTGAGACATAAGTATCCTCACACAAAGATTCAAATAATATTTCAAATCATTCACCCCCTTAAGTGGATTTTCCATAGACAAAAGAACGCGTGTTTCTTTACTTTGAAAGAAGATTCCAAATATAAATGTCCATGCCTCTAACATCATCAAAGGAATTCAACTCCTTTTTCACCCCAGCCCGTTAAGTTGATTCAACCCTCCCACCCCCCACCCCACCTCCCGAAAAATGCGTGTTTATTTATTTTTAAAGGAGATTCCAAATACTAATGTTCACGTCTGTAACATCTTTAGTTTATGAGATATAAGTATCCTCATACAAAGTATTCAACTATTTTTTCAATTAATTCACACACACACCCCCCCCCCCCCAAGTGGATTATCCAAAGACAAAAGGTAACGTGTTTCTTTAGTTTGAAAGAAAATTCCAAATGCAAATGTTCATGTATGTAATATCTTCAATTTTTGAGATATACACTGACTGACAGAGCAAATGCAACACCAAGAAGGAGTGGTTCGAAAGGGATGAAAGTTGGGGAAAAAACAGAGACGGCACGGACGAATAATTGATGTTTATTTCAAAACCGATATGCAGGTTACACAATGCGCACGGCATCGACTCAGTAGGATGTAGGACCACCGCGAGCGGCGATGCACGCAGAAACACGTCGAGATACAGAGTCAATAAGAGTGCGGATGGTGTCCTGAGGGATGGTTCTCCATTCTCTGTCAACCATTTGCCACAGTTGGTCGTCCGTACGAGGCTGGGGCAGAGTTTGCAAACGGCGTCCAATGAGATCCCACACGTGTTCGATTGGTGAGAGATCCGGAGAGTACGCTGGCCACGGAAGCATCTGTACACCTCGTAGAGCCTGTTGGGAGATGCGAGCAGTGTGTGGGCGGGCATTATCCTGCTGAAACAGAGCATTGGGCAGCCCCTGAAGGTACGGGAGTGCCACCGGCCGCAGCACATGCTGCACGTAGCGGTGGGCATTTAACGTGCCATGAATACGCACTAGAGGTGACGTGGAATCATACGCAATAGCGCCCCAAACCATGATGCCGCGTTGTCTAGCGGTAGGGCGCTCCACAGTTACTGCCGGATTTGACCTTTCTCCACGCCGACGCCACACTCGTCTGCGGTGACTATCACTGACAGAACAGAAGCGTGACTCATCGGAGAACACGACGTTCCGCCATTCCCTCATCCTAGCCCGGCACCATGCCAGGCGTGCACGCCTATGCTGTGGAGTCAATGGTAGTCTTCTGAGCGGACGCCGGCAGTGCAGGCCTCCTTCAACCAATCGACGGGAAATTGTTCTGGTCGATATTGGAACAGCCAGGGTGTCTTGCACATGCTGAAGAATGGCGGTTGACGTGGCGTGCGGGGCTGCCACCGCTTGGCGGCGGATGCGCCGATCCTCGCGTGCTGACGTCACTCGGGCTGCGCCTGGACCCCTCGCACGTGCCACATGTCCCTGCGCCAACCATCTTTGCCACAGGCGCTGCACCGTGGACACATCCCTATGGGTATCGGCTGCGATTTGACGAAGCGACCAACCTGCCCTTCTCAGCCCGATCACCATACCCCTCGTAAAGTCGTCTGTCTGCTGGAAATGCCTCCGTTGACGGCGGCCTGGCATTCTTAGCTATACACGTGTCCTGTGGCACACGACAACACGTTCTACAATGACTGTCGGCTGAGAAATCACGGTACGAAGTGGGCCATTCGCCAACGCCGTGTCCCATTTATCGTTCGCTACGTGCGCAGCACAGCGGCGCATTTCACATCATGAGCATACCTTAGTGACTTCAGTCTACCCTGCAATTGGCATAAAGTTCTGACCACTCCTTCTTGGTGTTGCATTTGCTCTATCAGTCAGTGTAAGTATCCACATGAAAATAATTCAACTCGTTTATCACTCCACCCCCGCCCGTTAACCTGGTCTCCCCCCCCACCCAAAAAAACGTGTATCTTTATTTTTAAGTGAGATTCCAAATGCCTATTTCCACGTCTGTAACCTTCAGTTTTGAGATATGAGATTCTTCAGAAAAACTATTCAATTTTTTACTTCCTTTCATCTCCCCCCTTCGGTGATTTTTTCCGAAAACCAAAAAATTGTTTCTTTATTTATAAATTAGCTTCCAAATGCCAGTTTTCACGACTGTAACATCTTCAGTTTTGAGATACATGCATCCTCATAAAAAAGAATTAAACTCGTTTTTCACTGCCCCCGGCCCCCCAAGTTGATTCCGCTCCCCCTCCCCTCCCCCGCCAAATGCGTGTTTATTTATTTTTAAGGAGATTCCAAATACTAATTTTCACGTCTATAACATCTTGATTTTCTGAGATATAAGTATCCTCATACAAAGTATTCAACTAATTTTTCAATTAATTCACCCCCTTAAGTGGATTTTCCATAGACAAAAGAACGCGTGTTTCTTTACTTTGAAAGAAGATTCCAAATATAAATGTCCATGCCTCTAACATCATCAAAGGAATTCAACTCCTTTTTCACCCCAGCCCGTTAAGTTGATTCAACCCTCCCACCCCCCACCCCACCTCCCGAAAAATGCGTGCCATGGAGCGGGACAACGTTTTTAATTTTTTGAGACATAAGTATCCTCACACAAAGATTCAAATAATATTTCAAATCATTCACCCCCTTAAGTGGATTTTCCATAGACAAAAGAACGCGTGTTTCTTTACTTTGAAAGAAGATTCCAAATATAAATGTCCATGCCTCTAACATCATCAAAGGAATTCAACTCCTTTTTCACCCCAGCCCGTTAAGTTGATTCAACCCTCCCACCCCCCACCCCACCTCCCGAAAAATGCGTGTTTATTTATTTTTAAAGGAGATTCCAAATACTAATGTTCACGTCTGTAACATCTTTAGTTTCTGAGATATAAGTATCCTCATACAAAGTATTCAACTATTTTTTTCAATTAATTCACACACACACCCCCCCCCCCCAAGTGGATTATCCAAAGACAAAAGATAACGTGTTTCTTTAGTTTGAAAGAAAATTCCAAATGTAAATGTTCGTGTCTGTAACATCTTCAGGTTTTGAGATATAAGTATCCACATGAAAATAATTCAACTCCTTTATCACTCCACCCTCGCCCGTTAAGTTTGTTTCCCCCACCCAAAAATTCGTGTACCTTTTTTTTTAAAGTGAGATTCCAAATACCTATTCCCACGTCTGTAACCTTCAGTTTTGAGATATAAGATTCTCCAGAAAAAGTATTCCATTGTTTTACTTCCTTTCACACTCCCCACTCAAGCGAATTTTCCAAAAACAAACAGTACCGTACTCATTTCTTTAAAACAGCTTCCAAATACCAATTATCACTTCTGTAACATCTTCAGTTTTTGAGATATATGTATCCTCGTAAAAGGAATTCATCTCCGTTTTCATCCCCCTCTACCAAGTTGATTACCCCCCCGCCCCGCAAATGCGTGTTTGCGTGTTTATTTTTAAAGCAGATTCCACATACCAGTTTTCATGTTTTTAACATCTTTAGATTTTTTGCTATGTATATATTCTCATACAAATAATTCAACTAATATTTCAATCCTTTCACCCACAAGCCCCCACCCCTCCACCCCGTTAAGGGTCTTTTCTGAAAACCAAAGGATGCGTGTTTCCTTATTTTTAAAGGAGATTCCAAATACTAATTTTCACGTCTCCAACATGTTAAGTTTTTGAGATATACTGTAGATATGCTAATTTTAAAAAATCACCCCTTTTTCAGTTCCCTGTAAGTGTATTTTCCGAAAAAATATTTATCTTTACTTTGCAGGAAATTCCAAATACCAGTTTTCACATCTGTAATATGTTACCTGTCTTAGGTAATTTTCAAATGAGCTCTTTTTAAAAATCCCCCTTTTGTCATTCCTCTTCACCCTCTATTCATCGGATTAGCCAAAAACACAAAAATCATCTTTCTTTATTTTCAAAGGAGATTCCAAATTTCAATTTTCATGTCTGTAACATCGTCAATTTTTGAGATATAAGTCTCCTCATAACAGACGTTCAACCTCTTTTCCCCATTTTTCACCCCTTAAATGGGATTTTATGAAAACAAAAAATACGTGTTTCTTTATTTTCAAAGAAGATTCCAAATACCAATTTTTACATATGTAAACTTTTAAGTTTTTGAGAGATAGATACATATCCATTTTAAATATTCAACCCCCTTTTCACCCTCTTAGCAACGGAATATCAAAAAATCCTCCCTTAGCGAGCACCTACTGTTAATATAAATGTACCCCCTTAATTTCATTTCTTTATGTCCAGTAGTTTTGGCTCGGCGATGATGAATCAGTCAGTCAGTCAGTCAGTCAGTCAGTCAGGACAAGTTATTTTATATATATAGACTAGCAAGATACACGTGGTTCGCTACGGTATTATACTGAAATTTATAATTGAATGCTTATTGTTTTAGATATATAATCCGCCGAAATTCGCGATCTGACTCGCTTTTTGCGAGATTCCGCCAAAATTCGTGATCTGAATTTTTTTTTTTTTTTTTTTGACAGATTACGGCAACGTTCTTCCCATTTTTCAATCTTTCTTTCCAGAAATCGATTTCGTACTTCAAGGGCTAGGTCCAGGTATTCTACCCTCTCAGTTAGGTCTCTAAATCTTTTTTTTTGCTAGGGGCTTTACGTCGCACCGACACAGATAGGTCTTATGGCGACGATGGGATAGGAAAGGTCTAGGAGTTGGAAGGAAGCGGCCGTGGCCTTAATTAAGGTACAGCCCCAGCATTTGCCTGGTGTGAAAATGGGAAACCACGGAAAACCATTTCCAGGGCTGCCGATAGTGGGATTCGAACCTACTATCTCCCGGATGCAAGCTCACAGCCGCGCGCCTCTACGCGCACGGCCAACTCGCTCTCTAAATCTTTGCCATCTTTTCCTATAGGCATTGTAAATATGGATCAAATCCTTCAGGAGATCCGGCGTGGTGTCGTCTTTGGTGCCTTGGCGGTACTGAACCCGCGGCCGGACTGCATTCTTAGTCATTACCCGTCCAGGACCAGTTTCCAGCGCGGCCCGCACTTTTAACGACGGTCCAGAATATTATTATTATTATTATTATTATTATTATTATTATTATTATTATTATTATTATTATTATTATTATTATTATTATTATTATTATTAGATATTCTGGACCCCACAGCAAGATGCAATACCGCTACTTGGCGGTAAATTATATCTGCTGCCATTGTCATTTTTGACAATGTGACCAGCACCATTGTCGCGTGTAGGCAAGTGTGCGGGATTTCTGGCAATACGAATGACATACTTCCGTGCATCATTTACCTTATTATTGAGGTCAACAATTTGACGGTCAATCTCATTCCTATCGTTTATTTCGAATGTGTTTACATTTTTATTTATATGACAGGAGAATCTACTGTAATCTAAGAACGTTCTCCGAAGGAAAATATGGCTGTTGAAAACGAACCCCAGGAAAGATTAAAAATGATCGGTTTATGATCAGAATAAGTACATCGGAAATCTACAGCCTGTTTCCAGTCATTCGACAGGGTCAGGAATGGAATGAATAAAACCCCATCTACCGGCGACAATAGGAATTATGCCGGCTGCCGAAGGATTCCTCTGGGGCAATGATCGATGAATGACAAATGAAATGAAATATTGAACAGTGTTGCTGGAATGAATGATGACAGGGAAAACCGGAGAATCCGGAGAAAAGCCTGTCTCGCCTCCGTTTTGTCCAGCACGAATGTCACATGGAGTGACCGGGATTTGAAGCACGGAACCCAGCTGTGAGTGGCCGGCGCGCTGCCGCTGAGCAACGGAGGCTCCTTATAAGTACATTATGAAAAGTAAAATCAATTGGTACTGGGCGAGTTGGCCGTGTGTGTAGAGGCGCTCGGCTGTGAGCTTGCATCCGGGAGATAGTAGGTTCGAATCCCACTATCGGCAGCCCTGAAGATGGTTTTCCGTGGTTTCCCATTTTCACACCAGACAAATGCTGGGGCTGTGCCATAATTAAGGCCACGGCCGCTCCCTTCCAACTCCTAGGCCTTTCCTATCCCATCGTCGCCATAAGACCTATCTGTGTCGGTGCGACGTAAAAGCCCTAGCAAAAAAAATCAATTGGTCTCACCCCCTTTTACACCCCACCACCGTTAAGTTTATTTACCCCCCCCCCCCAAAAAAATTAAAAGAAGGCGTGTACTTTTATGTTTAAAGGAGATTCCAAACACCAATGTTCACGTCTGTTACCTTCAGTTTTGGGATATAAGTATCCCCATAAAAATAATTCACTTTTTTCACTTCTTTTCACACTCCTTCCCCCTATGTGAATTTTCCGGCAGAAAATACTTGTTTCTTTAATAGTAAATACCAATTATCACGATTATCACGATTCTAACTTCTTCAGTTTTTGATTTATGTGTCCTCATGAAAGGAATTCAACTCCTTTTCACTCCCGCCCCCAAGATGCCCCCCCCCCCTCAAAACGCGTTTTTCTTTGTTTTTAAAGGAGATGCAAATACCAATTTTCACGTCTGTAACAACTTTGATTTTTATTATATGTATGTATTCTCATTCAATTAAGTCAATTACTTTTTCAATTATTTCACTCCCCATCCCCCCCCCCAATCACTGGATTTTCCGAGAATACGTCTTTCCTTACTTTTAAAGCAGATTCCAAATATCAAATTTCACGTCTGTAACGTCTTCATTTTTGAGATATCAGTAGCCTAATTAAAAGAATTCAACACCTATTTCAGTCACTTTTACCGCCCCCCCCCCCCCTTCCACCCAAGTGGTAATTCCGAAAACTAAAAATACACGTTACTTTATTTTTAATAGAGATAAAAAGTACCATTTTTCACTTCTGTAACTTGTTAAGTTTTTTGAGATATACTGTAGAATTCTCATTTTGAAATTTCAGCCCTTTATAGTTCCCATTAAGGGGAGTTTGCAAAAACAAATCACCTATGTTTCTTTACATTTATAGGAGATTCCAAATACCCATTTTTTACGTCTGTAATATTTTATGTTTCTCAGATATTCTGTAGATATAGTCTTTCAAAAAATTCACCCCACCTTGTCACTCCTGTTTAACCGCCATTAATTGGATTTTCCAAAAACTAAAATACGTGTTTCTCTATTTTTGAAGGAGATCCCATATACAAATTTTCAGTTCTGTAATATCTTCAGTTTCTGAAATATATGTATCCTCATTAAAAGCATTCAACCCATTTTTCAACCTTTTACACCCCTCCTATTGGGATTTACAGAAAACAAACAATACGTGTTCGTTCATTTTTAAAGGAAATTCTAACTACCAATTTTTACATCTGTAAACTTTTAAAGTTTTGAGTTATAGAAACACTCATTTAAAAATTTCACCCCCCTTTTCACCCCCTTTAGCGACGGAATATCCAAAAATCCTCTTTTAGCGATCACCTACATGTTAATGTGAATCTATCCCCAAAATTTCATTTCTTTATGTCCAGTAGTTTTGGCTCGGCGATGATGAATCAGTCAGTCAGTCAGTCAGTCAGTCAGTCAGTCAGTCAGTCAGGACAAGTTCTTTTATATATATATATATAGAGAGAGAGAGAGAGAGAGAGAGAGAGAGAGAGAGAGAGAGAGAGAGAGATTTCATATAAGGACACACATAATTAAATGAGTTCAACACGGCGTTTACATAACATGTGTGAAACAAAATGCTTTGTAATCACTGTGTAGCAGTGAAAAAACCTACAACCTGTTTTCCAGTCATTGACCGGGTCAGGGATGTAATGAATGAAACATATATAGGCTGTTATTACAATGGGGTCGCCACTCCCAAGGTGAATTTTATTAATGAGTGATAAATGGGATGAAATGATAATGGAGAGTGTTGCTGGAATGAAATATGACAGGGAAAACCGGAGTACCCGGAGAAAAACCTGTCCCACCTCCGCTTTGTCCAGCACAAATCTCACATGGTGTCACCGGGATTTGAACCACGATAACCAGCGGTGAGAGGCCGACGCGCTGCCGTTTGAGCCACGGAGGCTCTACTGTGTAGCAGTAAAATAGATATTTTAAAGTTATAACCTTTGCTGGCGGGACCTAGTGTTTACAGTGCTCTATGTCTCCTGGTAGAGGCTAGGGCAATTTTGTTACTTTCATTGATCTGGCTCATCGTTATCCTTGGCCTTTGTTCCGAGGTTTGGTGGATCAGCAGAGGTGAAAAGAATGTGTGGGCTTGAACGTTTCTAACTACAAATCCAAAATAGATTTTAAAACTTTAACAAGGTTATATTTTCTTTCCAAAATCAAGAAGTAACGGAGTAACAGGTACCAAGTAGCAGAGAAACAAGTAAAAGACGCACAATATTAGTACAGTTTACAGTTCTTGGGCTTTGAACCCATCTCTTTACATATGGTGAGCTCTTGGCTCAAATTTAGAAGTTATAACTTTACATAAGGGCAGAAATCCCCTAGTACATGGAGCGCTTGCTCCCACGGCCTCCTAGAGGCACACATCAAAATACAAGAAAGAGCAGACCCGCTCTCAATTTTACAAGCCTATCATAGGCCACAATAAACTTTACTTCTAACTGCCCTCAAGGCACACTTACAAAGAAACAGGGGTACCTTGTACCCAACCTACAGGGCCTTCGCATGAAGGAAAAACAACAGGTTAAGTTACTGGCCCAAAGTACAGTGAGGACTGGAGGCGTGAACTTGCACTCATAAATACACATTTTAAAACCTAAGTGGCGCTCGGCCGATTACACAGGGGCTAATCCCAAGCTAGGGAGGTGACTCGTATGAGAAAACTTTAACATATTAAGGAAGAGAAGAAACGGTTATGAAAACGTAGTCACCTCAACTTCAAAATGAAAGGGAGCCCGAGAGGGTAATGCACTCTCTATCCCCGCTTTACAGTTAAAGGGATTTGTAGTTTTTACATATACAGAAATGAGATTTACATTTTAAAAAGGTTGGTTACATATTAAAGGTTTCGAACCTTCCCCGCGTGTTAAACTGCTGAGCTAGCAAGAAAAGATGTTAAATGGCCATTACTTTTTTAAGAGCTGCTTCCAGAAGAAAGAGGCGCTTCCCGCCTCCTGCTACATATCCACACACTAAGCTAGATGTTGTACGAGTGGCCAGGAGACCAGAAAATCAGCAGTTTTTAAACCCTCGTGGAAGATTCGAGACCTTTCCTGAATGAAACAGCCACACCCACAACCTTTTATTGGTCGGTTAAAATTTACACGTCAAAAATGAAGAAAATACCTGTGATAGGTGGGAAATTAAATACAGAAATTATTGATTGGCTAGCTTCAAAATAGGCGGAAAGAAAGGGTTAATATTGCCAACCCACAAATGAAAGAACGAAATTTAGTAAAGAACAAGCTTATGAAAACAAAAATTCTTCCAAAAGTTCCTTCACTTCGCACCAGGGTGCATGATCATAGTTTTTTTTTAAGCAGTGACATCTATAAGAGAATGTCCACACTTGCTGATCAATGAGAAACAAAAACAAATCGAAATACACACAGTGACATCTTCTGATAAACAGTTGAGTTGATTCCGTTTTTAAAGTTCAGTGTTTCTCCTGTAGAGGAGTTTCAATTGGCTCAAGATTTGAACTTGCGTCGTAGAGGTGTACCGCCCGGTACAGCTTTGACAAAATGAAAGTGACTGAGGTATGAGTGATGCTAGTAATGCCAATTCCTTCTGCAGCCAGTCCCTGCTATGAATGTTGTGAAAATTTTGCTCATGTGGTCAGTTGGTGCATGCATTTCAGTGAGCTTGGCAGACTAATATGTAATAGCAACTTCTGGCTCGGTGAGGAAAGCAACGGGAAACTACCTCACTCATAATTTCCCTAGTCCGCCTCTTCAGTGATGCCTAGGCCATCTATGACAGCAGATGACTGAGCTGCTGCGGATCCAACCAGCCTTCGGGCTGAGGACTAAACACACACACAAGCAATAAATAACAAAATAAAAGGCAGTTTCTGAAGGACTTAACGTACTCAACTCTTCTGTAAACAACAATTATGAAGCGATATAATACATAATACCATGCCGCTACGCTTCCGTAGCATAACAATATTATTAAAAAAAGATAAGCAAAAGGTAAACGGTAAACGTAGCATCTCTTCAAGCAACCGTGATGACACAGATGTACACAGATACAAAAACACACTAACCAATTACTATGTCAATCCTTATGTCACAGACTATGTAGTTGTATGAGTTCACATATCACACAATCTGTATAACTTAAAACTTCTTTTTAGCAATTATTTGCGCACTGCTCGGTTGGACACTCTTTGTGCAGGCAAGTTTCGTAACTGATTGTAGGTGAGACCCTGGTAATCGGGATCGGAACCTAGTCTTGTTCAAGTTCATTTGTAAAAAAGTACCTGTCTCACAGCTGTAAGTACTTCCGAGCATCGCTATTATTTTCCCTGCGAATATTCTCTCTTTCGGGAAACGAAATGGGTACAATAGTTGATAAAACGCAAAAAGCCCCTGTTCTTTGTATTGCTCTTCGAGCCTTACGTCGCACTGAAGATTTATGAGCTAGGTGTAAGCTGTGTGGTGCATCCTCTGGCTATACTTGAAATGGTACACTGAACAGTTACACCTTCTGTCAAATACCGTCAAGGTCTTAATGAAACTCATCTTGAAGCTCATCAAGAGGACGAATTTATTTCCTCGGTTCAGTATCGAAGTTCAGATATTCTATACACTGAAAATGGTAGAAATCTGCTCTACTAATTTGGTTCTTCCATAAGGTTAGTTTCAATTTAAATCTATGGCAGCGAACATATCGGTTAATAGACTGTAATTCTCTTGCAGGTGTAGATTTAATTCGTTTAGGTGTGTTAAAATATCTGCCAGAAACGCCAAGTCAGTAATTCACATTGGATCACGAATCTGAAGAAATGTCCTTGCCTTTTTCAACCAAGAAATCTGAGATATTCTGCCGCAACTCAAAAACTCCTCGCACGGTTTTCTCCTCCTTAACCACTGTACTTTGGAATAATGTGGTACATCGCAGTGCTCGCTGTCGATCAAGTCCGTATGGTCTTTAAATTGGCGATTAATCTGTGAGTCGAAATATAATTCACAGTTTTCGTAACAGTGTTCATTACACGGCTCATTTTGAGTGATTTTGCTCGAAGTGCTTCCTGATGAATCAAACAGTGAACGGCCATAAATGAACGAGTGTAGTCCGACTGTAATTTTGACCTTAGTCGACCAATTAATCCAGATTTGGTACCCGTCGTAGATGGACAACCATCTGTCGCCACAGACACGAGTTTATCCCAACACACACCCATCCTTTCGGCAGACTGAAAAACAGCACTATACCTAGCCCGGTTGTAGTTGTCTTCAGAGAAATTTAGTCAAAGATCTCTTCGGTAACTTGGAGTGAACTGTCTACTCCACGAACTAAAATAACCAGCTGTACAACGTCCGCAGTATCTGCACTTTCATCGATTGTATTTGAAAAACTGTAAAATTCTTACAGATATTCTCTAGCTGCACCCCAGTGTCTTCTGCAAGCTCGTCGATTCTTGCAGCTACTATATTTCTTGACGGACTTATTTCTTTCAGTAGGAGACAAAATCCGCACTGTGCAATTCTGCGGGCAATTTCATAGCCAGCCTTCAGGATGTTGTTGTCTCAAGCATTCTCGGAATTTTTGCCCTGTTGTACGTTGTGTAGTAAATTCAGGTATCAGTTATATGCAAGCTATATGCAGTATTCCGCACTTTAACTTGGAATAACTCCAAATACTATATTTCCCATCAGAAAGGAATATTTATATACTTACTGATTAAACACCATTTGATAATTCGGCCGTTAAGGCTTTCCTGTTTTCTCCTGTGATGACCATGTATGTGCCGACCCCGCGCTGTAGGGGTAGCGTGCCTGCCTCTTACCTGGAGGCCCCGCGTTCGATTCCCGGCCAGGTCAGGGATTTTTACCTGTATCTGAGGGCTGCCTCCAGGTCCGCTCAGCCTAGGTGATTACAATTGAGTAGCTATCTGACTGTGAGATGGAGGCCCCGGTCTAGAAAACCAAGAATAACTGCCGAGAGGATTCGTCGTGCTGACCACACGACACCTCATAATCTGCAGGCCTTAGGGCTGAGCAGCGGTCTCTTGGTAGGCCAAAGACCTTCGGGGCTGTTGCGACATGTTGCTTTTTTTTGTTTTTATGCCCTTGTAGTCACAAGAATAATACACTTCATAAGGTCTCCGAACATTTTTTTTTGCTAGGGGCTTTACGTCGCACCGACACAGATAGGTCTTATGGCGACGATGGGATAGGAAAGGCCTAGGAGTTGGAAGGAAGCGGCCGTGGCCTTAATTAAGGTACAGCCCCAGCATTTGCCTGGTGTGAAAATGGGAAACCACGGAAAACCATTTTCAGGGCTGCCGATAGTGGGATTCGAACCTACTATCTCCCGGATGCAAGCTCACAGCCGCGCGCCTCTACGCGCACGGCCAACTCGCCCGGTTCTCCGAACATTAAACTTTTTTATATATGTTTCTTACGTACAAGGCACTGTACTTCTCCGTCACGATCACGGTTTAAATAAAGGGGATACCTATTACTCTTTGTACTTTGTAGATGTCTTCTTCAGTTTACAAGCTAAGCTTCAACTCGACATGTTTTAACCATTACATGTAGATCAGAACAGGTAAGTGGAACAAGTCGGAAAACGTGCGAAATGCACAGCGCTGAGTCAGCAACGTGGCAGAAGTTCAAGCCGAGCGTCGGGAAGAGACCTGCGCTCATGTGCACGGTGGGCAGGGTTTGACAGCCGTGTGTTAGAGCAACGTGAAACCACTATAATAATAATAATAATAATAATAATAATAATAATAATAATAATAATAATAATAATAATCATCATCATCATCATCATCATCATCATCATCATCATCATTCAACTCCTTCCACAAGTTTTGCAGACTTTCATAAGTTTCCTCATTACAGAATACTCTCTATCGACCTCTACCAACATTGGCAGCTGACCCCTAAATTAAAAGCACTTGAAGTTCCGTGTTAATTGCCAACATAGCTGTTAGGAAGACATTTTTCTAGGATTTGGTGGTATAGTGCATGGGTTTTGTATTGTGTATGTGTTCGTCGGGAATGTTGGTGCTTTGAGATATAATGTGTGCGTTTTGCTTGTGATGCTTTTCCATACTCGCGTTTTTCTAGACTTAAGGCTATGTTTTTCAGAGTTGATGTGGAGAATTTCCATGTTTGTGTTGATGTCCATGTGTTCTTGTCCTGTATCTAATCTAATAACCAATTGGCAAAGCCAGAGTCTGTATCTTGCTTGAGTGCTGTGACATGTTCTGTGTACCGGTTTTTGAAATACGACCTAATTTTTCCAGCGTGGAATTCTTTTCCTAAATTGCTGGTAAGCTGTACATGGCAATGCATGGCGTTGCTGTTGTTTTTAGGTTGAATATTGCAAAGGTTCCTATTCTTTGAATGCTGTTAGAATTTATTTTTCTGAAATTTCTTGCAAGGTTTTGCGTGTGTCCATTGGTTATGCCGTGCCTTCTACTGTTTCATATAAATTAATTTTTAGTTTATGATAAGATTTTTAGGTAACTGAGACTTATTCTGAAATATTCCTAATTTACTCGAATACATAAAATAATACTTTTATTGGGAGCCAGTCGCTACGGAACTTGACAACTAGTAAAGCCTTACTTTTCTTATTTTCGGGTAATTATTTACTCTACAACATACCATAATATATTGAACCCTTAAACTTAACCGTTCTATCGTTGGTCGTAAAAATCGGCTGCTTCAGTAGAGCAATAAAGTACTCTCGGATCTTGCGACCGTTACGAGTTTCTTTCTGTCACTTCATCGACCAAACGATAGGGTTCAGAGGAGAGCATAACTACTTCAAATGAGGAGCAAAAATTAGCTTACTAGCATATTTATTCAGTGTAAATCACGATAATTTGTTTACTAAATGGGCAAGAAAGTTAGTTAAAACTTTCTCAACATATTATAACGCAGTCACAACGCATCGCGTGAGTGCTAAATATCTTTTTGAAATGTTATTATTTCTTCCAAAGACTGAAAAAGCAATATCAGATTCGTGGACAGCAAAAGCAGAAACAAGAATAGGAAAACCTGAAAATTGGGCACCGTTGATCCAAACGATAACTGAGAGTTAACCCACAAGATCCGTGGAAAATTTGTTCTTCAACAAGTAGAAT
Organism: Anabrus simplex; assembly: GCF_040414725.1. Taxonomy (NCBI): domain Eukaryota; kingdom Metazoa; phylum Arthropoda; class Insecta; order Orthoptera; family Tettigoniidae; genus Anabrus; species Anabrus simplex. The sequence continues at coordinate 1,066,175,850 of NC_090266.1, read as the reverse complement.
TTCAGATTTGCATTTAATTAAGGTTATCCATCACTCCAATATCCTATCGGATAACAGAACATCCCCCGAATGCATCCTTAATCGAACCAAATCGACTATCAGTTGCTTTGGATAGGTTGCGAAATGTTACTTGAAAGCATGGTGTTTATTACAAGTTAACAACAATTGTCACAATCAAAAATAAAATTCCATCATGTATTGTCATCTCGTGACACCCTTAAGTTACAGAGGAATCCCGATGCTGAAACTTGCATCACCCCAAACAGATGCTCAGAAGGAACCAACAACTCTTGATCCAATGGGATCTTACGTTACATAGTTCTGCGAAATGCAGCAAAACCTTAATTCATTGTACGTTTAGAAGAAACGCCGAACACTGAAGTTAAAGAAAAGTGATAAATCACTTGAAAATGTTCTTACTAAACCAATTTTCAGGTTATGAAAACAGTTACGTCGTTAAATTCGTTAAAATACAAGTCCACAATATAAAACAAATAATAGGAAATCTTTCCAATTCTCTGTAACTACGACTACAATTGCAAATATTTCTACCTACACTTGTCCCATTAAACCACACTACAAGTGATCGGTAAATCAAAGTCTCACATAAATAATGTGAATAACGAAAAATGAAAATAAAATACATTAACAGCTGACGAATAGAATAGTGTAAATCCTACATAAATGAACTAAGTGTGAACACACGGCACTATCATAATATACCGGACACCCGAACAATAAATCTTAGAGTAAAGAAAAGAAACAAATAGAAACGAAAGTTATCGAACTTGAACACACGCGGCTAAGTAGTAGGGATCAGTCTCCATTAGCCAGATTTCCACGTGGGACAACCCTTACATTCATGCCGCTACTGATGCAACTCTATTACGGGAGCACCCTACGGCTAGTAAGAAATATGCAGAAACATGGCCTAAATAGCACCTGCTAATATCTCTCACACACGTGTCCACTACTGCAAACACTAACATCGCTCAAGTCGATTCGCAAATATACCTAAACCTATGAATAGGCTATGTACAGGCGGCGTCCTAATCCTGTCGTTGAGTCAACAACGTTACAGTGCCTACTCATCCTACGAAAATTATAATACATGCGGCATCCTAAATCTATCGTTGAGCCAATGTTATGGTATTTACACATCACTCATACTGCCAGCCGAAATCGAAACTTTAACACAATGTCCGAATATTTAAATCTGACCCTCGTTGAAACGCCACATGACAGACGCTACAGAAATGAACTCGAATCTGGAAATATTACTGTGTCTATTTCCTGCGATAAAGCGTGAAATCGAAATTAAACAACGTGTTCCAATAGTTTAATCTGTTCCTCAGTACAATCTAAACACATGTGGTGAAATTCGCTAAATAAAAATAAACTCAACTCTCGCTTTATATTACATAATAATATCACTGAAAACAATAATAACTACCATCACGATATTCATGGCATAACTCGAGTGTGAGGCTCCAACTGACCCGCACGTCAGCACTCGAAACATGAATCATTGTAAACTGTCCAGTGAAGTAACTTCTTATGAACCAACACAAGCTAAACTCTCATTCTAATAAAATACATTTTCGCACTCGCAATGTTTCCAGTCAGCGATGTTTCGTCTCGTAAAGATGCAAAATAGAATTCAATTTACAATAATTATTATCTTGACCGTGTGTCAGAATGTATTCTGTTCGCGAGATTCTCCAAGACTATTTCGCACACTTTAAGTCCTCTTCTTAATGTCACGCGACATAGGTTCACCTTCTTGGACAATTCAATGTTGACTGACTCTCTTGATTGAGGAGGGGTTATTTGTGGATTTTCTAGGGACGCACTGCGTGGCGTTATCTACTGTTGTGCAATCATTCCATTTGATGACCTCTGGACCGAATTCCTTGGGACTCACCCCGGAGATTCCACCTTACTTAACTATGCACACTTCACATATAAAATGCGATGTTATGGTTTATTAATTAATTAATTAATTTAAAAGGACAAGCATTTACATCTCTAACTACAAAAATAATGTTTGAATTAGACAGACCCGTTATTGTGCCGCTTGGCGTGGCATTATCTTGAAATCATTTTGCTCCAGCCCCCTCTGAACTTAGCCCCTCATAATTGCAGGAGACATTCTTCCCTTACATACTACCGAAAAAATACACTGATTCTGCACTCGTCTTGAAGCAACACACATTGATTTCCTTTATGAAACTTATCAATAAATTTTATTCTGTACACATATACGACAATTAAACCGCCCAGCCTCGTGTTGAAAATTCAACTAATGCAGTTCGTGAAAATTCCCAACTACTTTACTTCCAGGTGTTTTACAGATGTGAATGACCGTGAGACCAAAAGCTTATCTCTGCCTGACTTCAACAGTCCTCCCTTACCGATTACCAAAATAACCTTGTCCGCAATAATTCACAAGAGCTATCTATGAATCTGCTGTCTCCCTACGCTGAAGTTCAGAAATCCTACAATTATTTAACTTATGATATTTCCCCCGACCGGGATGGATGTCGCAGATACAATGTTTCAATATCTAAGTTGCCTTCGCTCACCATTACCACTTGGTAAAATATTTATCCCTCGAGTCAACTGGCCTTAGAGATTCTCCAAGTCAATTTTGCACACTTTAAGTCCTCTTCTTAATGTCACGCGACATAGGTTCACCCTCTCGGACAATTAAATGATGACTGACTCTCTTGCCTGAGGAGGGAGTATTTATGCATTTTCTAGGGATGCACTGCGTGGCGTTATCTACTATTGTGCAATCATTCCATTTTATAACCTCTGGACCGAATTCGTTGAGACTCACGCGAGAGATTCTACCTATTTTTACAGTCGTGACGGTGTCGTTCGCTGATTTTCCCTGTTTTTTTAACGGGAGTAATGAATTAATTTCGTGTACGAAGGTTCCCGCGCACTTTGACCGTATGTCCTTGACACATGTGTTCCACTCAGCCAGCATAGATGTTACCTTCTCTCCGAGCCTAATTAAATACATTTCCACCCTGTGGATTTAGCTTCATCAAATATTTCCCAAAAGTCTTAATTACTTATTTCTTTGTTAATGAGAGTGCCGAAATCTCTCACAATGACGGTTATTAGCCAGAATTGTATTATTAATTACCCGAGGTCTTCCGAAATGTTCCGACCTCGTTCGTTGTTTTGGTGGGTCGCCTCCCGCTGTGAGCTGGCATGCCACGGAACACGAGGTAAGCTTGCAATAAAAATGTGGATGCACTCTCATCTTGTTGTTGACATTTCAGCAATGTAGAATTATGGGCTTAATATGTTTGAAGAAGGATAAAGTTGTTACGTTTACACACTTATTCGGGATTAGGTTAAAATATTCTTCTTGAAATAATTAAATAAATGCATTTTCAGAAAAAATATTTATTTTAATTTAAATAAACAATAGTAAGATTCGTCGTTACTATATTTGAGACTAAAACCATGAAATAAAATGAAACAGAGCTATTGGCATTCGCTTGAATTTAAAAGGTCCTTGGAATTTATCTCTAAATCTTCAGAATATGGTATCGCCCCACTTGCTTGAATTACCTTAGATAGCATTTGGATTTCTGCCAAGACTTCCCCCATGGACTGTGACACCAAATAACGCCTCCTGGCTCACTCGTATGTCTGTCTGCTTATATTAGCATATGATGAACCAGTCCTGACGCTCTATTCTAGTGTTAGTAACATAATATCACCAAACCACCAGACTACAAATTTTGCTTTACGTCACACCGACACAGATAGGTCTTATGGCGGCGATGAGATAGGAAAGGGCCACGAGTGGAAAGGAAGCGGCCGTGGCCTTATTTAAGGTACAGCCTGGTGTGAAAATGGGAAACCGCGTAAAACCACCTTCAGACACCACTTGACTGAGGTTTTTTCAATGAAGAGAGTAACCTTGCACAGAACTTGTTGTATTTATACATACTGTCCGACTCGTTGGCTGAACGGTCAGCGTACTGGCCTTCGGTTCAGAGTGTCCCGGGTTCGATTCCCGGTCGGGTCGGGGATTTTAACCTTAATTGGTTAATTCCAGTGCCACGGGGGCTGGGTGTATGTGTTGTCTTCATCATAATTTCATCCTCATCACGACAAGCAGGTTGCCTACGGGTGTCAGATAGAAAGACCTGCACCTGGCGAGCCGAACCCTTCCTGGGATATCCCGGCACTGAAAGCCATACGACATTACATTTATACATACTGATTTATCTAAGGATTTCACTCGCCCTGCTTGTTTTAATTGAGGAGTGTCTGTTCAAATGGTGCTATTTCCACTTTTAAAAATGGTTTAGTATTTCGTCCATATGCATTGCAGTAGTTGAATAATATCGAATGTCATCAGCAATCCAGATCGGAAAGATGTAGTTACTTAAACCACACCCAATCATGGATACCTTCCAGGTGCCTTTTATTATACGTTTCCTCGCGTTTATCCACAACTTTCTCAGGGGAGAAATAGCGCCTTTTGAGCGTACACTTCTCAATTATTGCTGAACGGCCTTGTATATGCATAGTGGTGGTAGAGCCCACAGCGTCCACTCTAACAACCTGCTTTATATTTTGGTCCTAAGACCATCACAAGGTATAGTGTCTACCAATCACTCAGCTACGGTCTAACTTGCAATATCAGGATCAGAATGAAAATCAGAATGAATCTCGGATTGAATATTATAACTCCTTCGTTGGTCACGTGGTTACTCCTGCTACAAGTCACTCTGGAACATATCGATCAGCAAAGTAATTACATTGCCGATTATCACTCATACTACGTGGTGACGCTTCCTTCGAAATATTCATATTATGACGGGATGAGTGGCTCAGACGGTTGAGGAACTGGCCTTCTGACCCCAACTTGGCAGGTTCGATCATGGCTCAGTCCGATGGTATTTGAAAGTGCTCAAATACGTCAGCCTTGTGTCGGTAGATTTACTGGCAAGTAAATGAACTGCGGGACTAAATTCCGGCACCTCGGCGTCTCCGAAAACCGTAAAAGTAGTTAGTGGAACGTAAAGCAAATAATATTATTATTATTATTTATTCTTCGAAATATTCGCCCCAGATATTAGCGTCTCCACGCTAAAATGGCTGTTGGCCTGGTTAGGTCATGGGCGACCTTATCCTCCGGCATCGGAGAGTCTGTCGTGTTTCATAACTTCCTCCTAATAGTAACCACCTTGCCAAAACATACTATGCCAACTTGCGAATTACTTTAGCATGAAAGATAAAATTATTCGTACTCGACATATCCCATACTCGTGCTACAAGTCTCTCTGGAACATATCGATCAGCGAGGTAATTACATTGCCGATTATCACTCATACTACGTGGTGACGCTTTCTTAATTTAATAAACAAATACGACCAGTTCTGATATCCTATAGTACATATCCATCGTTGAAAGAGATCTTAAGTGGAGATTCGTCCAGTTAATTAAAGTTTCCGCTAGATGTATTGGATAAATTATCAGTAAGTTATGAGCGTCGGAAACATGGAGGAGCCTTTCTAGAAATCAATAAACTTATCTTCATATTGATTTCTTCATATATTCCAGATAGCTACTAGCGCATTTATGACTGCTACGTATGGACCCACTTAAAATTTCCTGCCCGTGTTTATACCTCCATCTGAAAACGTTAAGACTACTGCTGCGTTGTTTCGTTCACTCATACGACTCTTAGCCGTCCTATCAAGTGACATTTCATAATTTTCAAAACTATTTCTTTTCTCAGTTATTAAATATAATTAAGGACTTTTATAACTTAATGTGTAAGCCTAAACTTGTGCATTACTGTAAATCTGACCTCTGCAGTTCATTTTTGGCTTATTATTTCCAATCTAAAAGAAAGATGCAATTTTAAGAGTGAACATATCTGCGTTATGTCCATGCGAGGAGTACACTACAAAAATCTCTCTTGTTTGGAGTCATTTTTGGTACCGGTATGCTTTCCTTTCACGTTTGCGAGGTGCTCTGATTTAAACATTCCAACAAGAAGTTCACTTCTTCCCATCTTTACACATGAATTTTCCTAAGAATTCCATTGCCATTTCTACTGCAGAATCCCCGTATTCTTTATATATCATGAATCTGGTGAATTACTATTCGTCGGAACTTTTCACTAATCATATAAGCCTACAAGAACTTCCAATTTCCTTATCCTGAAAATTCTTTACCCTTATTTGTCCGCAAACAGACTTCACTTTCTCTATCCAAAGCTTAGTAATATTTAGTTCAGTGCATATCAGATAGTGCTCTATATCACCGAGAAATCTCCGGAATATCCGTATATTTCTAATAGATTTTTTGAATTCGAAGACAGTTAAGATATAGTATATTAAGGGTTCGGTACCCCTGCCTCCCATGTATAGAGCTAGATAGGTTTTCGCCCTCATAATCAATCAGTCACTACTGATTCTAATTTAGGGCAGTCGCCCAGGTGGTAGATTCCCTATCTGTTGTTTTACTAGCCTTTTCTTAAAAGATTTCAAAGAAATTGGAAATTTATTAAATATCTCCCTTGGTAAGTTATTCCAATCCCTAACTCCCCTTCCTGTAAACGAATATTTGCCCCAATTTGTCCTCTTAAATTCCAACTTTATCTTCATATTGTGTATCCTACTTTTAAAGACACCACTCAAACTTTTTCGTCTATTAATATCATTTCACGCCATCTCTGTACTGACAGCTCGGAACATACCACTCAGTCGAGCAGCTCGTCACCTTTCTCCCAAGTCTTCCCAGACCAAACTTTGCAACATTTTCGTAACGCTACTCTTTTGTCGGAAATCATCCAGAACAAATAGAGCTGCTTTTCTTTGGATTCTTTCCAGTTCTCGAATCAATTACTCCTGCTGAGGGTCCCATACACTGGAACCATACTCTAGTTGGGACCTTACCAGAGACTTGCATGCCCTCTAATTTACATCCTTACTACAAACCCATAAACACCCTCATAACCATGTGCAGAGATCTGTACCTTTTATTTACAATCACATTTATGTGATTACCCCAATGAAGATCTTTTTTATATTAACACCTAGATACGTACAGTGATCGCCATAAGGAACATTCACCCCATCAAGGCAGTAATTAAAACTGAGAGGACATTTCCTATGTTTGAAAAAGTGCGACCAGTATCCAGTAATCGGGAGATAGTGGGTTGGAGCCCCACTGTCGGCAGCCCTGAAGATGTTTTTCCGTGGTTTCCCATTTTCACACCAGGCGAATGCTGGGGCTGTACCTTAATTAAGGCCACGGACACTTCCTTCCACTTCCTAGGCCTTTCCTATCCCATCGTCGCCATAAGACATATCTGTGTCGGTGCGACGTAAAGCAAATAGCGAAAAAAAACTATGTTTGAAACTCACAACCTGACTTTTAACTCTGTTTATCATCATACCATTGCCTACTGTCCATCTCACAACATTATCGAGGTCATTTTGCAGTTGCTCACAATCTTGTATCTTAGTTATTTATTACTCTACACCAGGGGTTTCCAATTTGTAAGGGCTCGAGGGCCATATTGGAAACCTTAGACATGTTCGCGGGCCGCACTTGAATAATAGGCCACTTTTTGTAAAGTTCTGCATATAGTAGGTCTACAGAAGTACCATTATGGAAACATAATACGCATAATTCAATTGAGATAAAGGTTTGATAATTTTAATTACTTAGGTAAAGCATTATTTTACAAATGCATAAAAGAGTGAAATTTGGAGCCGGGCTGAGTGGCTCAGATGGTTGAGGCGCTGGCTTTCTGAAGTTGGTAGGTTCGATGTTAGATCATTCGGAAGGTGCTCAAATACGTCAGCCTCGTGCCGATTGATTTACAGGCACGTAAAAGAACTCCTGCGCGACAAAATTTCGGCACCTCGGCGTCTCCCAAAAACATCAGAAGTAGTTAGTGGGACGTAAAAATCAATAATTATTATGTGAATTTTAGATTTGAAAAATTTTTTAAATGAAAAATAATCCATTCAGATCAACTAAATTTTTAAAAAGAGGAAATAATATTAAAGAATGAGCTAGTTCGGACTTGGGTCTATAAAGAATATAAAAATTCATACATTTTTGAACGACTTATAAAATATTATTTTGTGACTATCATTCACATTATTTATTAAAACGCTCTCGCGGGCCACATGCGGCCCGCGGGCCGCCATTTGAAAACCACTGCTCTACACAGAATAATATCATCCGCAAAAAGCCTTACCTCTGGTACCAGTTCTTTACTCATATCATTTATATACACAAGAAAACATAAAGGTCCAATAATACTGCCTTGAGGAATTCCCCTCTTAATAATTACAGATTCAGATAAAGCTTCGCCTACTCTAATTCTCTGAATTCTATTTTCTAGAAATACAGCCACCCATCCAATCACTCTTTTGTCTAGTTCAACTGAACTCATTTTTGCCAGTAGTCTTCCATGATCTACCATCTACCCTATCAAATTCCTTGGACAGGTCAACCGCGATACTGTCCATTTGACCACCTGAATCCAAGATATCTGCTATACCTTGCTGATTTCCTACAAGTTGAGCTTCAGTGGAATAACCTTTCCTAAACCTGAACTGCCTTCTATCGAACCATTTATTAATTTCGCAAGCATATAGGCCTACACATAATCAGAATGAATGCTTTCCCAAAGCTTACACACAGTGCATGTCAAACTGACTGGCCTGTAATTTTCAGCTTTATGTCTATCGTCCTTTCCCTTATGCACAGGGGCTACTATAGCAACTCTCCATTCATTTGGTATAGCTCCTTCATGCAAACATCTTTTTCTTCTTTATCTGTTTACCCTCTAGGGTCGGTTTTTCCCTCGGACTCAGCGAAGGGTCCCACTTCTACCGCCTCAAGGGCAGTGTCCTGGAGCTTGAGACTCTGGGTCACGGGTACAACTGGGGAGGATGACCAGTACCTCACCCAGGCGGCCTCACCTGCTATGCTGAACAGGGGCCTTGTGGGGGGATGGGAAGATTGGGAGGGAGAGACAAGGAAGAGGGAAGGAAGTGGCCGTCGCCTTAAGTTATGTACCATCCCAGCATTGGCCTGGAGGAGAAGGGGAAACCACAGAAAACCACTTCGAGGATGGCTGAGGAGGGAATAGAACCCACCTCTACTCAGTTGACCTCCCGAGGCTGAGTGGACCCCGTTCCAGCCCTCGTACCGCTTTTCAAATTTCGTGGCAGAGCCGGGAATCGAAGCCGGGCCTTCGGGGGTGGCAGCTAGTCACACTAACCACTACACCACAGAGGCAGGCTTCATGCAAACAATAATCAAATAAGTACTTCAGATATGGTATTATATCTCAACCTATCCTAAGAAATGTCCGGCTCTATGGCTAAATCGTTAGCGTGCTGGCCTTTGCACCATAGGGACCCGGCTTCGATTCCCGGCCGGATCGGGGATTTTAACTTCATTGGAAAATTTTAATGGCTCGTGGACTGGGTGTTTGTGCTGTATCCAACATCCCTGCAACTCACACACCACACATAACACTCATCGGAAGCTACAAATAGCCACACGAAATTATTATTATTATTATCCACAGAAATCATATCAATTCCAGCCACTTTTCTAGTTTTCAACTTTTTTATCTTATTGTAAATGTCATTGTTATCGTAGGTGAATTTTAATACCTTTTTAGCATTAGTCACCTCCTCTATCTGGACATCATCCTTGTAACCAGCAATCTTTACACGCTGCTAACTGAATACTTCTGCCTTTTGAAGATCCTCACATACACACTCCCATTGTTCATTAATGATTCCTGGAATGTCCTTCTTGGAATCCGTTTCTGCCTTAAAGTACACTCATGTTCATAAAAACAGGACACCTTGAAAGACTAGAGATATTAAGTTCATATTCGCAGGACATGTTCATTAGTATGTTCTGCAGAAACGATTAGCATTTCAGTCACCTAGGTTCAGCATGTGTCCTGTTGCCTAGTGGGCACTGGGTCCTCCATGGGCACTGATAATTTGTTCCATGCGTGATGGCATCGACGCGTATTAGGCTGGAATGGCGTCCTTGGGTATAGCCATCCACGCTGCATTCACCTGGTTCCACGCTCACCTTTGGTGGTTGGAATTGAATCACAGCGCCGCACCCGCCGTTTCACTATATCCCACACATTTTCGATTGGCGACAAGTCCGGTGATCGGGTGGGCCAGCGCAACCGTCTGACATCCTGTGACAAGAAAAAGTCACGTGTTCTTGCAGCAACATGTGGTCGGGCATTGTCCTGCTGAAATATGGCGTCTGGGATGTCGTGCAAAAAGGGTATTGCTACGGGTCACAGGGTGTCATTCATGTAGGTCATACTGGTCACAGTACCCTGGACACGCACCAACTGTGATTTGTAGTTGTAACCAGTAGCACCCGACACCATAAGGCCATGAGTTGGCGCTGTGTATCTTATGCGAATGCAATCAATGTGATACTTCTCCCCCTGTCTGCGGCGAACCAAAATGTAACCATCATTTTCAAACAAACAGAACCTGAATTCGTCGCAAAACACTCTCTGCTGCCATTCCTGTTCCCAGTAACGTCGTCCCATACACCATTGCAGTCTAGCATGTGTATGCACATTAGTCAAAGGTAGGCGCGGAAGTGGACGAAGAGCCGGTAACCCACACCGTAATAAATGGCGACTTACTGTCACTCCTGATAGTGTACGATGTGTCTCACTGTTTCACTGTTGCGCCCGAGCCGCGGAGGACGCAGATCTGTCCTGCATTGCCATTCGGATGAGATGTCGACCTTCTCGGACGGGGGGGGGGGTTGTCTGGGTGGTGCGACCAGACCCACCTCGTCGTATTCTACGTTCTTCTGTGAACACATCCGATGCACTGAAGACACACTTCGTCCCACACCAGCAGCAATTTCCCGGATGGATGCATCACGTTCCCTCATGCCAATAACGCGCTCTCTTTCAAACTCACTCATTTGACGGCGCGGTTCTCGCATACGTCTGCGAGGCATAGTGCACGTCTGCTCAAGTCACACTGATCCATCACCTTCGGTTTATAGCGATAACGAGAGCCACAGGCACATTTTACCAGTCGGTGGTGGTGCGCCGAGATACCGATGTGGACCTTGAACCTGAGGGGCGATGTGGTTCAAATGCTAATCATTTCTTCAGAGCATAGTAGTGCACATGTTCTGTGAATATAAACTTCCTATCTTTAGTCTTTCAAGGTGTTCTGGTTTTATGAACATGAGAGTACCTATAGATAGCCTTCCATTTTGTGTTTAAGGAACGAATTCGTAACTCGAAATAGACTTTCAATGCATAAGGTCGTGTTCAGTACATCTAGTACATATCGAAGAGTTGTTAAATACAGAACTAAAATGGCCAACCTGACACCAATGTGAAGTCTCTTCGCTCGAAGATGATGTTGAAAAAAATAATTCATATTAAAGTATCGAAGGACCTCGTCTAGGAGAATGTCACCATCTAAACTTCCAACTGAAAAGAGGTTCTGAACATTTTTGCCAGTAGCTTAGAATGAAAACTTTTCTTCTACCGCTTTTCAAAACAATTAAAGAAACACCCTTTCGAACGTCTGGTATGTTCTTATCATTGCAACACAATGGGAACCAGTGGTCACATCTAAACCTTGCTTAAGTAGAAAGAAAACATACTGATCCAAATTGCATCAATTATCAAAACGGTACAGTAGAGATCCGGGGACCCCTCAAAATACACATATTACCGTAAACTTCCAGCAGCTGGAATTTTGTAGAGTGTATTCTATGTAGTAGGGGCTGCCTGGTTGAGGCGGTAAAGGCGTGCTCAGTTCACCTGGAAGGACGTGGGTTCGATTCCCCATCAGTAAGCCTGGAAACGAGAGTTTACCTTTCAGAGGTTCACTCAGCCTACATCAAAAATGAGTATCAGATTAATTCCTGGGTTCAAAGACGCCCGGACTTAGAACCAACCACTCTACCCCACCAAGTGCCGAGGTTACGAATAGTGGAAAGCTTTACTTTCCACTTCTCCCAGTGGTGGTGGTGGTGGTGATTTTTGTTTTAAGAGGAAGTACAACGAGGTAATCATCCTCCTTCTCCCAGTGCCTGTATGGAGATGACTTTGCTTTGCCTTTTTTGTATTCTGCGTAATATAGTCGCTCAAAGAAGAATGACCCGGTGGCACAGTGTATGTTCGTCGGACTTAACATTTTCTCAGACTTAAGTTTAATTATTATCAAAATATATCATTTCTCACGTACCGAGCGGCTTGGCCGTGCGGTTAGTGCCGCTTAGCTTTGAGCTAAAATTCGGGAGATTGTGGATTCAAATCCCACCGTCGGCAGTCCTGAAAATGGTTTTCCGTGTTTCCCCATTTTTACACCAGGTAAATGCTGGGGCTGTACTTTAATTAAGGCCACGGCCGCTTCCTTCCCACTCCTAGCCCAGTCCCATCCTTGCGTCGATGAAAACCTTCGATAGTTAGTGCGACCTTAAACCACTAGCAAAAGAAAACTTCGCACGTAGACACAAACCGTGTGGATGCCCCCAACAAACATCACATCATTCACTTCATTCATTTACTCATCCAGTACAAGAGGCTCTCTCCACAGTTGGTGGTTATCCGTGACGGGGAGAGAGCCCTCTTTGCATGTATGCATGAACCCATTTTCATTCATTCATTCATTCATGCAGCCCACCAATATAATCCAATCAGACCATTCATTCATTCATTCATTCATTCATTCATTCATTCATTCATTCATTCATTCATTCATTCAGTTCATTCATAATGTGCATTGTAAGCTAAGGATAGCAGTGTTCAGACTGGTGAAACAAATACTTGCACTAACCCGAATTAACAGAGGTAAGATACATGATATCTATACAACAATGTTAACGTCTACGACAAAGATAATTAAAAGTAAAAAATCTTAGAAACTAAAATTTAGAGATCGGGGGCAATTAGTGAGTAACATACATAAGTTAGTAACAGAAAAATTGTCCGCCTCTGTGGTGTAGTGGTTACTGTGATTAGCTACCACCCCCAGAGGCCTGGGTTCGATTCCCGGCTCTGCCACGAAATTTGAAATGTGGTACGAGGGCTGGAACGGGGTCCACTCAGCCTCGGAATGTCAACTGAGTGGAGGTGGGTTCGATTTCCACCTCACCATCCTGGAAGTGCTTTTCCGTGGTTTCCCACTTCTTCTCCAGGCAAATGCCGGGATGGTACCTAACTTAAGGCAACGGACGCTTCCTTCCCTCTTCCTTTTCTATCCCTTGCAATCATCCCATCCCCCCGCAAGGCCCCTGTTCAGCATAGCAGGTTAGGTCACCTTGGCGAGGTACTGATAATTCTCCCCAGTTGTATCCCCCAACCCAGAATCTGAAGCTCCAGGACACTGCCCTTGAGGCGGTAAAGGAGGGATCCCTCGCTGAGTCCGGGGCATAAACCGAACCTGGAGGGTAAACAGATTAATAAGAAGAAGAAGAATAGAAAAATTAAGATTAGCAAACCCATGCATATCAAATAATTTGGATTGCAATAAATGATTACTCCCCCCTCAGTTCCAGATGGGAGTATTATATTCTGTATGTTCACTTGTTTCTGAGGAAAGTGTACCTGCACCAAGCGCTCGTTCGTGTTTGAATTGCTCTACAAGGGTACAAGGGTTATTCCGCCCGAAGGCAGGTCCGAACCTCCGCAGAGGTGTTCCTGAGCCGGAGTTTACGTGCGGTAGGGTGGCCAGTTCCTTTCCGCTCCTCCATTCCCTTACCCCCCCCCCCCCAACAACGCGTGGAAACCCATCCAACTCCTGACCACGCCCAATGTTGCTTAACTTCGGAGATCTCACGGGATCCGGTGTTTTTCAATACGGCTACGGCCGTTGGCCTACACTGAGACAACTTATCGAAAGACATATTGTGCGATCCAAAGTGGGACTCTCCGTCGTGTCGCCGAGCACCTCAATGTCTCCTCATGTGCTATGGTATCATTATAGCGATACAGATCAGTCCTAGCGACTGCCTCGCTCGTGTCACTCCTGAGGACTTGACGGCGGAATATATTTTCTTGTTCCCTAGTGGTTTAACATCGCGCTAACGCATAGAATGTTTCTGGCAACGCATGGTTGGGAAAGTGATTTTACTGGGAAGGTAGTGGCCATGACCTTAAATAAGATACAGCCCCGGCATTTGCCTGGTGTGCAAAAGAGAAACCACGGAATACCATGTTCAGGCTGCCGGCGGTGGAATTCGTACCCACCATCTATCGAATGCAAGTTCATAGCTACGCGACCATTCCTGACTCCAACCCTATGTGGAGGGACATTATTATTATTATTATTATTATTATTATTATTATTATTATTATTATTATTATTATTTATTTTCCTTAAATTGTACATGTACAATTTAGGGGTGGTAGATGGAGAAAGGGCAAGCCCCACATACACGAAAGTGCCTCCATCTCCACATGTGTACATAAACTCTATTGAATGTTTACATATAAACTTATGTAGACAATTTTAAATTTACATATTTACACTGCAAACACTGTACCCTTAGAATAATAATTATCTTGATTTATCCTGAAAATATTAGAGTAAGAACACCCAGCCATTTATACTCTCGCATACTCTACTACAACATGTTTCTGTGGTGTTTAGTACTGCGTCTTGTTGTGTGTAAATGAAGAGGTGTGTATTAAGGCAAACAAAGACGTTCGGACCCCGACCTAATCGAAGCAATCATAAACGGCTGAAATTCCCGACTCAGCCAGGAATCGAACACAGGACACTATAAACCGAAGACCATTACACTGACCATCCGGGCCAATACTACACACACAATTTTCCATATTATTAATTGCACTGATGGGCATAGAAATGATTTTTTTTTTTGCTATTTGTTTTACGTCGCACCGACACAGATAGATCTTATGGCGACGACGAGATAGGAAAGGCCTAGGAATAGGAAGGAATCGGCCCTGGCCTTAATTAAGGTACAGCCCCAGCATTTGCTTGGTGTGAAAATGGGAAACCACGGGAAACCATCTTCAGGGCTGCCGACAGTGGGGTTCGAACCCACTATCTTCCGAATACTGGATACTGGCCGCGCTTAAACGACTGCAGCTATCGAGCTCGGTATAGAATGAAAGAGACGGTATCATTATACGAAATATTATTGCTGTGAGCACCAGTGTGCATGTGAGAACTTCCTCCCAATATGAAAGCAATGCTTATGAGTAGGGCTCCGAGGCTGAAGCTGTGTGAATTGCCTAAAAATGACCTGTAGAAAAACCTAAAAATATCAAAAAACGGCCTAAAACTGGCTAAAAGGCGTAAAAATGTGATCAAAATTAATTCATAATTTTAATTACATATTTAATGAAGGAATATAATGTTTTAAAATGTAAAATTCTGGTGGTATGCAACATACAGTGCAAAGAACATGAGTGAAATACTTCTTCTTTCAGACATAAGATATTCTTAGATTAAATAAAATTTATAAAGGGAATTCGGTGTTTTTAAAAGAAGCACTTGCAAAATTTAGAGCGAAATGATTTTTTCACCTAGAAGGAATTCAGCGAACCCGCAATGGACATCCTGGAGAAAGAAATTGAAATAAGTATAACTGGAATCATATTTGGCGTAATTATACTAGGATTACAGAAATCGGAATTAGGAAAGCTTACTTCAGTTGGCCTTGCAGCAAATCACAATACTCAACTCCAGGTTCTTAAGTGTAAAGAATCGTCGGTTTTCAGGCAGCACGTTGCGAAATATCGAGAAATTTTCTCCACATCAACATATGTTAAGGGTCCATACTTGAAGCAAGTGAGACCTTCCTCTTCAAAAACACTCGCATCAAAATTATCTCCTTTCAATATTTCACTTATCTTGTACATAATTTTATACACATTTCAATTTTTGCATTTCATTTTCTCTCATACTAAGAGAAGGTGTTTAAGAGGTGATAGACTTCGGGGTCACCAATTATCGCGTATTCAGTCTCATTATAATTTATTTTCACTACTATTTACCCAAGAAAAAGATCTCGCTTCATTCATTTTCTAGGAGAAACTAGATAATATATTATTTTACTGAAACAAAAATATTGTTCTGCCAAGGCCAACTCATACCTCTACAGATGATTCTACTTGAAAATGGACAGTACAAATGTAGTCGAAAGATGGTGAAGATGTACAAAAGCCGTTTAAGACCTCAAAAGGCTAAAATATCACCTATAAGCCAACACCGCCGTGAAAGGCAAAATGGACAAATAAAACCCACCATTTTCTGGCATACAATGACCCAGAATGAACAAATATTATGTTAGACCTGGTCTTCGGACACTCGAGAGAGAAAAAGAACTTTTCCTCAACTTCCGACCCCTACTTATAACGTGAGAAGCTTCTTTCAACGTACCTGAGTCCTAGCTACGTATTTAAAATAAAACACACTGTTTATATTTAATTCCTGTCCAAGCTGTTGAGGTCCTTGTGGAGTACTGTTGAGTAACAATGATATTTTTGGAAGACAATATTCTTTTTTTTATTTTGGAAGTTTTCAGCAGCTGGTCTGGGTACAACCTGATCAATAATATGTAGCATTTCGTCTAGTGAACAAATAGCAGTCATTTTACTGCACACGTTCCACAACGGCGTGCATTTGTAAATACGCCAAAGATGCAGAAAAGGAAATTGAATAACTTTTTAATTTACACACGTGCAGACATTCCACTCTATAAAAAAGTTGTTTGTATGAAACAAAAACTAATACTGTTCCGCTAAATACGTGTGTAAAAGGCAGACGTCTGTTTGGAGCTTCGACTGCACTCCGACCAGATTCTCCATAGATTATAATTATGTCTGTGTATTCGTTGTTGCTGAACACACTAAACATTGCCGATATGCAGACATCAAATATAGTGCTGCTAGTACAGTACTATGCGGTCGAAAACGAGGTTTACTATTGCAATACGGGTAGCACTGAGGAACATACAGCGAGCGACCGTCCGGTTGTTATCTCTTCATATTCGGACCTAACCTGCCTGCTGGCAGTAGTTCCCCTGTGAAAATCAGTTAGTAGATACCCCATTCATCATTTGAGGGACATTTATATGTAGAAAGTACGGCGCTCGAGAGCCACCTGGTTTATATAATATACTTACATTTATTTCTACTACTAGCTGATGTACCCGTGCTTCGCTACGGAAGTCTACACTGTATACAGAATTGTAGGTTAGACAGAGTAAACGTTGTGAGCAAGACTGTATTAAATTGCATAGTTCTTAACGTTACCCTAGAAACGCGACGGAGAAATCACCAAACGTCTTTTCTCGTATGAAGACTGCGTTAGGGAATTGTCATTGTAATGGTAGGCCCGCTTGCCTACCATCAGCCACAATCAGGTTGGGGAATTGCATTATAATGGCAGACACTCACTCTCCACCTGCCTTTTTTACATCCTCAGAAAGACTGTCTTAGTGGTTTTCCCAACTGAAATGAACATAGGTCATTACAATGACGTTAGTAGGAATGGCGCGAGTAAAAGCAATGATTTCACATGAAATACGCGATCAAATGAAAAACCACACATTTTCTCACTTTTAACGAACAGTACTATGCTGCCGATGTAACAGTCCAAAGTGCCAGAGCTGGAATGACCAGGCCGCAGACAGCCGTGATCTGTGAATACGTTTAGTCTTTTTACAGGGGGGAGCGTCGAATAATGGAGAGTCCCAGGGCAAAAATTATGCCCTTTTACTAATCTGTTTCCTAGGAGTACCCGATGAGTCGGAAAAATCTCAATTCACTACACTGGAGGCGGAAAATCTGACTTGGACGCAATTTTTTCTTCACTTCACTGCTAATTTTGAATAAAATGAATGTAGAATTGAATAAAAGTGAAGAAGAAGAAGAAGAAGAAGAAGAAGAAGAAGCTCGTTTAAGAAACGGCTCTTTACAGGCTTGAATTTTAAGTTATTTTGTGAATTGTGGTGCTATAATTTGGAATATGCCTAAATTGTAATTCTAGACCAGGTCATAGTACTACTACTACTACTATACTAAGTATGCCTCTGCCTTAAGAGTGCAAATTGCTCATTCAAAACAGCGCGTCAGAGTAGGGATCGAATAGCTGGAATACTATGATGAACCAGTGTGTTACGTACCAGCAGTACGGTATCAAAAAATGTATGAACCAGAGGAATGACATGCTAAAGAAGAAAGTTTTCTAACTCCCCAGCTATTTCCCGCCAATATTCAGTCAGACTGTTGTATTCGGTACGCAACAGTAATCCCATCTATCGGAGTTGAGCGGCAGCGTAAGAGACAAAGAACATCACAACAAACAATGGTCAATGCAATGTTATTGTTGATCAATGTTGTGCGCTTTCAATATTATAGGCCTTCACATTTAGTTTTCTTCCGACTCTGAAATACCACACTTATCATGGTCGGTACGGTAAAATTGAATAAATGATTGGAAATTGTATTCTCTATAACTTTTGTTATGTAGTACTTTTCGATAGGACCAATAACATAGGCATTTAAAAATTAAATTTTAGGCGCCTTCCCCTAAATTACAATTTCATACAGGGCAAATAAAATTGTATATAACTCAGACTGTAGTTTCTTATTCCCCGACACTATGTACCGACTTTCATTAAATTCTGTTAACCCATTTTCTCGTGGCTCGGCGTTGATATGGACTTGGCAACAAAAATACAAATTCATGAATATATGTGTTATCATACCCGGTACGGTAACAATGTATGACATAAATGATCGGAAATTTAATTCTATATAACTTCAGTAATGTGGTATTTATCGATAGGACCACTAATAATATAAATATTTGAGAATTAAATTTTAGGCCTTCCCCTGAACTACAATTTCACTCAGTGTGAGTAAAATGATTTATAGCCTAGATTGTAGTGGCTCATCCCCCGACTTCACATACCGATTTTCATTAAATTCTCTTCAGCCGTTTTCTCGTGATGCGTGTACGTACAAACAGACAGACAGAGAGACAGACAGACAGACAGAAATTACGGTAAAGGAAAAAATGCATATACTTGTTACTATCGACATGACCGATACGGAAATACTACCTATTCCTTTCAAATTCTGAGCAGCGTACAGACAAAACTCTTCTTTTATATATATAGATGTACAAAAATATAATTGCTTAATATTAACTGATCGTCTATTCATCAGCGTTCTCGCAATCATTGGGGTGAAACTTATCATATTATATACATAAAACATGTTTTAGACGATCTTTTGATGTACAGCATTGAAAATACGATTTATCCGTCTTCAACAGACTGCGACCTCGATTTTTTTAAACTAGGGAGTGTCTTGCAAAACGCCGAAGCACGTGTCTATTTATTTTCAATATAGAACGTCCCTGCAAAAATTTTATCAAAATCCGTGAGGTGCATGTCAGACACTCCCCTTGCAAATTGATAAGCAAAATAATGTTCAATTTATCGTACGATGAAAGATTAAATAAATAGTTTTAAACACCAACGTTTACTCAGTTCATGTTCGTGAAGCACAGCTCTCTCTCTCTCTCTCTCTCTCTCTCCCTCTCTCGTTTTATTATACATAGTCTATAACTTGAATAGAGATAATTTCCATTACAATAATGATGGTGCAGACCCTCCGATGAGGGTGGTCACATCTGCCGAAATTAAACTCTTGTCCTCTTCCCGATGTGGTGGAACTCTTTTTTAGACACACCCTTAATGGAGATGAACTACATGTACCATTTTAACCACCGAGCTCGATAGCTGCAGTCGCTTAAGTGCGGCCAGTATCCAGTAATCGGGAGATAGTGGGTTCGAGCCCTACTGTCGGCAGCCCTGAAGATGGTTTTCCGTGGTTTCCTATTTTCACACCAGGCAAATGCCGGGGCTGTACCTTAATTAAGGCCACAGCCGCTTCCTTCCAATTCCTAGGCCTTTCCTATCCCATCGTCGCCATAATACATATCTGTGTCGGTGCGACGTAAAGAAAATTAGCAAAAAAACAGTTTAAGCATCTATTCTGCATTTCTTAAATCTCTGGCAATACCGGGAATCAAACCCGTGACTCCGAGGATGACAGTCAATAGCACCAGTCGTTACGCTACGGAGGCGGGTATTACAACTGAAATATAAACTTTGAACTTACATCCATTTTGCAATTCTTAAATCTCTGGCAATTAATAGTTGATAGCACTAGGAGGTGGACATTTCAATGATGACAAAATTAGAGAAATGTATATCATTGCAATTTAGAAGAAGAGGAGGATAACTGAAATATAATATTTGAACTTCCAACTTTAGAAATTCGTTATATAGTCTTTAGATATTCTTGACGTTTTTTACTCTAAAATTAGAATTGCAGTATATTAAACCGCGAAGTTCCAAGAATTGTCTTACAGTATGAGTTAGATTCATGAACTGCATTTATTGTACAAATGCATCAACACTTGTTCATTTCATAATGTTCAAAAATATGATTTAATGGACTCTTCAGTAAAAAGCACAGGGTGCACCAAACACTGCACTGAGAGTACCCCACGAAAAATCTACACTTCAAAATAGCCAACTTTAACTAGATTATGGTATATCTTGTGTGCCTTTACCGTAAGACTCAGAGTCAGAGTGAATTTAATCTTCATACGTTTCAGAAAAGTGTTAGACATGTCGTTATGTGAGATTTTCTTTCAATAAATGGCAGGGGTTGGATAAATAGCCTATAAATCATGTAAAGGAGAACATCTTCATTTAATATGAAAATAGATCATGTTGGCGTTGGGTTCGAGTGGACGTGGAAATATAAATTTCCCAAAATCGAGCATTATGACATCGATAATAATTTATTCAGGTTGATTTGAAGTTCTGGAGATAGATTTTTTTTACTCACACTGTTTACCAAAAGTAAAATTGTAGGACTCAATTTTATTTAGGTCCAGCAACTATTGCAGTCAGAAAAGATGTTTCAGGTATATTGGTCAAGTGTTTGAATATGAGACTGCTGTTCTTGATTTTAGTATGCATGTGGATAGTTCGATAGTGGTTGATCATCTGTTTTCTGAGACATTAAATGCAGTCTGTTAAGACAAGAACTGAAATTTCCAAATGAAGTTCTTGCCGCGGATCTCTTACCAAGGGTGATTCAAAAGTTCGGAAACATAGGACACATGTGCCATTAGGGTAAATAGCAACAAAAAAGGAAAGAAGGGAAATTTGTTGGAAATGTGTGGTTATTTATTATATACTAGCAAGATACCCGTGCTTCGCTACGGTAACATACTGAAATTTATAATTGGATGCTTTACGTTTTATATATAATCCGCCGAAATTCGCGATCTGACTCGTTTTCTGAGAGAATCCGCCAAAATTTGCGATCTGACTCGTTTTCTGAGATATTACGGCAAAGTTCCTCCTATTTTATTATTATTATTATTATTATTATTATTATTATTATTATTATTATTATTATTATTATTATTATTATTATTATTGTTGTTCTTGTTCTTGTTCTGAACCCCACAGCAAGATGCAAGACGGCTACTTGGCGGTAAATTACGTCTGCTGCCATTGTCATTGCTGAAATATGACCAGCACCATTGTCGCGGTCAGGCAAGTGCGCGGGATTTTTGGCGATGCGAATGACATACTTCCGTGCAATACTGACGTTACTATAAAGGTGAACAATTGCACGGTCAATCGCATTCCTATCGTTTATTTCAAATGTGTTTAAATATTTATTTATATGCCAGGAGAATCTACTGTAATCTATGAACATTCTCCAAAGGAAAAGATGGGTCTTGAAAGCGAACCCAGGAAAGATTAAAAATGATCGGTTTATGATCAGAATAAGTACATTGAAAATCCACAGCCTGTTTCCAGTAATTCGACCGGGTCAGGAAAGGAATGAATAAAGCCCCCAGCTAGCGGCGAGGATAGGAATTGTGCCGGCTGCCGAGGCCTGTCACACTCCTCTGGGGCAATGATTAATGAATGACAAATGAAGTGAAATGATATTGGAGAGTGTTGCCGGAATGAATGATGACAGGGAAAAGCGGAGTACCCGGAGAAAAACCTGTCCCGCCTCCACTTTGTCCAGCACAAATCTCACAAGGAGTGACCGGGATTTGAACCACGGAACCCAGCTGTGAGAGCCGGCGCGCTGCCGCGTGAGCCACGGAGGCTCTTTATAAGTACATTATGAATGGTAAAATCAATTGGTCTCACCACTTTTTTCATCCCACCGCCGTTGATTTACACTACCCGCCCCCTCCCAAAAAAAAGGAGGCGCGTTCCTTTTTGTTTAAAGGAGATTCCAAATACCAATGTTCACGTCTGTTACATTCAGTTTTGAGATATAAAGAATCCCCATAAACATAATTACCTATTTTTCACTTCCATTCACAATCCAACTTAAGTGAATTTTTCGGCAAAAATACTTGTTTCTAAATATTCTAAATACCAATGATCCCGACTCTAACATCTTCAGTTTTTGAGATATGTGTCCTCATGAAAGGAGTTTAACTCCTTTTCACTCCCGCCCTCCAAGATGATTTCCCACCGAACCTCCCCCCCCCCCCCAAAAAAACGCGTTTTTCTTTGCTTTTAAAGGAGATCCAAATACCAGTTTTCACGTCTGTAACAACTTTAGTTTTTATTAGATGTAAGTATCCTCATATAATTAATTCATTTTTCAATTCTCTCACCTCCTCCCCCCCTCCCCTTCATTGGATTTTCCCAGAATACGTGTTTCTTTACTTTTAAAGCAAATTCCAAATATCATTGTTTACGTCTGTAACATTTAACGTTTAGATATAATCTTTCTAAAAATTAGCCCCAATTTGTCACTCCTGTTAAACCCCCATTAATTGGATTTTCCTAAAACAAAAAATACGTGTTTCTTTATTTTTAAAGGTGATCCCATATACCAATTTTCAGGTCTGTAATATCTTCAGTTTCTGAGATATAAGTATCCATATTAAAAGCATTCAACCCCTTATTCAACCTTTTTCACCACTCCTATTGGCATTTTCAGAAAACAAAAAAATGCATGCTTCTTTATTTTTAAGGGAGATTCTAATTATCAATTTTTACATCTCTAAACTTTTAAATTTTTGAGATATAGATACACTCATTTTAAAATTTTACCCCCTTTTTCACGCCCCCACTATTAGGATTTTCCAAAAACAAATAGTAGGGCTACATGTTTCTTTACTTTTAAAGGAGACCCCAAATACCAATTTTCAGGTCTGTAATTCTTCAGTTTCTGAGATCTAAGTATACTCATTAAAGGCATTCAGCAATTTTTCACCCCTTTTCACCCCTCCTATTAGGATTTTCCGAAAACCAAAAAATACATGTTTCTTTATTCTTAAAGGAGATTCCAAATACACTACCAATTTTTACATCTGTAAATTTTTAAAGTTATGAGATATAGATACGCTCGTTTTCAAAATTCACCCCCTTTACACCCCCCATCATTTGGATTTTCCAAAAACAAAAAATACGTGTTTCTTTATTTTTAAATGAGATCCCAAATACCGATTTTCAGGTCTGTAATACTTTCAGTTTCTGAAATATAAGTAGCCTCATTAAAGGCATTCAACCCCTTTTTCACCCTTTTCCACCCCTCCTATTGAGATTTCCGAAAACAAAAAATACGCAATTCTTCATTTTTAAAGGATATTCTAAATGCCAATTTTTTACATCTGTAAACCTTTAAAGTATTGAGATATAGATACACTAATTTTAAAAATTAACCCCCCCCCCTTTTAACTCCCTTAGCGACGAAATATCCAAAAATCCTCCCTTAGCGAGCACCCACATGTTAATATGAATGTATCCCCAAAATTTCATTTCTTTATGTCCAGTAGTTTTGGCTCGACGATGATGGATCAGTCAGTCAGTCAGGACAAGTTCTTTTATATACACTGACTGACAGAGCAAATGCAACACCAAGGAGGAGTGGTTCGAAAGGGATGAAAGTTGGGGAAAAACAGAGTCGGCACGGAAGAATAATTGATGTTTATTTCAAACCGATATGCAGGTTACACAATGCGCACGGCATCGACTCAGTAGGATGTAGGACCACCGCGAGCGGCGATGCACGCGGAAACACGTCGAGGTACAGAGTCAATAAGAGTGCGGATGGTGTCCTGAGGGATGGTTCTCCATTCTCTGTCAACCATTTGCCACAGTTGGTCGTCCGTACGAGGCTGGGGCAGAGTTTGCAAACGGCGTCCAATGAGATCCCACACGTGTTCGATTGGTGAGAGATCCGGAGAGTACGCTGGCCACGGAAGCATCTGTACACCTCGTAGAGCCTGTTGGGAGATGCGAGCAGTGTGTGGGCGGGCATTATCCTGCTGAAACAGAGCATTGGGCAGCCCCTGAAGGTACGGGAGTGCCACCGGCCGCAGCACATGCTGCACGTAGCGGTGGGCATTTAACGTGCCTTGAATACGCACTAGAGGTGACGTGGAATCATACGCAATAGCGCCCCAAACCATGATGCCGCGTTGTCTAGCGGTAGGGCGCTCCGCAGTTACTGCCGGATTTGACCTTTCTCCACGCCGACGCCACACTCGTCTGCGGTGACTATCACTGACAGAACAGAAGCGTGACTCATCGGAGAACACGACGTTCCGCCATTCCCTCATCCAAGTCGCTCTAGCCCGGCACCATGCCAGGCGTGCACGTCTATGCTGTGGAGTCAATGGTAGTCTTCTGAGCGGACGCCGGGAGTGCAGGCCTCCTTCAACCAATCGACGGGAAATTGTTCTGGTCGATATTGGAACAGCCAGGGTGTCTTGCACATGCTGAAGAATGGCGGTTGACGTGGCGTGCGGGGCTGCCACCGCTTGGCGGCGGATGCGCCGATCCTCGCGTGCTGACGTCACTCGGGCTGCGCCTAGACCCCTCGCACGTGCCACGTGGATGATTTACAGCTGTTACGAGGACGCGCGGTTTACCTTCAATACGATGGACCACCTCTGCACCTCGGATGGAGAGTCTGCCAGTGGCTGGATAAGGTTATATCTGGGAGCTATATTGATCGACGTGGTCAAATGGAATAGCCACATAGATCGCACCTCTCTGACGCCTGTAGACCACTTTCTCTGAGGACACCTCAAGTCTGCTGCGTACATCAACAGGCCACGTACAGTAATCACACTGCAAGACATCAGTATATCTTGTGGATAAATAACACCAGTAATGTTAAAGAATGTGTGTTGCAGTTTTCCTCTGTGTTCGAATGTTCTGGGCGGAAGCCAATTTGAACATCTTTCCAATTAGTATGCATTCAGAACAGGTGCAGTGGTAAATGTGGATCAGTTCATCATTGTACGCATGCCGGTAGTTTCAATTGGCACTGTTAAATGGCAGCATTTGCCTTTTACTGCGATGGATATCAGGGACCGCGGCGTAGAGTGAGTCTTATTTCAGCGTGTTGTCGAGCACATTAGTGTAGAACAAATAACAACATTGTTCCAACAACTTCCCCTCTTTCTATTTTTCTGTATCTGCACAGTAGCGGAATTGTCCTAATGTGCCGGACTTGTAAACAATCAAGTAAGCAGTCAAGGACAGTCTTGCAAGAGTGGCCAATATCATTTAAAAGTAAATTCAAAAATTTTGTATAAAGTGACACAGAGAGTTTTCACTTCTAACCGATCTCAGGCAAGGATGAAAATCTCAGAATATTAGTCACAAGTAACTCCTGAGTATCAACTTATCATAGAATTTCATGTCGTGTGGTCAGCGTTATCGTTGTTTAATTTAGGCTTATATCTCATCATATTTATCAGCACTGTGTACTTAATACGCATGTGGAACATGTATGTTAACATACACTGCTGTAAAAAAACATGCAACATCCTCAAGGACTGTACTCAATGGCACCAGAGTATAATGTGTGCATACAGAGGGGTTGTTGTGTTAGTGATTCATTTGTCACGGACATCGGCTCATATGGCGCTCTGGAGGCCTGTCATTGCGCACTCTGGTTTGACTCTGCAGGCATTAACTGTGCTGAGGTTAGAGGTGAAAAGTTTTTGCAACATTCATTCTAGGTTCGACGAGTGCGTGCTCCTGTTGAACAACCGCAGCCATTTGAACGGGGTCGCATTCTATGCCTGCGGGAAGCTGGATGGACGTACCGACGGATTGCTGCACATGTTGGACACAATGTATCTGAGGTGCGTCGCTGCTTTCAGTAGTGGTCTGTGGAACATTCCCACACCCATACAGCAGGCTCCGGAAGTCCGCGTAGTACAGACGCACGTCAAGATCGACGCATTGTGCGAGCAGCGATGGCCGACCGAACATAATCCAGGAACCAAATACGGTCACACGTTGCACCTGCTGTGTTACCAACGAGCAATGGGAACCGTCTGCTTGCAACAGGATTACGATCACGTGTGCCTCTGGCCAGGCTACCACTGATACCACGACACCGCCAAGCGCGGTTATTCTGGTGTCGTGAAAGAGACGATTGGAGGTGTGAATGTTGCTCTGTTGACTTCAGTTACGAGAGTAGGTTACGTCTGTATGCAGGTGATGGACGCACGCGTGTATGGCGTAGACCTGGTGAGCATCCTACTACCGAGTGCATTCAAAATAAATAATATAATGTTATTTGCTTACTCCCACTAACTGCTTTTACGGTTTTCGAATACGCCAAGGTGCCGGATGTTTGTCCCGCAGGAGCTCTTTTACGTGCCAATAAACCTACCGACACGAGGCCGATGTATTTGAGCACCTTCAAATTCCACCTGACTGAATCAGGATCGAATCTGCCAAGATAGGGTCAGAAGGCCAGCGCCTCAACCGCCTGAGCCACTCAACCCAGCAGAGTGCATTCACCCACGACACCCAGGTCACATCCCAAGCTTCATGTTGTGGCGGCCATCAGTTACAACTCGCACTCACAGTTGGTGTTTCTGCAGGATTGCGTTACCTGTGCCCGGTACATTGCACAGGTTGTTGACCCGTGCTACTGCCATTTCTTCGACAGGAAGGTGGTGTGCTTTTCCAGGAGGACAATGCACGTCCATATACAGCTGCTGCGATGCAACGTGCTCTACGTGGCGTACAACAACTGCCCTGGCCAGTAATTTCACCGGATCTCTCACCAGTTGAACACGTATGGGACATGATGAAGCGGGAACTTACGCTTTCTCCAGAGCCTGCAAGAACCATTGCCGAATTTCATCGAAAGGTGCAAGATGCTTGGAACAATATATCGCGCAGGATGCCACTCAGCACCTTTATGGTCGTTTGCATGCGCGAATACACGCCTGCATTACCGCCAGATAGGGGGTACACTGTGTATGTTGCAACTGTTTGGGCACCCTTTACTGTGAAATGTGTGTTTCATTTGGTCTAAATTTGTAATCATATACTCTTGCAATGATAAACTACCTGTCACATCGCTTGTGAATAAAGTGACCTTGTCCTTGAAGATGTTGCACGTTTTTTTTCGACAGTGTAGATACATCGTGAGCTTTGCGCCTTTGTACAAGCGGTGCCGTCGCCTTAATTAGTACCAAATAACCGGGACACACCTTACACCACGTATCAAACGCAATGTCTGGTCTAGAGCTATGAACTTGGATGGTGTTACCTCATAAAATGCAGTACTTCACTCGTATGTGTTATAGGAGTTGTTCCAAATGTTGTCCTTCCACCTGGACGAAATACCGTATTTTTTGCCACATTGAGTTCCTAATTGGTTGGAACATGTCTGGTATATTGCGGAATTGTTGACAAATATTGACAGTTCTCTGCTCCTTGTTTTCAACTATGTCAACAGGCATCATGTACACCAAGCTTTTCAGATGTCCTCGAACAAAAATTCCAAAGAATTGAAATAGTTCACCGTATAATGTACCATATGACATGGTCCTTGATCAAAGCTCTTGACCAGGCATTGTGTTTAACACAGGCTCTTGTAAACGAGGTGTAAGGTGTGTCTTCATTATTTGGAACTATCTACTACAATTGCGTAAATCACACGACGTGTACAAGCAATTACATCAGTGGCAGAGCATCAACATACGTCCGCCATTAACTCGCGAACGGTTCGTTGTCAACCATTGTTCACTGAGGCGATTTTGTTTGTCCCATCCTGTACGTTCCATCGTTTCGGTTTATGCTATCACTTCTGATACACTCCATATTTGACCAACTTCATTACACCATTTAAAATTATTAAATGATATACAGTATGGTGATATTCTTTGACGTGTTTTGCTTAATGCTGAAGTGGGTATGCGTGTTTACTTTAAATTAATTTATTCTCTCACATATTCGTCTTTTTCAGAAGAAGTAATTACAGTACATTTTAATGACTTTGTTGTACTCTAAATTTGTTTTGGATGCACACAGAAGAGCATAATTAACAATGAAATGGAAATTACGCTGTACTTTCGGATATAATATATACAGGGTGTACCAAAACTCGACGACAAAAATTTAGAAATGGATTCCTCACATAGAGAGAAGAAAAAAAGTTTATGACAACATGGGTCCGGAGACGTATACTTACAGATTTATTCAAACTTTTGTACATTTATACCGTACGTCTGTAAAGGCAGCTGAAACACTTTGAGCATCTATCAGAGGAAATGTTCAAAGTGACGACCATCAGCTCGAATACAAGCCTCCGCTCGTCGTCGCATGGAGTTACGCACGCGATCAAAAATGCCTGGTGTAGTGCGCACTTCCTGAAAGGTTGTCACAATGCGCTCACATACAGTTGCTTCATCAGGAATAGGAGTCGCATACACGAGAGACTTAACGTATCCCCACAGGTATCCCCCAATGAGTTCAAGTCAGGAGAGCGTGATGGTAGCCAAGCAATCGGTCCTCCTCTACCTATCCAGCGCTCAGGAAAATGGGTATTCAGGTACTTGTGGGCAGCAGACTGAAATGTGCGGGAACACCATCATGCATGAAAAACATTTGTCGGCGGGATGCAAGTGGCATGTCTTCCAAGTAATCAGGTAATGCAGTACGCAAGAACTTCGTGTAGTTCTGTCCAGTAAGCCTATTCGGAAGAACGTAGGGTGCCAAAAGGGAATCACCAACAATGCCTGCCCAGATGTTAATGGCGAACCTCTGTTGATGAGACGATTGGATGACTGCATGAGGACATGTAAATTATTGCTAAAATTAATTTGTGTCACAAAGTTTGAATAAATCTGTAAGTATACGTTTCCGGACCCATGTTGTCATGGACTTTTTTCTTCTCTCTATGTGAGGAATCCATTCCTAAATTTTTGCCGTCGGTATTTTTGTTCTTGTTTGTTGTAACTGTTATGATAGTAAAGTGTGGATATTTAAGAATAAACGAGATCCCATGATTCATTCTCGTCCTTCATTAGCAATATTTACTTAATTGAATATATTGAAATGATTGTCTCGAAAATTATACACTTTGTTGTCATTATTTGACGTTCTACCATAAGAACTTTATCTTATAAGTTATGTGGTGTTGCAGGTACGCCTAGAAGACAGCACAGCAAAGACAACCACCAAGTTCAGCTCATCATCTTCACCGCACCAGAACAGTGTCTTTGTGGTGGAAGTGCAGCACGGCAGTGGGACCGATCCCTCAGCATCACACTACCGCAGTGGCACTTCTTCGTCACTTTACCCCAAGCTATCTTCAAATGTCAGTTCACAAGAAGATATTGATGAAGTTGACGAAGACAACGATATCAACGGACGACGTTCATCGAGTCAAAAAGCGCAAGTACATCAGCCTCCTGATATAGAAGTGGATGAAGAGGATGGTAGCGGGGATGACGACCTGGGGGAAGTTGATGATGAGGATGATACGGACGATGTAGGACATTCAGGTAAAGTTATCGGGCAGAAAAAGTTTGGAAGTACTAACACGGGACTCTCCCAATCTGACTTGAGTATGTCATCAGCGGGATCTAACAATCCAAGCTATCGATATGGCAACCAATTAGGCTATGAAAGTGGGCACTTTGGATATCCACAATATGTTGGCTACACCACTAGTGACGATCAGGCAACCTATTCCGTTACGAGGTTGTCGACTCCTTTAAATCAAGCACCACCATTTGTGATAAAGAAAGATGGACCTTTGACCATCAACAACATTAACGCCAAGATGAGAAACAGCATCGACATTATGCCTGATGGTCCACTTCTCTCCGACGTGCAACTCCAAGATGCAGAAGACGACGTGCATCAGGAAGAGCAGAGAAAACTTGGAAATGGAACAACTGGAATATCTGCAAACCTTGTACAACATGGTGGAAAAACGGCTGCAGTTACTGTCAATGGAGAGGCTAAAGGTGTATCTGCCCTGCAGCGTACAGGTAGTCTACCTGTGCGAGTAAACAAAGACATAAACGTCAAAAACAGTTCAGAACCAAGTGATAGCAACAACGCAAAAACTGCTCCTGAAGAGAAACACGAAGGTATGCATCTCAACACTGTTGCAGAAGTTCCAAATGAAAAGAAAGATGGAACAGTTGGTAGCAATGTATCTGCAGCTAAGAAACGTGGTTCTTTGCCTATCATTACCCCAGACCTGTACAAGCAAACAAAAAACCTACTTTTAGATAAAACGTCAATTCAGAGACCAAGTCTATCACCAAAATTTGAAAGATTACGCAATGAAGTTTCGCCACTTGAAGAAGTAGAAAAATGTCCTCAAAATGATGAAAATGGGGATGGTGAAACCGATATCAGCTGCTCCGAAATAACAAATATTAAAACTGAGTACGAAAATGAGGCTTTCGTGGCGTCAGATCAACCCACAAGTTAATGTACCCCAAGTAAAATGTTCTAGCAAACACTTGCACTTCTCAAAGTTAATGATATATAAAAAGAAATTTTTGAGTCTTCGTTCAGTATTAATGTCACAAAACTGTGAATAAGAACCTTGACATTGTATGTTAACAATAAAAATAAAAAGACCAAGGTATTCGCAGTAATAATAGTACGGGTATATAAATATGATTTTTACTTCCATTTAAAGGAATTAAATTTAAATTGTACAACAGAAACACACTGTTGTTGATCACAATGTTATTTTTCTGAGAGATAAATACAACACAATATCAGAAGTGGTCTCTAGGAACAATATAGACTCGATACTGAAGCCTTGCCTCGTAGTAAATATAACGGAGCTATGGAAAATATCTAGTGAGTACTGAACCTGTGTGAGTACTGGGATAAAACTAACTAGTTACAACTTCGACACTTCTTCTTCAAATACTTCTGAAAATGGGAAGTGACTCTAAGCTGTCTCTCTAATTCATCAGGCTGAGAAGAATTAGAAAGCAACAATGTTACCTTTAATGGCTATTGAAGTAACATTTTACTTTCCAAATAGTAATATACTTTATTCCTTGTTCAAACAATGAATGGTGCTAGTTTACTTTAAAATAAAAATGTAAAACTCCAGGACAAGGTATGAAATCTTTAAATAAAGGGATCGAAAGGAGGTCTGAATATTAGAGTCTGTTTAAAGTAAAGAACGCAATAGTAAAGACAAAACATGTTTTTTAGTTTGAAAACATACAAAAATTAACACATTGAATAGCAATGGCTGTATTACTATCTAAACTTTATGGATAATTAGACTGTCCTAACAGATGAATCAACAAAGTGGGTTTTGGTGACAACTGTTCGTAATGTGAAGTGAATGCAGTTAGGTCGACATCAATGTGTGTTATCAGTATTACAAGTAACTAAATTGTTTCAGTGTCCTGGGTACAGTAAATTAACAATAACAGCATTCCTCTTCATCGATGTTTGTTATCAAAACAGGGAGTTTAAATTTCAGTGAAATAGTAAATACAATGTAATGCAACAATCACTGTTACACTATCGCTGCTTGGTGTGTCCTAATTTGTACAAGCCAGCATTTATTGCCCCCTATGATCAGTCCTTGAGTACGTACCTCATTTCCACGTGCAGAGAAGAATACCTCGAATGGTTTATCAGAAAATAAACAATGATGATATAGAGATAAACAAATCAGAAATACCATCATGTTCCGTCTTACAGTCATGACGTTAAGATATGCAGTATGTGACAGCACCCTTCAGCTCAGAAGAAATCACAGCCAGTACAAATCGTTTGTAGCATAAGCCTTTCAATGCTCCTGCTCCCAAAATATTTTAATCTAATTGTGATGTTGGCCAGTGTTCGGTGAAAACAGTTTCAGATACCCTACGCAGAATAGTGTTGCTTCTTGATCTCTGCGTTAATTCCCTGTTTGGTCCCGTTCGGAACCTGTGTTATGCAGTCGTGATGGAAAATAAATTCAATTTTAAACTAAAATTTGTGACATACCAGATTAAAATGAGCGTTGTTGATTTACATTTGCGTAGTGCAGTGTGTATATTGACGCCAAAGATATATTTTATGGCGAGTTTTAAAAGAAAACTCTGATTTATTTTTGACCTTCATTTCTTGTAAATAATTGCTATATATACATATATGTTAACTAAGGTATTAAGAGGGAGTTATCCCTATCATTAGACGTGTAACTTAACTCTGGATGGTCTATTGTCAGTGGAGCCGAAGCAGATATTGTAAAGTATTTGAATATCGCTCTTTTAATTTGTAATACCCCCAGATGGAAATTAACTTAATGATCACGTTGATATGACTATGGAACATTAATATGTAAAAAGAAAGAAACAAAAGTAAATGAAGCTTCAATGTGGGAAAAGAAGATATTTTAAATTTACTGCCGGTAGCAATGTTTAAAATATTTTATTAAGGTAAAGTTATTCAGATTTTCGTGTCAGGTTTGATTAAAGGAAAGATTTTACGGAATTTGATTATATCTCCAAATTTGCACTAAAAAGTATGATCCTCCTGCTGCTACTATGTTAAATCAGTTTGATTAGGAAAGTAGTTCTCTGTGTCCATGCTTATATTTTGACCCTTGGTCCTAGCAATTATGGAATTAGAACATGTAAAATATCCTCATGAGATATAAAAGAGGACCAAATTACCCTTCCGAATGTAACATTCCTATTGATAAGAGCTGTTTTAGAACGGGAGATCACTGATGTATTACTTGTAAACGTTCGGAGAAAATAGCAAACAAGTTACGAACAGTTCTAGCAAACAAGAAACTATGAGACAATTATTTTCATTCCTTACATGCGTTACATTTGTCTCAATATTTTTTAACCTAATGAAATTAACAGTTGTTATTGTTTCTAAGCCATGCCACGTTAACAAACATCCACGTAAACAGGAAGAAGTTAAACACTGCGCTCTGAACGAAGAACGATGTATCTAAGACAATAGGCCCATCTTAGAATACGAAATACAAAGAAGAGTTATCGTATTTTATGTAAATAGTTTAGTAACTCTAGTCATCTGGTTACCATTAGTAAATGTTTCACAAATAAAATGGTGATCTGTCAAAAGCAAGTTCTCTAATACAGCAGTCGGACTGAGTGGCTCAGACGATTGAGGCGCTGGCTCACTGACCCCAACTTGGCAGGTTCGATCCTGGCTCAGTCCGGTGGTATTTGAAGGTGCTCACGTACGTCTGACTCGTGTCGGTAGACTTAGTGGCACGTAAAATAACTCCTGCGGGACTAAATTCTGGCACCCCGGCGTCTCGGAAAACAATCAAAAATAGATATTTGGACGTAAAAACAACAACATTGCTATTATTATGTAATACAGCAAAGCCTTTTCTATCGACAATTGAAATTTGGATATGAAAGCGCTGTGCAATAGCCGCAAAATGGGGAAAGTGGAAACTTTTAATTATTAACAGAAGCTTGTACAATGCATGATGAAAAATCACTCACCAAATGAAGATCCCGAAGTCAATTGTAAAAATAAACTGTAAAAAATAAAATGCGGCTGGAGGTAAATAGGACTAGCGACCTTCTCAATAGTAAACTGGTTCATCCATTACCAACCCAATAGTACGTTGTTTACTTTCATGACAACACTGATATTAAAACCTCTAAAATAACAAATTACATACTTCTTGAGACCAAATAATTTATAATATAGCCAGAAATAAGAATTCAAGTAGGTTATATATAATGTTTAAAAGAATGGATTTTGTTTTACTTGGTGTTGATAGTCCCGCATGAGGAACTAGGTTTCTTTCATACGTGGAGTAGTCACTTTGACAGTGCATGAAAGACCATTTGTATTGGTTTGTGGCGTTGGAAGAAATCTCAGGGAAAGGTGTGACTACAAAGGGTCATATCAGCCCGGGTTATGAAGTGCGCCCATAGCTCGGAAGCTTAACTTGAAATCTTGACATAGTGACACTAAAAAAAGTGCCGGGTATATAACTAAGCAGGAGCCGTCTTTGCAGGCCCAGGACCTTTAATGAATTGTATCTGGTCACAGGTTCAATTAGCTCCCTTCCACATGACATCTCTTAAACTACACCATGTCTAGGTACTATTTACATCCATCCCTGTCAACTTATTCCTTTCAGACCAACCCAGCTAAAAGAAAGAGACTCCAGTTGATGGCTTGAAATGAGGTATATTACCCATTATTAAAAAGTAACTAAAATTAATATTAAGGCCATTATATGTTTCTAAATATATTGATCAAATGTTTAACTCAGCAACTCGTACATCCTTTATCCACAGGGAGCAAGGACACAGTGGACCAGCGTTCTTCGATACCTCTCAGTATTCATTAATAAGTTCAACTAAACCCCATGGCACTACAGCTCTGACGGGCCTTGCCCTACCAAGCGAGTGTTGCTCAACTCGAAGACCTACAGATTATGAAGTGACGCACGGTCAGTATGACGAATCCTCTCGGCCAATATTCTTGGCCGAGGCCGCCATCTCACCGTCATTTGGCTCCTCAATTGTAATCACGTAGGCTGAGTGAGCATCGAACCACACCTCAGGTCCAGATAAAAATCCCTGACGTGGCCGAGAATCGAACCCGGAGCCTCCGGGTGAGAGGCAGTCACGTTTACCCTATACCGTGGAGCCAGAAATAAGCTCAACAGGAAAGTCAATGCTATGCAAATGTTCTGTGGAGAAGTAGGTTACCCTGTGAGTAAATTGAATTTGTTCTAGTATTAAGGTGAAGAATAAAAGAATCGAGAAAATAGATGTCAAATTGCACAGATGGTATTTAAAGGCCGTAGAAATGTCCAAAGTACGTCCGGGTCATGGTGTAAAAGGGAGGGGTGTTTAGGTGGTCTTAGCAAGATCTGTTCTGTATTATTCTTCGTATTCTTGTGTTAGCGAATATCGCTGGGTGATCAGGTGTATCCATTTGTTTCCACACTAAATAATAAAACATCAGCCATTAAAATAAATTAGGTGAAGCTGAAATAAAGAACTGCTGTAATAAAAATATCTAAAGTTAAGTAGGAGGAAGGAGCTGATATGATGGCCTCAATTTCGAGAACAGTGGTTTAAGAATAGTAAGAGAAATAATGATGATTTTACTATCTCCTAGATGTTTCGTAAATACGACTTTACGCGTTATATGCACAGGAATATTATTTCACACTTAATATTTGGTTATTTAATAGATAATATTGGAAAAAGTATTCGTCCGTTCAGTATTTTACTAAACTTAATAAAGGACTGGGTTTATCATATTTTTGAAAGACAGGAACCAACTTGAGTATTCATAAAGTGGCCAAGTTCGTGTTTCTGAAGCTTTTATGATTCTGAATTACCATGTTGCAAATTATTCTTCCTTACCACTAAGTAATTAAGCCTTCATAACGGGTAGAGGGGATAAGATATTTGGACCCCCTTGTATCAAATATTTAAGGGAAATTGTATATCCTTAGTAATACTGCTAGACGCCACTGTCTTTCATACTTAGGTACCTCTTTGCCCGCGGTATAGTAGTAGCGTGCGTGCATCTTACATGGAGACTCCGGGTTCGATTCCCAGCCAGGTCAGGGTTTTTACCTGGATCTGAGAGCTGTTGTGAGGTCCACCCAGCCTACGTTATTACATTTGAGGAGCTATCTGACGGCAAAATAACGGCCCCTGTCTAGAAAGCCAACAATAACGGCCGAGATGATCGTCGTCCCATCACACAACACCTCGTAATCTGCAGGCCTTCGAACTGAGCAGCAGTCGCTTGGTGGGCATGGCCCTTCGGGGTCGTTGCACCGTGGGGTTTGGTTTCTACATCTTTGCCATTAGCAATTGATCCACATGAGGTCCTCTCCCTGAAAATATTTTTTATTTATCCCTGTAACGCAAGGATCTTACTTTCATTCATACAATTCTGTAATCTCTCTCTTTACATAACCATTAGGTTAGCTTAAGACCAGCCAGTGACAGTATTAACGTGAAGACGGCTCTGAACAACGTGTTTGAACATTCTTGTAATTTTAAAAAGTGCTCACTTTAAGTGAATATTGAGTGAACTCACTGCCTACAACAGCTCTTTAAAACTGTAAATTCTATCCCACGAATAAATCCCGTCCTCAATACAATTAAAAGGCAAAGAACACTAATTGTATTCCTCGCTTGAGTAATCAGACATCAGATATTGATCAAGTAATATACTTTGTAGCTTTGGTACATAAAACAAGAATTAAAATTCTATTAAACAACTAATATTCTAAAGTTCTAGAACGTCATTAATATTACCAATATAGAAGTAATAATCCATAATAAATTGTTCTAGAGAAATGTGATATTTGGATTTTCTATTTTCTCACTGGAAATCACTGACAAGTGCAATCAATATACTATAAATATTTCCTAACGCATGTTGTGATTGTTTTGTTAATACATTTTACTGATCGAATAACTTTAAGAACAAATATTTTATTAAAATGTATACTTATATTGCATAACTTATAAGTGCGGAGACACAAAAATATATGTTAATAATATGTGATACCTACAATAATAGGAGTTTAATAATGACGTAATCTTTAAAAATACGGTTCTCTGGCTGTTAATTACTACAGTAATTAAAGCAAAGATATTTCGATTTCGTAAGGCTACTCTTAATTAAAAATTACATAAAATGTAAATTAACCAGCTACAAAATATCACAAGAACGAGTAAATATCTGATGTTTTTGATGTACTTGTCTCAGCTGTGTGTA
This sequence comes from Anabrus simplex, assembly GCF_040414725.1. NCBI lineage: Eukaryota > Metazoa > Arthropoda > Insecta > Orthoptera > Tettigoniidae > Anabrus > Anabrus simplex. The sequence goes on along the minus strand of NC_090266.1, from coordinate 1,066,138,701 downwards.
AAACAGACCAGTGTAGCACAATAACGCACCACCTTACGTACAGTACCTACTGTTAGTCAATGTATCCTTGGATTCTACAAATATTTACAAAACTTATCGAGGAGGATATAATTTTCAGTATAGCATATATATGTATGTATATATGTCATTTCATCTGTAAAGATCTTTGTAATTTGAAGTTGAATGGAATCTAGAGAAGTGTGGCGTCATACTATGCAACAGCAAGAAACCTTTGAGGATAGGTATTATTTTCTTATGCACTTGTAAGTTATATTTGTACTGTATATAAGTATCACACGTTCTCTTAATATACTGTATGGTAGTATAAGAGTTAAATGAAGAAAGCAATGCTCTGTGATTTTGGACAATTGTTGATGTTCATGTTATTATTATTATTATTATTATTATTATTATTATTATTATTATTATTATTATTATTATTATTATTATTATTATTATTATTATTATTGAATCAATGTCAAAGCAATACACAACTTTATATGAAGAACTAGTTTTGAAGTATATTTTGGTTAAAATTCAACTTTCTCTCTTCCATCATTACTTTTTGTAATGATGACTTGAAAATTAAATCTGGAATTAGTACCAAATAAAGTAGGTACAACGTTATATTTATAATGATGTGAAATATATTTATTAAACATTGATTTAATGCTCCTTGACAATGTCAGAATCAATTTCAGATTGTGTGCGTTAATAACGTTCATTCGAACTTAGATAAGTTTCCAATATGTTTATTGCTATCGATTCACTGCACGTAATCCTGCATATCCACATATCTTCATGAAGATCTGTATCTTCGATAATTAAGTTAGAAAATCTACTTGGCTACCCGTGTGTGTTTAGTGAGCGGATTAGAAGGTACAGCTTAGAAAGGAATACTGTCTGTCTCATTTAAAAAAAATCAATTATGCTAATATTTCAAATAATTAATGGAAAATGTCAACGTTTAGAGTTAGTTTTAGAACAGAGGTGGCTAAGACTTGCACGACCACATTTGACCGGTCTCCGGCTTTACCCCATCACTGCGATATTCGGTGGAAGTATGTGAGAGTCACGCTAGGTGGAAAGTGTATCTGTAGTGAAATCAGCCTGATGAAGGAAAATTCACATTCACAGCCTTCGTAATCAAACGTAATGATGGCCAAAAGAAATATTATGTATTTTATAATGAAACTTTACATACAAGCACACGTACTCACTTCTTTTTTTTTTCAGCGTAACAAGGAACGCTATGACATGAGATGGGACGTGTGTTAGTTTGTTTACTTTGGACTGTTCACTGAGTTCTGTGTCTGACAAAAAGATTCGTGATACAGTCAACCACACGGTTAAACGCAGGTTAAATTTAAATTCAACCCGTACGCCGCCGGGACCTGGTCAGATTCCTAACAGAGAAAAAACCGCTTGCATACATCCGTAGGTAAAACTGAACATTCAAAGTACTTATGCAGCTTGCTTATGCAGTCGAATATATTGCTATTAAGGAAGTGTCTCATAAAAATCGCGCACATTTCTGGATTGCATAAATATGTCACTGAGCCTAGTGTTGCTCTGCAGATCTATCAGCTCAATCTGGAAGTAATGTGGAACATTCTCAGCCAAAAGCGAGAAAAATCTTATAAATAAATATATTGAAATAAAAATCCTATACAACAGATTAATAACTGAGCGAATGGCTGCGTGGTTTGAATCACGCAGCTGTCAGCTTGAATTTGGGAGATACTGTCGGTAGCCGTGAAAATGTTTTTTCGTGGTTTCCCATTTTCACATCAGACAATAATGGGGCTGTACCTTAATGAAGGCCACGGTCGATTCCTTCCTACTCCTAGCACTTTCTTGTTCCATCGTTGACATATGACCTATCTGTGACTGTGCGATGTAAAGCTAATTGTAAAATAAGAAAAAAAGATTAAGAACATAGTTATGTAACTTCCATTTCGTCGTGAAGGATGCGATTTTCAGCTAACTTGTTGAATATTCCACTCTTTCGAAAGTTTTCAAGACCTTCTTTCTGCCACTTTAGGGTGTTATTATTTTGTTATTGTTATTTTTTACTTTATTATTCATAAATATTTGTTAAAGGGAGAAAGGAGGAATTTAATTTGAAGTGTGAGTACCCAGAAAAGCTATTAACAATTAATCCCTTAATTTCTGTCTTATTAAAATTTTACCTTAATCCTCGTCATCTTCAATCTCATCCTCAGAAGAATCTGTTAGCTGTATGGAAATCCTCCCATTATCAAAAATGGAATGGATGTTCTTGCAGCTATTTTCTATTTTCTCCAAGTGGCTGATATAATTTCTCCACTTGTCAGGTGTCACGAGCATACAGGCTGGATGGAATAATTTTCCCCAATGATTTCTTTCTTAGATTTTGTGATGCAGTCCTCCTTTCTATCTCCGATCACACCATCTCCATGATATTAAAAATGAAGTGGTACGGCAGTAAGCACAATACTATGTGTCCATAACTGGCTGAAAATTCGTCTACAACCTACTTCTTTTTCTTTCTCCAATAGGTGTGTTCTCCGCACTAATTTCTAGAAGTAATTGAGTTATAAGAACAGGATGGGTGACAGGAATATTTTTATTGATCCATCATATGTTGAAGGATTCGATCTCTCTTTCAGGATTGACTGGGTTTAGGGAGGCATTGTCCAAAACAAACACAGATGGTCGTTCTATGCGTCGTAGTATCCTCTCTTCAAACCAGTTATCAAAGATTTCCGATTTCATGCTGGCATGGTATTACGCGAGAGCATCCGCCATCTTAGCATGTTTGACTAGAAGAGCATCACTAATAAAACCAAAGCGTCGACCGCAATTAACAATAACGATTATATCGCCTTTGTTGTTACAGCACAATTACGATAATCGTCTGCCCAGTTTCTCATTCTGCAACAGTTACTGTCAAACCACGTTTCATCAAGGTATACGTCAGCATAACCTTGGGACCGAAGATTTTAAATATCTTGAAGATATCTGTACTGCCAAACAATTATTTCAGGTTATTCAGATTTTTATATTTTTTTATGTACAGATAGGTATTTATACCCCATACGGAAACTGATAGTCTGTCTCAGCTGTATTCTGTTTAATTGATTCAGTTAGGGCACCTATTGTTGGAGAATTATCGTCCATATAATACTCCAAAACTGTTCGACGAAGCAAGTCCCGAGTGAAATCTTCTGTTTTATCAAATTAAATTTCTGCTCCTGAACTTTATTTTTAGAGGGTGTTTCATAGAGATTGACATAGCTGATTTTAACCATTTTTTCACCGTAGTAATACAGATTCCTGTCACCTTCCATGATAAATTATTTAAATTTTTCCAGTTATAACACCGCCATTTCCTAAGACACTTCGTACGAAATTTCTAACTTTCCTCTCCAACATCACTGTTTGTTTTCGTAATTTAACACCTCGGCCAATTACATTTTTGTCACTTTTGGTTGGAGTTCTTGGTGAAGAAGAAAGTCTAGTCAGCTGATTCAGTTCCGCTTCATTACATTGCGATTCTTGATTTACCCACGGCCGGAAGAAGACCGATATATTACAGCCCTTGCGCTTAACTTGTCTGTCTGTCTGTTAGGTCATCAGCCCAGAGGCTGGTTGGATCCTCAAATAGCACCACCAAAGGTTATGCGGTTATAAGGAAACCGCAAAAACCAATGGCAGCACCAAAATGAGGCGTACTAGGCAAGACGAGGAGTGAGGTAGTTTGCCATTGCTTTCCTTACTGGGTCAGAAAGTGCTATTGCAGCACGACTGACCCTATGAGCAACACCTTTCATAACACTCAGATGCACTAGTCGTGCTCTGAATGTCATTACTCAGCACCACCCATACCCCAGCAGCTTCCATATTGTCACAGCCATGGATGAGACTGGGACTTCGGTGGAAGCTACACTTTACTCTGGCCTGTGCTAAGAGATGGATATAAGTTATAAATATTACAAATATCACTTATACCATATATTTCTATTAATAATGCTCACTAGGTCACTACACTGTACTCGACGCGAAGAAACTAGTTTGGCAACCTCTCCACACCAAGCAAGGATCGCTCAGAACTCAGCAGGGTGCAGGGTGTGATTGACAGCTGGCTTCCAGCTCGCTTACAGGGAATGAGGCCGTCATGTTTTGTTCATCAAGGTATACATCAGCATAACCTTCGGCCCGAAGATCTTAAATATTTTGAAGATATCTGTACCGCCAACTTGTAAAACTGCCCAACGTATGTCGGATTCACATTGATTAGCTACTTATTCGTTTTTGAGTGAATTTGTGAACACTAATTTCTCCACTGGGCATACAGACTACTTCCATTCTTTGCCGGTGGAAGCTTTTGCAGGACGATCTGCTAAAGGCAACAGGTTTCGGGGAAGTTTTGCGAAGCCGATCAAGTCTCCTGCGGCTAACATAGAGTAAGTATTTATGACGTATATTTGGCCTGGAAATATCTTTAACAAGGTACATGAGTTTAGACTGCCTGTAGAATGTTAACTGTAAATAACTGGCTTTGTAAGTTTTCATGGAGACGTGGAATCGACAAATTAAAGCTGAAACAATAGAATGTTTGTACTGAAGTCGACTTTCCTTCTCTACAAATGAGTGCTAGTCTACAGTAGGAAAATAATTAAAAGGTTCAAAAAAAATCGTCTTAGCTTTTAGCAGTAGAAAAGAACTCGTCACTTCTTTGTGATGGATACCGTGGACAAGATTACTTGCAAGACAACTTTAATTTTCATCGTAGATACCTTGTAACTTTTCGCCTAGTAGTGAGGCTGGAGGAATCTTCATCTGCAAAGTATTCGTCATCAGTTGTAAGATAAATATATGAAATCAAATCCTATACAAGAGATTAAGAACTGAGCGAGTTTCAAGGAATAGGAGGGGCAGGTAGCAGGCAGCGCGGAAGGCACACCTCGAGTAGAAAATTCCTGTCGTTCTACCCTGTCATATGATCTACAAATACTGGAGTGCTAAGTGGTTACATCCTCAGACGTATCTCTTGTCTTTCTTGATCGAGTCCGCTACGTCTCATATTAGACAGCTCCTCAGTTGGTCTCTCTAGGCTGAGTGAACCCCGTTAGTATGTGATGAAAGTCCCTTAAACAGTATGCTTTGATAAACATCGAGAAACTACAACTGTGCTCTGAAAGGGGTTCTGTAATGTGTCAGTAAATCAAAATGAATAGGCACTGATCCTTTGTGCTTAAGCGTCCTTAAATTCCGACCAGCTGCAATGAACACAGGTGCCGATAAGTCAAGAAAATGCGCCTCATAGCAAGGGATACAGAGTGATAAAGAGTTTTCATTTCCCAGGTGCTCACGAAAGAGAACTGCACCAATTACTTTCCGCGACTCAACTTACAAAAAGTGTAACATCCTCTTATTCCTATGGATGAGGAAGTGAGTTTGTATTTATTAATTTCTTCTTACGAAACGAATAAATACAGCAAGAAAAGGTGAATCTGTATCTGCAGTCTCGACTCATGGCCACTGAGGACAACCGGAGAGATGGTCTGGGGCGGATACGAGCTTACATCACTCACATCCGTCAGATATGTCCACAGCTGATTGGTTTGAGAGAGCCTCGGGAACGATTGACAAGAGAAAGAATTAAAATTCCACTCCTGGATATCCTAGCAGTCATTTTCCCCATGGAGTTTAATCTGGGCGAGGTAGTAAAATGTATGTAAACAATTTGGGCGAATGCCCTTACCGCACATCACTCGGGCGAGATTCCCATCCCATTTGGGCGAGCAATTAGTAGTTACTTGATACGCTTCATGACTAATTATCCCAATAGGGACATTTTCAAACGTGATCGTTTCGAAATGTAAGTTGCAATTATTTTGTCAAGCGGAAATTACCCTTTCGAAAAAGCACTCGTCGTTCGTTATGTAACAGCGCTCGATTTAGTTGTATTTTGATATAATTGAAAAACTTTGACCAAGGACACACATCATTTCAGTCACGCTCTCATTTTTCATAGAGTGATGTGAATCGCTCTATCGGCCTCTTTGTAGGTTTGTATTTATACCATAACCCGCCTGAATGCGATTAAAGAAAGGAACAATGGCATTTTGTTTTCATTTTTTAAGAGATTTTGGGTGTCATGCATGTAATTATTTCATATTATAACTATTTGAAAGGTTTGAAAAAATCATTTTTACTGGGGTTATCAGTTTCTCTCAGGGTGCATGCACCAGTGCATTGCGCGGTGCACGATGCAAAAGACGACTTCGCTTGGTTGACCAGAGTGCAGACTCCCACTCCTCGATTTGGAGCAATAGCACTGTTCTCTCCTTCCCCACGCCTGTCTCGCACGCTTGGCCTGTATCCCTCTTACTCACGTGCTACGTAGCGCTCCAAATCCGAGCCGAGTTGAGCCGAGCTTAGTCGAGTCGCCCCGAGACGACGCGCTGGTCCAAGCCGAGCCGAGTGAGACCGATGCATTATGCACAGGACCTATGCGCCTCAGTTTGCACGCGTCAGATTTTGGGCGTTTGAGAGGCCTTGGAGTATAGTATCATTATTTAATATTAATAATTTTCAGCTAAAAATGAACTCAATATTCATGTGTTTTTCACTAATTTAAGCACTGTGACCGAAATGACGTAAATGGTGCCTAATATGACTGAGCTGAAAACATGCACTACGTAAAATATTATACATACAAAAAACAAAGATATGTATATAATGCGGGCACGACACTAAAATACCAGCGATACGTTTCTTGTTGACCAGTGGTACACAAAGGCAGGGAAATAAATAACAGGCCTTGTATTAAAATGTGTTCAATACCGAAAGAAATGGGAGCAATATCAATAAAATGCAAAGCCATAAACCAAAATTAAACCAAATCCCACGCTCTAGAGCCCTAATATGCCTTGCCCTACCAAGCGACCTCTGCTCAGCCCGAAGCCCTACAGATTGCAAGGAGACGTGTGGTCAATGTGACGAGACCATTTGTTCGTTATTCCTAGCTTTCTAGACCGGGGTCGCTACCTCACCGTCGATAGCTCCCCAATGGTAATCACATAGACTGGAGGACCTTGAACCAACCCACTTATCCGGGTAGAAATCCCTGCCCTGGCAGGGAATTGAACCCAGGACCGACGGATAAGGCTACGAGAGGCTGGCTACGATTTAAAAAGCCTTCAGAATTGTTCATATAGTCTTGTGAACATTTGAAAAATACAAACATTCATAATTGTCACCAAAACTAGGTACTGTATAGCACATGGACACGTAGCCTATGTTCAACACAACAAAAATATAACAAAGTGTGGAAAATTAAGTACGTGATGCCAAATTTAGTGAGGTAGATAAGTATTTTCTCTTATTTTAGGTCGGTGGTGCTTGATACTGAAATGTATCACACCTAGAAACAAACAATTACAATTTTGCTTTACGTCGCACCGACACAGATAGGTCTCATGGCGACGATGGGAGGGGAAAGTTCTAAGAGTGGGAAGGAAGAAGTCGAGGCCTTAATTAAGATACAGCGCCAGCATTTGCCTGATGTGAAAGTGGGAAACCACGAAAATCCGGCTTCAGGGCTGCCGACAGTGGAGTTCGAACCCACTATCTCCCGGATGCAAGCTCACAGCTGCGCCCCCCTAACCGCACGGCCAACTCGCCCGGTAGAAATAAACAGTATTTTATCTTTGTAAACGATCAAAATAAAAACGTTACTGATAACTCACAAACTAACACATACTTTACAAAATATACAAAAGTTCGAGAAAGGTACCCATTTGCGTAGGTACCAAAGAAAATGTTCCAACACCGAAATGAATAAAATATTTTCTTCCCCTTATTGCAATTTTAGGATACGATAGTATCTTTGCTATTTGGCTTCTAGTTACCAGACCAGTATCAGTTTCGTTGAGAATATAGCTTATAGTATCTTTGATACGGTACATTGTTTAAAGAACATCACATTGACTCTCCATTTATAGTATTACCTTCGCATAGAGAGTCATCACGAGCATCGTCTTTTCCATTTGGTATTGTGACAAGAACGAAAGCGCCTTGGACAGTCGACTCAGATTCTGTAGAAACTTGCCGTGTATGATCATTAACAGTGTGTTGAATGTTTTTATTTTGCACACTCTGCATTGTTTGCTCATCATCTTCCTCTGACAATGAAGAATAAACGTCCTTCTTCCTTAGATGTGCTGTCCTTTGTGACTCCAGAAGCTCTGAAATGAAGTTCACAAGAATTCTGCTATCCATAGGACTTACATTTTCGTGATCCCTTGAAGAGTAGGTTTGTCTTCTTTCTTGCACCACTTCTTGCGTTTGTGTTACAGTGGACAGCGAAACTTGCATCACACGAACCAAACATTCTCAGAAAATGTTTACGAAATCAGTGTCACATGTAACATCCTTATGCGCGACTGTCTGCTGTTTTTCTCTTTTGTGTTCTAGCTTGGCCATGACCCTAAAACAAAAACTCCCGCTCAATGATAGCCGATCTTTATTTCGTTTAAAAGATACCTAGCCCCTCCTTTTCAACAACTATAGAACGATTTTTTCCCGGATGATTTTCGACAAAAGAGTAGTGTTACGAAAATTTTGCAAACTTTGGAATCGGAAGATTTGGGAGTAAGGAAATGAATAGTTCGACTAAGTGGTAGTATATCCCGAGCTGTCAGTGGAAAGATGGGGGGAATGGCATTAGTAGACGAATAAGGTTGAAAGGAGTTTTTGAAAGTAGCAAGATCATGAAGATAAAGTTGAAATTCAACAGGACAAACTGGGCCAAATATTGATTTGTTTGAAGAGGAATTAGGGATTTGAATCGTTACAAAGGGAGATGTTCGAAAAATGCCCATGTTCTTTGAAATCATTTAAGAAAATAATACGTAAACCACTGATAGGGAATCTGCCACCTGGGTGACAAACCTAAATGCAGATCAGTGGTGACTGACTGAATGATTTATTACCCCCAATTTCGCCTTTATTCCGACGATCGGTAGAGAAAAAATCCTAATGTCATCTGTTTTTCATGTTCAAATATTCTAACTTATTACCGAGTTTCGAGAATCGACTCGTTTGCGCACCGTCATATCTGGTAACGTGACTGTACTGACTGTTTTTTTTTTTTTTTACAAGCTGCTTTACGTCGCACCGATACACATAGGTCTTATGGCGACGATGGGAGAGGAAAGGGCTAGGAGTGCGAAGGAAGCAGCCGTGGCTTTAATTACGGTTCAGCCCCAGCATTTTCCTGGTGTGAAAATGGGAAACCAAGGAAATCCATATTCAGGGCTGCCGACAATGGGGTTCGAACCCACTATCTCCCGAACAGTGGATACTAGCCACACTTAAGCGACTGCAGCTATCGAGCTCGGCCGTACTGACTGTAACCTAACTGATGTGTTCACATTCAGTTGACGATCATTCCAGTGAAAGGCTTCATAAATACGTCTTCAGGACGGCAACGGTTTTGTTCTACCGAATGCTCAATAACAATGTCAAAGCAATATCATAATTGAACAGGCAAGCAACGAATGCATGTGCCCGGTCTGACTTCGAATAAACCTAACCATCAATTCTGTGATGAATAACAGCAAATAAATCAAATTCCAATATATCTTACTTACCAGAATAATTTTCACATGTCTGCCGTAAGATGAGTGTGAAACGCAAGCAGTTCTAACTTCCTCGGCACCATCTGGAACTACAGGAAATCAATTTTCATTTTCACGATTATTTACATCTCTTCCGGGGAAGAGAGATACATTGCATCATAAAATTCGAACAGCCAAGTCACATGAACAAGTATTCGGATGTAGAGTAGAAGTCTCAATAAAGAAGACAGGTAGACAAAAGATTCGAAACAAAATTATATAGCGTGATATAGATGAAGCTCAATTAGGGACATGTGACCAAACTGAGAGTGGGGTTGCATGCTGCAAAAAGTATAATAGCGCAAATCCGTTAGTTCATAAAATGTAGGTCCCTTGTTGAAACAATCAGATCAAAATGAATCATATCAAACGACATTTTAGTAGGCATTTCCTATTGGTGCCTATCAGTGATAAGATCGAGATAAAAATTGCCTCCTATTATTATATTCAGACGTATATGAACTGCGAGCCTAATCACAAATAAAACTTCCCCTCCTATTTTTATAGAGTTGGGAGTGTCTGCACATATTGCAGGTGCAGTTATAGAACGTAGTACTGTATATGCGGGCATGATTTTAAAATATATTCAGTATTTGAAAGTCTGTTTACGTATAAAATAGCATTAAAAAGTCGATATAATATAGCTTTGTCAAAAAATGCATTTTCTCTGATAGTTATATCCCATATATTCGATATACAGGTTGAACCCGAACTCCACCGACAAACTCTTGGAGGTTTTTTAGGGATTCCTTCTGAGTATATTGATATAAGGGACCGGTGGTCTCCGGTGGCTCGTTCAAGAGTAATTTCATTTCGTTTGGTTTGTTGCCCCAATTAGCTTTGTATCCGTATTGCACAGAACAGTACCTGTGACGGAACAGTCATGCATTTGTTACGTATTGTACACTGTCAGAACAGACTGAACACACTGTGATAAGAAGTATATTTGTTTCGTCTGAGGGTTGTTGCGTTACTCTGTGTTTTTCTTGTACGTTTTAGTTATTGCATATTACAGACTTTGCGTTACATTGTGTTATTCTTGTACGTTTTGGTTATTGCATATTACAGACTTTGCGTTACTCTGTGTTATTCTTGTACGTTTTGGTTATTGCGTATTACAGACTTTGCGTTACTCTGTGTTATTCTTGTACGTTTTGGTTATTGCATATTACAGACTTTGCGTTACACTGTGTTATTCTTGGACGTTTTGGTTATTGCATATTACAGACCTTGCGTTACATTGTGTTATTCTTGTACGTTTTGGTTATTGCATATTACAGACCTTGCGTTACTCTGTGTTATTCTTGTACGTTTTGGTTATTGCATATTACAGACTTTGCGTTACATTGTGTTATTCTTGTACGTTTTGGTTATTGCATACTACAGACTTTGGGTTACATTGTGTTATTCTTGTACGTTTTGGTTATTGCATATTACAGACTTTGCGTTACATTGTGTTATTCTTGTACGTTTTGGTTATTGCATACTACAGACTTTGCGTTACATTGTGTTATTCTTGTACGTTTTGGTTATTGCATATTACAGACTTTGCGTTACTCTGTGTTATTCTTGTACGTTTTGGTTATTGCATACTACAGACTTGTTCACTGTTGTGAAGGTTATTTCACAGAAACAAGAATGGTTAGGGGTAACAAACCGAATAAATCGTAATTACATTATTACTCTGTACTGAGCCACCGGAGACCACGGGTCCCTGATACCAATATATTCAGAAGGTATCCCTGAACAGCCACCGAAACTTTGTCGGGGGAGTTGGGGTTCACCCTGTACTCTATACACAGGTCATCTCACCACCTTCACGTTTATTCCACAATGTCAGTGGTTCTTCTATCATTCTTTGAGTTTGCAGTTTCGTTTTGTTTGTTAGCTGCTATTTACAGTCTAATTATTAATTATTGTATTATTGTTTTTATTTGCGAATTGACCACGCTACAATTTCACTTTTTTCTTTGTTTGAAGTTTCTTCTTCCTCCAGTCCTCCTCCATATGGGCGCTATGTTGTTTCATCTATTCATCCGTCCAGGCTCTTCCCGTCGTTGCAGTATTTCCTACTTGAAACCCTTCCAAATTTTGAATCATAGTCCGAAATGTTTTCCTGTCCAACATCTGAACTTCCTAGATGTTGAACTTCTCTAGATCTTTACGAACTTTCTCAATCCATGCCGTCGTTGCCTTCTTGTTCCACAGGTAGTCGAATAAATTTTTAGTTAGTCTGGTTTTGTCCATTCTGTACAAATGTTATTATTATTATTATTATATTATTATTCCTGGCCTTTTCCCAATTACCTGGGGCCGACGTTTTTGAACATATTTGGCTCAGTTTTACTGCCGGATGCCTTTCGTCAACCTTACTTGAGGAACGTATTCACTATTGCGTATTTCTGTTGTGGTTTGTCGTGTGATGATTTGTATGTATTTGAAGATGTGCGTTAAGTCGAACACAAACACCCCTGCCTCGAGTTAGAGGAATTAACCAAACGCAATTAAAATCCCCGCCCCGGTCGGGAATTGAACCTGGGGTCCCCTGAACCGAAGGCCATTACCCTAACAATTCAGACAGAGCACCGAGACTGTTTATTTTAAGAATTGACTTTTACAAATATTTCTATATGACAACCTGTAGAACATCGTGTACACCGAGAGCGTGCACACTAAATCTATTAAAATCGCTGATGGACGATTCTACCCCATTTGCCATGCGAAGCCTCTCTTCAGTGGGTGACACAACCAGGAGATGAGGGGGGGAATCTACAGTCTTGGGCTATCTAAGTATCCTAAAGAATAATCTGAAAATGCATGCAACTCTTCTTGTGCTTATCCGATTTCGTTATTTTTTGCAACGCTAACTACCCGAAAATGCGTTTCGCTTGCTTCTTACTCGCCCAAGTGATGTGCCGAAGACTCAACCAAATTATTTACTTTTTTACAGGAAGATTCACACAAATATTTATTCGAGTATCCCACAGGAAGTCCAGGGAAAAGCCTGGAAGGTATAAAAAGTGCTATAGCAGCTAAGAGACAGTAAACAGTTAATTGCAAACACAGGCGCCGCGGTAACACAGTTTATCTGACAAATTTTACACACCAGGCCTATTAGTAAACGAGCCTGCTGACCACGATATCCAAAGTCTCTTACGTGAAACAACAAGAATATTTTATTCTTTTCTACTTGCATAAGGGAGCGGGGAGGGAGGGAGTGTTGCCTGGCCAAGGTGGTGAACGCGTGCTCGGTTCACCCGAAGCACGTGGATTCGATTCCCCGTCAGGAAGTATAAAAATTTAAGAAACAAGATATCCACTTCCGGAGGTGCACATGGACCTGAGGTTCACTCAGCCTACACCAAAAATGCGTACCAGGTTAATTCCTGGGGGCAAAATCGGCCGGGGGTAGAGCTAACCACTCTACCCCAACAAGTGACGAGGTTACAAATAGTGGAAGCCCTTCCAGGGCCTTCATTGCCTGTACGGAGATGACTTTGCTGAGGGAGGGAGGTCTGATTTCCAGTTTATAATCGCCCAACTTATTATTCTCTTTTAAAATTTGAAATATAGTAGTAGTAGTAGTAGTAGTAGTAGTAGTAAAAGCAAAGACATCTCCGAACATACCATTAAGGCCCCTGGAGGGGAAGTAGGTAACTTCGGCACTAAGTGAGATAGAGAATCCAGGTCAACGTTCTGTCACCATTGCCCCCACTAATTAACCCACCACTCATTTCTGGTGCAGGCTGAGTGAACACCACAAGTCGAAATTCTATTTCCAAATGTTTAGACTTCTTAACGAGACATCGAACTTATACCCTTCAAGAAAAACCAAAAACCTCTTTACTGCCACTATCGACTTATGACTTAGTCTTGTAACGGTTAACTTCAGGACGAGAAAGATAACTGCCACGATGATAAGATCTAACACAAATTCTCAGCCATGCATCTATGGAATTCTATTCCAGCAAGCAATATCAGGAGAACTTACTGATTTATGACCAAATTGGAGCGCTGTTATTATTGACTGAAGAATAATGGGAGCTTTACAGGGATTAAATGATTTTTTCACATCATTATAAAGAAAATGCCAATAACATAATTTGTTTGTTATGATAACCTTATTAATGAGAAAGAATTACGAGTAAGGCACGTACTGCCCTCCTAAATACATAATGACCTTCGTTTGATAAAGACTCTGTTGCATTAGTTCTTTATGGTATTTGATATCACTCTCATTAAGATATTTCAAATAATCTCTTGATTTTGTCACTGTTGATAGCATATACACAACGCTTTATAAATATGAATTAAAAATAACAAACATTTCTTGGAAAATATATTCAGTTGAGCCAATTATTGATATTTATAAGTATATGCTAGTGTAATATATTGTGTACATATATAAATATACTTCACAAGAAGATTACTTAGATTTTGGTTTATCCTTATCCTGTGTGGTAGAAAATTCTAGCATCAGTAAGAGGATTACATTATTTGACTCCACATATGAATGTGATAAATATGCTTCATCTCACTATGGAACATTGTCCCCATTTATAATTCAGTAAAAGTCAGCTTACATGCAATGCTTGTTGGAAAGTGTTGAACGGTGTCCCTCAGGTAAGAGAGCAACCTATTTTATATGTTATCTTATCTAGAAAGGGAACTTTCCCTTTACAATTATCCAAAGATGCATCTCATTCTTCAGCGTCAGTATCTTGAGGCTTTCAGGATAGCTTTGACAAACGTCGTCCTTTATGCCTCATTGTTTCATGAGATGGTCCCCTTTTGATCAGGTCTGATTAAATCTGAAGACGCTATTATTAAATGCAAGAAATTATATATTTTATTTCTTTCGAAATCAATTTTGAATTTCTGGTACACTATTTTCTATGAACTCATAAAACTTATCTGTAGGGATATTTAAGATTCTCATCTACAGTAAAAATATTTTTTTCCAGTCTTATTATTATTTCTGTAAAAGGACACTTTATAATCAAAAATAAGATCAGCTACTATTATATGTATGTACAGTTAGGATGGCAGGTCCCAGAAACCAAGAACGTTTGTGAATATCATAGTTTGGTTTTCACTTGAAATATTGGAGTACGGAGGGCATAAATCCAAATAGAGATATTAGTATGACTTTTGTCCACTTGCATGCGCATTTCAATCAACGATGCACCACTAACAGAATGTTGGTGCTAACTGAATAGACCCATAAGGTCATTCAGCTATTATACAGTGAATAATATAACTTAGTACACCACTATTCCTTCAAATTTATTTTCACATCCTGAGTACAATTCCATTCGCTTTATGATTTACCAGTCTACTTAGAGCAGGTTATCTAGCCATGGCAATATTATAAGTCATTGCAAAGCAAAGCAAACCAAAGTCATCTCCATACAGGTCGTGAAGATCTTTGGAGGGGTGGGAAGTATAGCTTCCATTATACGTAACCTCGGCACTTGGTGGGGTAGAGTGATTATCTCTACGCCCGGCCGCCTTTGCCCACAAAACTAACCTGGTACTCTTTTCTTTTGTGTAGGCTGAGTGAACCTCAGAACCATGTGCACCTCCGGAAGTGGAAATCTCGTTTCTTAAATTTTTCGACTTCCTGGGGGTGAACTGAACCCACGTCCTTCAGAGCGAAATGAGCACGCATTTACCGCCCCGACCGCCTCTACCAGGTAGTCATACATTCGGCAATAGTAAATTATAAAGACGACCCAAAAAGGTAATCACCCTTTACTTCCTATAATTTCATAAATCCCTCTGCTGATTTATTGAAATATAATGGTATGACAGTCCTCCTTCAGGATATCTTAATGACATAGCTCAAAATAACATCTTATGAACAACACGACAGTCGCTCGAGTTTTCGCTGACCATTTTGATTGCGGACTAACCTTTTCATCGTATTATCATTACATTTTGTAACATATTTATAAGAAGATTTAGGATCCCACGTCAGAGGCTAGCCAGGTGTAGGAATCCAAGACGTTGGCCGAATAGAATTTTCAACTATCAAAATCATAACTCAATAACCAGTCATCTGATTACCAGAAAAATTGGCAATATGAAAATTAACTCCTTCCAGGAGAATATCTGGACGAAGTCTCAAGACAATCAGCTGTACATATTCAGTATCTCGTCACACGTAATACTTACACATTCAAATCTATCACTCAATAATTAATTTGGTGATAATTACAAAATATGAGAGAAAGGTGGTTGTACAGGAGACCCCATCTACCCACAGTATGTGCTCTGTAAGTTCAAGATGGTGAGCATGTGTGCCGCTTATATTTTAAGCACATAGAACAGAGTCTGATCGAACTATTAAAGATAAATTTTACAGCAATACGTTTAAATATCGATATTTCACGAGTTATTTGATGTGCTATTTAGGTAGAGTCGGCGCCTTTTAAACTTTCTTATCTGTAACTCAGAAATCAGGTATGCCATTAGAAGTAAATTACAATTAATATAATATGATGTACTTCCTTTTATGAATTCGTAAGTTCATAAGGTTAATAAATTCAATACACCACCAGCATGATATATTTAGACATTATTTAAATAGCAGTATCAAGATTCAATTACACTATTTTAAAAATCCATGGTACAACGAAAGCTGTGCATCAGCTTTGTAAACACACGTCACAGATTGCAGGTTATATTTAAGTTAATTTAATGGCGTGTGGCCTCCGAAGAGGCCTGGCGCAGGTCTTTCGAGTTGACGCCGTATAGGTGACCTGCGGGTCTATAAGAATGGGGCCCTACCTGTGATGAATTCTAATGCTGAAGACGGCACACACACACACACTCAGCCCTCGAGCCATTGGAATTAACCAATGAAGGTTAAAGTCCCCGACCCGGCCGGGAATCGAATCCGGGACCCTCTGGACCAAAGTCTAGCACACTAACCATTTAGCCATGGAGCCGGACTCTATTAAAGTATGAAGTATAGTTATTCGGATCCATAACAGCAGTTATTATGAAACTTAGAAACAGAGTGTTTTCGTATATGAGTCTTAATGTGGTCGCTCAATCGTAGCTCATATGCCAATTAGCAAGAACACTAGTTTCAAAAAGTACTTTATGGTGACCAAACAAGAATATTGTAACAAATGATCAATCGTAACATTACCACTCATCCCTAAATTTGACAAACTCGTGGTTCATATTTGAGGCTTCAGTTACCTTGTACTGAAAATATATAAGCTTAAAATATCTAATATGGTGATATTGTATTAGTTTTAGACATATGTAGTAGCTTAATGTCTGTTTTTTCATTTAAGTAGAATATGATCCAAATATATTCTTTGATTTCAGGAATATGCGTTAAAATTCGATCAACAGCATGATTACACGGTTACTGTAGACAGAGATTGATATTTGATGAACCATTTCACTATGGCAAAAATGTTATGTGATATAACAAAAACGACGATGATTGTGTAGAAAATCCATCAACGATATCAATTGAGGATGGTTATCATGTGTGATATAAAAGCGTAAAAACAATATATTCTCCTTACAGACGACTCTAATAATATTCTGATAAATATAGTTTCTTAAAACGCATTTAAGAAGCTATAAACAAACGTGGTCTCCCGCATAAATCCGATATGTTGGCTAAATTAGAATTTTTAACAATAATTAGTGCCGATACTGATGACCCCTGTAATAGTCCACAACGACATTGAGCATAACAAGATTCTTATGTTGCACAAGTGTCAAGTAAATCATCGATATATTTCCATATGATGGATGTTCGAATATTGTGCCTTTTTTTCGAGGGACTGCTTGATATCAGGATATAAGTATTCCTAGATCTCTCTTCCCTACAACTGTGCTCTTCGTTGCAGAAAACTGCACTTTCCGCTCAAGATAACCCTCATATTGTTATTGCATTGTAATATCCGTGGTCATTTCACTTCACATTATTTTTCTGAAACTGTGAGACAATTGAACAAAACCTACCAAGGTCTCATATAACACGAGGTGTTCGAAAAATGTAGGCCGTGATTAAGATGTTCAGGTAATGATGATAGGAACTAATCCTCTAATTCCCAATTTTCATCCAGAGTCAACTAGAGGGAATTAACGTAATGTAATTTCACATCCACAGTTTATCAGGCGGAGTCTCCGCTGTCCCTCAGCTTGATTTCGGTTCTGTTTTTATTTTCGAATATTGGCAGTAGTGAACAAACTATTGTATTTGTGCAAAAAATTGACCTCCAGTTTTTGACGGATGATGACAGTTCATGTTCCCCCAGACACCTAAAGATGATTGTGTGGAAAATCCATCAACGGTATCAATTAAGGATGGTTATCATGTGTGATATAAAAGAGTAACAACAATGTATTCTCCTTACAAACGACTCTAATAATATTCTAATAAATATAGTTTCTTAAAACACACTTAAGAAGCTACGTAACTGTGACTTAAGTCGTCGTGAGGGCTCCTTTTGAGACATTTGCTCGCAAACCTCATCTAAAGCGACATTGCGTGATTTGCCCCAATTGATCCTAGATAAAATTTGTGAGGTAAAGGGCTGTTTCCTTTCCTCATTTTGTCCTGATCCCCAAGAAACAAGGCCTGTGATTATTGAATAGCATTTATCTATGCCCTGTATAACTCAATACGATGTTTATAATGATAGGGTGAAGATAAGGCTGTAAATAGCCGCCTTTCGCAAATTATTTCTGAATAATGAATTTTAAGCGCTCGGGCCGAATACTATTGTTCTATAGCTTCCTGTTCATAAGCAAATCTCATAGAAAGAATGATGATTTCTTTTTGAGAGTAAGGATTATGAGAAGGGTCCTCTCACTTTCTATAATCACTTGTCCGTTTACAACCCTGTATGACGTTTTCAAACCACCATACATTCCGAAGAATTTCGGTACATGGTACGATGGGAGCCATCTATAGAGTCCTGAATGGGACCAGGTGCGGCTGGATACGGTAATGTACTGTAGTGACGGTCTCTTAACGTGAAGTACGTACAGAGGGCTCAATGGAGTTGTGCATGCATTAGAAGATAGCGTGTTCTCCAGAGTCTTGTCTAACAGCGTTAATAACGACCGGCTCACTCACGAAATCTGAGTAACAGTAGACTGCTTTTCCTTTTGAGTCAGTATCTGTACTCTCGGTTTAATACTGTGAAAAATAAAGATTGGCCTAAGAAAGTGCGAGTTACTTTTCTTTGTTAAGTTAATTTCAATAGACTTCTAAACATATAATACACATCATTATTTTGTTTCTGGTGTTGTAATGTCCATCTTGATGGTGCGATCATTATAGATGTGTTCACAAAAAGTTTACTGTATGGTTGCTTAAGTTAACTGAGTCTTAAAATCGTTCAACAAAAAGTAATAAGTTAAAAACTAAAATGCCAAGAGAGGTGTATTGAAAGTGCCTATGAAAAGTTAAAATAGATCTCCAGACTTACCCACAATACTCTGCATTGCATGTATGCCGACATATGACCTATTAATATTCTCTCAGCTTCATTGTTCCCGTACAAATCGACCCCATGACTTTCTATACAAAAATAACTAAGATTTTAACACCAATGTATGTACGTATTTTTAAACAATTCCATCCCATAAAATATTATGCAAGTATGCACCCTACACTGAGGAACCAAAGAGATGTATGAGTAAATGATTATTTTGCAACATTCCAAAATACAATACAAATGTTAGTGTAAATTATTTTACAATTAAATATATTCGTGCATTGTTCTTTCTTGATTCATTTCACTTCTTCACATTACCTTCCTTTATAGAGCTCCTAGGGCTAGTGTATCTTGAGGGCATGTTTGTTTGCGACCTCATAGACATAAAATGGTGCTTTTCCCTCTTCACTTTAATGTATATAGCCTGAATGAATAACTTACATACGAGCGTCCATCCCATTGTTTATATAACCATAATCATGGTTTTAATGTATTCCTGTGACCTAAATTGTAGATGAAATAGGGTTTGCATGCTCATTTATTGTACGTCTTATAGCTTATAACATCCCGAAAAGCCCTACAAGGTACAACAAATATTTCTGCATAAGATGATAGTAAATTCATTCCAGCCATAAACCTACACTAACTTCACGGTTTAAGACCCTACAACCTGTTGTTGTTGATTCATTCTAAGAGAAGCGTGTCTAAGCATCCACGCTGTGTGCGGAAAGTCTCTTAGAGCCTGCATTATTAAGATGTCTCTAGTAATCTATAAAACAATAGGTTCCTGGGACTTAAACTATGGCACTTCAAGAGAAATTCCCTGAAGTGAGTGTAAAAAATTCTCAACCGCTGTGACATTGTCTCCCGCCCGGTCCAACATAGACCCTGTTACACGAGGAGCACCCATCTATCGTCTGCCCGCAGGTCCCCTACACACCCACTGTTCGCACTTACGCTTAAATTGCTTATGTTATGAGTATTACTCGGAAGGTGAAGACCTATAAATTGCCTTAAGAAGACCTGCAAAAGACCTAAAAATACCAAAAATGGACCTAAAAACTGACAAAAAGGGGCGTAAAAATGCGATCCAAACTCATTCATAATTTTGTTTACATATTTAATGAAGGAATATAATGTTATAAAATACAAAATTCTGGTGGTATGCAACATTGCAAAGAACATGAGTGAAATACTTCTTTCAGATATAATATATTTCTAGGTTAACTAAATTTTAAAAAGGGAATACAGTGTTTTTAAAAAAAAGTACTTGTAGAATTTAGAATGACATGGGTTTTTTCACCTAGAAAGAAAGAAATTGAAATAAGTACAACTGGAATCATATTTGGCTTAACCTCAGTAGGGTTGCAGAAATTGGAATTCGGAAAGCTTACTTCAGTTGTCTTTTCAGTATATCACAATACTCACCTCCAGGTTCTTAGGTGTAAAGGATCGTCGGTTTTCAGACAGCACGTTGCGAAACATCGAGAAATTTCTCTTCACAACAACGGATGTTAAGGGTGCATACTTGAAGCAAGTGAGACCTTCCTCTTCAAAAACACTCGCATCAAAATTATCTCCTTTCATTATTTCACTTATCTTGCACATAATTTGATACCCCTGGGTTTAAGCATTACAGTAGTTTCATTTCATTTTATCTCTTACTACAGAAAATTTGTTTAAGAGGTGATGGACGAACTGATAATGATTCGAATTGAGAATGGGAAGTACAAACGTGGTCGAAAGAAGTTGAAGTTGCAAAAAGCCTTTAAACCTAAAAGAGGCTAAAGAAGGGCCTATAATCCAAAAAATGTCAAAAAAGGCAATAAAGGACAAATAAATCCCATCATTTTCTGACCTACAATGACCTAGGATGAATATTCATGTTACGTTGGGCCTAGTCTTTGGACACTCGAGAAAAAAAGAAAGTTTTTCTCAACTTCCGAGTCCTAGTGATGAGTGTTGCTAAGGACTGGCAGTTGCTCCAGCGTCATCAGATGCAGGGCTGGATACACAATTGCTGTCTTAGCAGCCTACAATTTTAGTACAAAACGGTAGTGAAGTAGAAACCGCATTCAGTACAACTTCAACCCCACTTCGAACCTGTCCACTTCGACTTCCCCGACATCACTTACTCCGTTCGCTTATGTTACGGCACAGATGCCTCACCTGTTGGTTCACCCGACTGACTCAGACCATTAAATGCCAATAACAACCATGAGCATCATAAAACCATGAACAGAACACCACATCTGAGAACGTTAAGCTAAACTTTCGATTTCCTTCACGATATTATTAAATTGGAAGAAATTCAAGTGAGTGGAGTTTTTAAAAGTAGGAAATACCATAATATGAAGATTAAGTTGGAATTCAAGAGGAAAAATTGCGGCAAATATTCGTTTATAGGAAGAGGAATTCGAGATTGGAATAATTTACCAAAGCAAATGTTTGATCAGTTTCCAACTTCCTTGATATTCAAGAAAATAGGAAATCTGCCACGTGGGTGACAACCCTAAATGTCGATCAGTGGTGATTGATTGATTGATTGATTGATTGATTGATTGATTGATTGATTGATTGATTGATTGATTGATTGATTGATTGATTGATTGATTGATTGATTGATTGATTGATTGATTGATTGATTGATTGATTGATTGATTGATTGATTGATTGATTGATTGATTGATTGATTGATTGATTGATTGATTGATTGTCAAATATGGCCACTGATGCTTTTATCGCCGGGCTGAGCGCTTCAGACGGTTGAGGCGCTGGCCTTCTCACCCCAGCTTAGCAGGTTCGATCCTGGCTCACACCTGTGGTATTGGAAGATGCTCAAATACGTCAGCCTCGTGTCGTAGATTTACTGGGAAGAACTCCTGCGCTACTAAATTACAGCACCTCGGCGTCTCCGAAAACCGTAAAATTAGTTAGTGAGACGTAAAGCTATTAACATCATTTGCCTTTGTTCTCGTTTCACCACGAACCTGTGTTCATAGATCTTTGTGCCCCGAGCTCGGAGATCAGGCCTCTCGTCATGCCAGTTTTAAGGTGGCAGTAGTGCAAATAACGGCTGCGTGTTTCGGTTTCACACAAGAAGGAGAATGTGGTTTGTTTTTTAATTAATGTTGTTATTAGAGATGGGTTCTCGATACTTTCGTTACCTCGATACGCTCGAGACCCTTAATATTCAAGAGGTATAGATATCAAACGATACTACTTCAGATGAGCTCGAGAAATTTTCGACACTGTGTTAATAGGATACTACATTTTTTAGTTAATATTGTCAACTTAACAGAAGTAGCAGATTTTAGAGTGGTCACAAAGATCACATGTCTCAACTCGTTAGTTTCAAAATAGCAGGTAGCAGGTATAGCAAGAAATTTGGCCCGTTTATAGCACTACTGATCCGAATTTCTGTAGATGTTCTTGTGCTAGAATGTCTGAATTACAACTGTATTTAAAAGTCATGTACCAGGGCAATGAAACGTGCCGAATTGTAGCCTGAGGAAGTAATATCGAATGTGATATTGCAACAATTTACTAGCATTATTTATTTACAGTGTGGATGGCTATGGAATAAACACCATCCGCATACGAAATAACCTATTTCTGAGTTTAACCAATACCAGAGAATTTAATTAAACAAATACGGTGGTCAATTTAAAATATCAAATCATAAGCAAGGAAGCAACTTATTGTAAAATTGTCAGCATATTTAGCATGAAACCTGATTTGGATTTTAGAATTATACCTATTTTAAAATTTCAAGTTAGTTGTTATGTTGAAGTGACAGAAGCCGGTATGGATAACATAAGTGAAGTGTGGAATTATTTCCAATAGGGTTCTGTCGGTGATAACCATGTGAAAGTGTAACAAGTGAGGATATGGGAGTGGAAGTGCCTGTACCTGTTCAGACACAGGCTTCCTTATCATCGCCATCAACATCATCACAGTATTCGAGTACTAACCAGCCTACTCTCACATACTTTCGGGAAGGTAAATCCAAATTTCAACAGGGAGATAATCGATCCAGAGTAATTACCAGGAAAACAGCTTATATGACATGCAGAGAAAAACTAGTATTTGAGCACTGTAGATGATAAAGGATTTAAGGATCGATTTTTTTGAACCTAGATGTCTACTCGTAACCACAATGAGGTCCTCCCTGAACTACATCAAAAAGTAGATACCAGGCTAAAAGAAGAACTCCGAAATGAAGATATCATAGCCCTTGCGATGCATTTGTGGACATCAGCAGCAACCGACGACTACCTAAGTGTCACCGTTCACTTTGTAGACCACGACTACAAACTTCAGCATAGATATAATGGATAGAATACTGGCTGTAAATGAAATGAAATGGCGTATGGCTTTTACTGCTGGGAGTGTCCGAGGACAAGTTCGGCTCGCCAGATGCAGGTCTTTGGATTTGACACCCGTAGGCGAATTGCGCGTCGTCAAGAGGATGAAATGATAGTACGGGAGCAAAGAGAGTTCTAAATCCACCACTACCGCTCGCCCTCCGCAAAGGCCTCCTCCACATTGACTGCTTGGAGGGTTCTTCCGCCTCCACCTCTACAGGCCCTTCACACAGGCCTCAACCTCATTGACTGCGCTGGCTAAGATTGCATGCTCAACCTCACATCCGCCATCTTGGAGGGGCTTAACCTTCCTTCTAACACGCAAGACAGCAAGCCTAACCTCATGGAGGAGCCTAACCTCAGTTTTACGGCCGGATGCCCTTCATGACGGCTAAGAGAGCGAGCTTAATATCACAGACGCTATCTTGGAGGGGGTTAACTTTAATTTTACACCCGCAAGACAACAAGCCTAACATCATGGAGGGGCCTAACCTCAGTTTTCGGGCCAGATGCCCTTACTGACGTCAATTGCACAAGATGGCGGCTATACACATGCTCTTATGAGACTAACTCTTAGAACCTGGGTCAGAGGTTACTGTACAAGATGGTAGCTATACATAGGCCCTTATGAGACGGCTTAGGGGCGCTTGCGCAAGATGGCAGCTATACACAGGTTTATATGGAGAAAGCTAACCTAGAGGCTAAAAACCCTGACTTAACTGCTAACGTGATTATAGTGTACGCTTATCCTATTAGGCACGGATTCGACTCTAGGCTTAACCTGACAGACCCCGGGTTTAACCCTAGGCTTAAGGGCTTAAGTCCTAAATTCGATGACAGAAATCTTGACTCAACTGGTAAAGTAATTATAGTGTAAGCTTAACCTATCAGATACGGATTCGACTCTAGGCTTAACCTGACAGATACCGGGTTCAAACCTATGCCAAAGGGTCTAAGTCCTAAATTCGATGCCGAAAAATCTTGACTCAACTGCTAACGTGATTATAGTGTAAGCTTATCCTATCAGGTACGGATTCGACTCCAGGCTTAACCTGACAGACCC
Organism: Anabrus simplex; assembly: GCF_040414725.1. Lineage (NCBI taxonomy): Eukaryota > Metazoa > Arthropoda > Insecta > Orthoptera > Tettigoniidae > Anabrus > Anabrus simplex. Next base: position 1,066,114,121 of record NC_090266.1, on the reverse strand, counting down.
CGGGTTCAACCCTAGGCTTAAGGGTCTAAGTTTTAAATTCGATGCTAGAAAAACTTGACTCAACTGCTAACGTGATTATAGTGTAAGCATAACCTATGAGGTACGGATTTGACTCCAAGCACAACTTCACAGGTCCTGGATTCGACCCTAGGCTTAAGGATGTTGGCATTACAGACCTAAGAATGCTAGCCTAACCCAACTGCTAACGTGATTACGGTTAAGAGTGCTATGTTAACCCACGCATTTGTCGCCAAAGGGCGTTACAGCCTCAAGTTTGAGGCTCAACCTAACTAGACATGATCCAGGGACTTTGGAGCTGAGAGTTGACGGGGAGATTGAGTCTGAACTACTGCGGGGCTAAATTTAGGACGTACATAGAGATTAGATCGGGTCTCGTTAGGGCCACTTTTTCGCTGCTAAAGTCAAGTTGTAACAGGAAAAGTGTGTGTCTGAAGTTTTTTTTTTTTTTTTGTGGAGACATGAAATAGCTAGTTCATTGTTTTTTACCTAGCATGCACATATCAGCAAGACTGCACAGGCCAGTTGGAAGTATTTGCTGACCCAGGGAATACAAATTTATTGTCTGTACAAGTTCGCGACTTGGGTACATACACGCAGGAACTTATCTTCATACTGAATACCTAATGTGGTGCCGGCATTTAGCCCTGCAGGATTTTCACGTATTGTCTACCTACACTTTACGTTCGATACCCCTGCAGGCGTAACGTTGTGCTGACCACGCATTAACCTTCCAGGACTTGCTCTACAGGATTTCGCGTATTATTAGAATTCCCCGAATACAGAAATAAATCCCTACCTACACTTTACGTTCGATACCCCTGTAGGCCTAACGTTGCGCTGACCACGCATTGACCTCCCAGGACTTCACATGGTACTAGGGAGATGGTGTAAGGCGCAAAGGGGTATCTGATAAGGCGGAAGCATAGCTACGTTCCTCTTTTACATTCCCTCCTCCTTATTAATGCATACATCATCCATGCCCACATGGTTAGAATTCGTCATGAACCACGTAGATTTTAAATTTCCCTCCTACATATTTATGTTCATGCACATAGGTCATGCTAAGATAGCAGCACACACATGCGATCGTTGTACACTCTAGCGGAAAAAGTTTAGTAAGATAATCGATGCATGCATGATCGATAGGTGATGTGTACGCGCTCTAGTGGTATTAACGACGTAGAGCACTGAATTTAAAATATTCGTGCTTTTAACAAGTTCTAATCACGTGAGAGTGGATTTTAAACTTCGCGTGCTGACGTAGCATACCACGTGTCCGTGTCGTCACGACCACGTGCTCTTGTTTGTAAACAAAGCCACGTGCTTTTAGACAGCTGTCACCTTGACGGGCCCTAACCTCACTTTTAAGGACAGCAGAATATCGCTAACCTCACTGCTACCATCTTGAAAAGTTCAGTGTTCCAAACACTAAAAAACTATCAAGCAGATACTGATTTCTGTTAGAAAAAAACACAACTCAGTGCACCAGTAATAGGTCGGGAATTTTATTCTTTATTAGGTAATTCTGATGAGACGTGACCCGTAGGTTCCATTCCCTGTTGTTTGTGACATACATTTCTTTGGTTATGAACACAAAGTTTTAACTCATGATCATTAGCACGGTAACCTTTTCGTTTTAGGACGAGACAGTTATCAGTTCTTCCGCGTACTTGTAGTAAGAATAATACAAATGTTAAGCAGTTTAGGTTGTAACTACTCGTAGTAGAAGGACTACAAGATCATTCAATATATCATTGTTTATTGAAGACTAACCACAGATATACACACACTAATAGATTACATTACTGTAAGATACATCGTAAACAGTCATTGATCATGAACAATAGAAGTTGCACACCGTCGCGAGTTTGAATTTAGAAGAGATAAAACATTTACCAATACAGATTAATTTGCTACATCTAACGAAGTAGAAGAGTTCTTGCAGATAACAATCGATGAAGGTGTTGCTGCTGTCAAAAATGTACCAACTTCACCTAACTCCTTCTCAGAGGAGGAGGAGGAGGTCTTGGTAAGGTAGAGTAGGTGGAGGAGCCCTTTTGCCCTTTAGCCCTTTAGCCCATTAGCCCCTTAGCCCATTAGCCCTTTAGCCCTTTAGCCTTTATCCCTAGGAGGATGAGGATGCGGTGAGGAGGAGGAGGAGGAAGAGTTCTTTCATCCTTTTGTCCTTCTGATACGACGTGAGCCCTGGGTTCCATTCCCTATCATATGTGTAGCACGATTATTTTTCGGTTCAGCATTTTGCAATCATCTTGCGTAGTAGCCCTCTCCTGCACAAGCTACATGCTTGTAACCCATGCCAACAGATTGAAATAATATGTTTCCGAACTAAAATTTCAAGTTACATGTTTATCCGATAATTTATTCCACTGCTAGGGGCTTAAATGTAAGCAATGTATTTCGTATAGCACTAGGCGTTCTGTTTAATTTCACTTTACGCATGAGCTGCATGCTTGTAACCCATGTCAACAGATTCAAATAGTATATTTCCGAACTAAAATTTCAAGTTAATTGCTTATCCGATAATTTGTTCGACTGCTAGGGGCTTAAATGTAACCAATGTATTTCTTATAGCACTAGGCGTTCTGTTTAATTTCACTTTCCGTGTTTGCGATAAGAGAACAGGGTTTGAATCTATGTTTTTCTATTGTAACTAAATCAGAGTTCGAAATCTATACATATTTTTTTCTGTTGCATGTGTTCGAATCCCGCAAAATTTATCTCCTTAGGACAAAGGTATCCCCTGCAAAGTAGTAAAATCATTTTATCTGCAGTGATTAAGAAGAAGTATGTCGGATGGAGATATACAACATTTGCCATTCTATGTGTGCGCGCTGATTGCATAAGAGTGCGATTGGATCAACAGAGAGATTAATCTTGTAATGTTTTGCGTTATAAGTTTTCTGTTCTGAACAATGATATCCAACATGTTTCGTCTTGTTCTACAATCAATTCTAGTGCGTGCTAATTGTAACTTGTCTTGACGAAGCACAGTAGTGTTTAATAGTCAACGTGTTTTGTCTTGTCGGATAAAGACATACTGCATGTCAAATCTATATTTTTACAATTGCATTCCGTAACTAGCTTGAACCTGTTTTGTCTTGTCGGATAGAACATTTGCTTATCCTACAATATTTTTGCATTACCTTCTCCTTACCGCCTCCTCCTCCAACCGCTTTCTCCTCAATCGAAAAACTTACGCGGCGAGGACAACAAAGCGTGCAATTCAGGAAAGCATCTGTCTGTAAGAGAAGGGATGGAGCTAACTTCAGTAACTGTAAGGAGAAGTCCTTTTGCCCTTTTTCCGGGAGGAGGAGTCCTTTTGCCCTTTAGCCCTTTTGCCAGGAGGAAGAGCTCTTTTTCCATACAGGTAAGGAAGAGCCCTTTTGCCCTTCTGCTAGAAGGAGGAGCCTTTTTTGCCAGGAAGAGTAGCCCTTTTGCCCTTTTGACCTACAGATGAGGAGGAAGTGTCCGTTTTTCCCATTTGCTCTTTTGCTAAGAGGAGGTGCCCTTTTACCCTTTGGCTAGGAAGAGTTGCCCTTTTGCCAGAAAGAGTAGCCCTTTTGCCCTTTTGTCCTTCAGATGAGGAGGAAGTGTTATTTTTGCCCATTTGCCCTTTTGCTAGGAGGGAGTGCCCTTTTGCCTGTCTGCTTCTCAGGATAATTTGCGAGCCTTTTAGCTGCAACACACATTAACCGCTTTGCTCTCTAACAACGTAAGTAATAAACACGTCTTTATTCAAGATTTTGTAATTCCCAGCTGGATTCGGGATGTTTATTAGATCATACGCGAACTCCTGCGGTATTAAATTCTTGTACCAGATTATTTTTTATGTATCAAGTTGAGAACCACCACTGTTATTACCTGAATTTAATTTCTACTTCCATCAACGAACATATGTACATCTATGCGGAAATTATTTTTTACTGTGCTACAGGTAAGTATTATTCCATGCAGAAGTTTTAAAAGATTAGCCTGGCATCAAATCCTAGGGGATATAGCGGCTAAATATTGTACTGATAGGACTAGGAAGAGTACTGTAAGACATGTGATTTATTGATTGGAATCATATAATATTTGCATTAATAAGGAGGAGGGAATGTAAAAGAGGAACGTAACTATGCCTCCTCCTTATCAGATACCCCTTTACGCCTTACACCATCTCCCTAGTACCATGTGAAGTCCTGGGAGGTTAATTCTTGGTCAGCGCAACGTTAGGCCTACAGGTGTATCGAACGTAGTGTGTAGGTTGGGATTTATTTCTGTATTCGGGGAATTCTAATGATACGCGAAATCCTGCAGAGCAAGTTCTGGGAGGATAATGCGTGGTCAGCGCAACGTTAGGCCTGCGGGGATATCGAACGTAAAGTGTAGGTAGACAATACGTGAAAATCCTGCAGGGCTAAATGCCGGCACCACATTAGGTATTTAGTGTGAAGATAAGTTCCTGCGTGTATGTACCCAAGTCGCGAACTTGTACAAACAATAAACTTTGTATTCCCTGGGTCAGCAAATAATTCCAACTGGCCTGTGCAGTCTTGCTTATATGTGCATGCTAGGTAAAAAACAATGAACTCGCTATTTCATGTCTCCACAAAAAAACTCCAGACACACACTTTTCCTGTTACAACTTGACTTTAGCAGCTAAAAAGTGCCCCTAACGAGACCTGATCTAATCTCTGTGTACGTCCTAAATTTAGCCCCGCAGTAGTTCAGACTCAATCTCCCCGTCAGCTCTCAGTACCAAAGTCCCTGGATCATGTCTAGTTAGGTTGAGCCTCAAACTTGAGGCTGTAACGCCCTTCGGCGACAAATGCGTGGGTTAACCTAGGACTCTTAACCATAATCACGTTAGTAGTTCGGTTAAGCTAGCATTCTTAGATCTGTAATGCTAACACCCTTAAGCCTAGGGTCGAATCCAGGACCTGTGAAGTTATGCTTGGATCAAATCCGTACCTCATAGGTTATGCTTACACTATAATCACGTTACCAGTTGAGTCAAGATTTTTTAGTATCGAATTTAAGACTTAGACGCTTAAGCCTAGGGTTGAACCCGGGGTCTGTCAGGTTATGCTTGGAGTCGAATCCGTACCTGATAGGATAAGCTTACACTATAATCACGTTAGCAGTTGCGTCAAGATTTTTTGTCATCGAATTTAAGACTTAAGCCCTTAAGCCTAGGGTTAAACCCGGGTTCTGTCAGGTTAAGCCTGGAGTCGAATCCGTACCTGATAGCTTAAGCTTACACTATAATCACGTTAGCGGTTGAGTCGAGATGTTTTGTCATCGAATTTAGGACTTGAACCCTTAAGCCTACGGTTGAACCCGGGGTCTGTCAGGTTAAGCCTGGAGTCGAATCCGTACCTGATAGCTTAAGCTTACACTATAATCACGTTAGCAGTTGAGTCGAGATGTTTTGTCATCGAATTTAGGACTTGAGCCCTTAAGCCTAGGGTTAAACCCGGGGTCTGTCAGGTAAAGCCTGGAGTCGAATCCGTATCTGATAAGTTAAGCTTACACTATAATCACGTTAGCAGTTGAGTCAAGATTTTTTTTGTCATCGAATTTAGGACTTAAGCCCTTAAACCTAGTGTTGAACCTGGCCGTAAAACTTAGGTTAGGCCCCTCCATGAGGTTAGGCTTGCTGTCTTGCGTGTAAAAAGTAAGGTTAAGTCCCTCCAAGATGGTGGATGTGAGGTTAAGCATGCAATCTTAGCCAGCGCAATCAATGTGGTAGAGGCCTCTGCGGAGGGCCTGTGGAGGTGGAGGTGGCAAAACCCCCCAAGCAGTCAATGCGGAGGAGGCCTCTGCGGAGAGCCAGCGGTAGCGGTGGATTTAGAACTCTCTTTGCTCCCCTACTAATGATGAAGACGACACATACACCCAGCCCCCGTGCCAGCGAAATAAACCAATTAAGGTTAAAATTCCCGACCCTGCCGGGAATCAACTCGGGACCCCTGTGACCAAAGGCCAGCACGCTAACCATTTAGCCATGGAGCCGGACAATACTGACTATGATTCATGACAACGGTCTTGACTGGGAAAATTTCCTCATTTGCCATGTGTAGCACATCACTACAACTCGTTTTGAAAACAGATACTTTCCAGTTCAAAGAATATTTCAAATCTCATTGAGTTATGTAGAAAATTAGTAGGAAGTTTCAAACATTCCTCATTTTCCACAAAGATTCTCACAGCTGCAAAGATAAATCTTTCTCTACCCCAACCCCACCTGGTTCAAGATGAACCTGCACGATGGAATTCAACTCGTCATATGCTAAAAATACTTCAAAAGTCCGGCTCCATGGCTAAATGGTTAGCGCGCTGGCCTTTGGTCACAGGGGCCCCTGGTTCGATTCCCGGGAGGGTCGGGAATTTTAACCATAATTGGTTAATTTCCTTAGCACGGGAGCTGGGTGTACATGTTATCATCATCATTTCATCCTCATCACGAGGCGCAGGTCGCCTACGGGGGTCAAATCAAAAGACCTGCACCTGGCGATCCTGCGATCTCCCAGCACTAAAAGAAGTCATTTCATTTCAATTTTTTCAAAAAACAGTAGAGAGCCATCGTATACTCATCTGCCGATCTCACTCTTCTATTTAAGTTTAGAGTACCGCAATAGGAACATACTGATTTATTGATCAATACATTAAACATATTTGATCAAGCAACACTCGCTTTAAGTTCTTCTACAGCGACAGTGCCAGACAATTCTCACTGTGAACAGTGTCATATCTCATGTTCAGAATCCATCGCACAGTGGATCAGGAATTGTGACAGCAAGACAGTCATTGCTGGATGCAATTAATATACAGTACAAAGACAGTGATGCTATGATTTATTTTTTACAAAAGATACGGTAAAACAGCCCTACGTCCGAAGATACTACTTCAACCCCGTTAACATCCATGCACCGCAATCAGCGTGGGCCCTCCCCATTCTGTTACCACTGTCTTTAGGAGTACCTCTAGCGCCAACCTCAAAGACATTACAGACCTACGGGCTTGCAAGTATACAGAGTGTATGATGTTACAAACTTTCAGGGATGATGGATCAATTTGAGATCAGGAACCACATTCCGGAAACGTTCGAGTCAAAAGTTATTAATAATTTAATACAAGTTGCTTAACGTCCGTCCGTCCTTAACAGACGCCGGGGTGTCAAAATTTCGTCCCGCAGTAGTTCTTTAACGTGTCGGAAGCCAACGACATGGGGTTGTCACCTTTAAACACCTCAGTCGGGTTTGAACCCGTTAACTGGGGATTAGTAGACCAACGCCGTATGCACTGCATCACAGCGGCCGGCAGTCAAAAGTTAAAGCAAGAATCGCAGGGGGACGCCATTTTCAACAAACTCGATCGTTTCCGGAATATTGTTCCTTACCTCAAACTGATCCATTTGCCGTCCTCCATCATCCCAGAAAGTTTGAAACATCATCACGGATAAACCCTTTATTTGCATTTTGCAATACGTAGCCTTGGCCAGTAGGCAGCAATGATCGAGCTTTAAATGTTAAAAGCTTAGAATAGTATTCACTAACAATCGTTTCTACCACATAGCATACGAGTGGTTTTCGTCACCAAACGAAAAATACTCCATACATGAGAGGATTAATTAAGACCACGGTCGATTCCTTCCCACTCCCATCCTTTTCTTATCCCATAACACCTCTCTGTGTCGGTGCGACCGACGTTAATCATATTTTGAAAACACTCACAACCGAAGAAGTAATCTTGTAACGCCATTTTAATATGCTGTGTATTCAAACCTTCGGCGAAGTTATAGGTTACACTTAAAAAAACTGAAGAAGTAATATAGTAAAGATTTTTAAAATAGTATTTCAGATTATTTCTTCGGAGCCAGCAAAGTTGCCTGGCATTTGCTGATTGTGCGGCAGCATTACGCAAGGAAATGACAGATATTTTCAGTTAACACTTCTGAAGATAAAATCACCACTTTCCTGAAAGAAGATTTGTTATCACCCTTTTCAACTATTTCCGATTATTCAAAATAAAATACAAAGTTTACAAAGTTGAGGAAACTAGCTGAGAAACATTTATGAACACCACCGGCAACAGTATTATTCGAAAGACTGTTTATCACGGTGGGATTCGTATGTGACAGAAAATGAAGTAGGTTCGATTCCGACAGAGCGAGAATGCTTGTATTTTCGAACAAAAACTGATATCACTATTAAGTTACTGTTTTACCATTCACTTGATTTTGATTTTTAATAGTATCGAATACCTTTTTAACATTTGGTTTGTGGAAAGATGCGTTACTACTAACGAGATCTACATACGTGTTCATTTAATTTACAATTACACAGATAAATTACATTCCACGTATTTAATCATTTCTATCTTACTATTTTTTTTTCAAAAGTGGAAATATCAGAGTATCCAGACAAGAAACGCATACTGGTATCGAGTATCAACAAAATCAACAAAACTGGTATTGGGCTATCTCTAGTTGCAATTATCATTATTATTTAAATACAGCATATGATTAAATATTGTATATCAGATACCAGCTTTCGTTCTTAATCACGCTATCTTAGAAGAAGAAGAAGAAGAAGAAGAAGAAGAAGAAGGAGAAGAATGGCCTCCGAAAAGGCCTGGCGTAAGTCTATCGAATTGGTTCCTATAGGTAATCTGCGTGTTTGTGAGTATGGGGCCTATGATGAATTCTAACGTTGAGGATGGCACACATACTCAGCCCCAAGTCAGGGGTATTAACCAATGATGGTTAAAATTCTCGTCACTATCGGACCAAAGGCTAGCACGCTAACCAATTAGCCATGGAGCCGTACATTATTATTATTAGCCTATTTAAGTACAGCATGTTTATCACAATCTTGTACTATGATGGTAAAGTAGTCAATTGTGCAGTGGGTCCCTTTGGGGGCAGCATCAAGAAACTTCAGAACTTAATGTTTACTGTTTTTAAAATACAGGCTTACTTAAGGCCACACTCCTGTGATAAAAAGATATTTTTACCTAGTGCATGGATTTTCATGAAACTTTGTGGGAATTTCACCTACGTAAAAGTAGATATATCACGAACGTTTCTTTCATATACAATGAATAGTTTTTCAAAATACCTTTTTTGTGAAATTTTTAATTCCATTTATTTCATGAAATTTAATTAACATGTTAATAAAAATTAGTAATTAGGTAGATAATACTTCTTTTGAAAGCACTACGTATCGATGTTTCCGTACATAATTTATACAAGTTTGTGTAATTTTTACGTTCTAAAATGTTGGACTTAAAAACCCTACTAATTAAAAAATTCTGCAATCAAAAATTCCGTATGCAGGTTTCTTAATATAGCTGTGATACATATACCATACAAATGTTGTCACATTTGGCAGAATATTATGGGAGAAAATGGGATTTAAATGTAAAATTACAATTGGCAAGCAAAGCATTATTACAGTGATAAATTGTTTGAATTCAGCGGAATAACTTCGTGACAAGAAAAAAGGAACTCAGTTCTGAAAAATTTCAGTCCTGAAAAATTTCACCAAAATGACCGAAATATCGATTTTTATCTCCGGAGTGTCACCTTAAGGTGAGTAATTCTACTACTGTATATTGTTACGAGTAAAACACGGTCTAATTTAATTTTAAGATGACCCAGTTAGTATACAAGCAAATATATACATCCATGAATGACCTCACTCCACTAATTGCTGTCTGTTTATAAGTCTCTCACAGCAGAACCCCAGCTTTGCAGTCTTTACCAGGGACAGGCTATAATCCTTTCACTTTCGCTCCGCACGCTAAAATCGCCTCACTCAACAGCTGCACGTAGACTGGTTTGAACACAGGGCTGCTGACCACCACAACACACGACTGTTCCTTAGCTCGATTCCAGAGAAAGTCCATCACTCACACGGTCAACACAGTCAGTTCACGTAACCGCTCCACACAGTGAACTACTCAACACCGACAACTAAAGTCAACAGTTTCAAACAACACTACAATGTTCGTTACAAAAACGACCATTAACACTAACACCATCCGCTCCGCACACTGACCTCATGTCACGTGGATACACATACAGTACTCCGCTTAGTACGTGATACTCAGACTCCAGTGGGGCATTGAGACAGCCAGCACTACTGCCGTCCCAGTCCAACTACTTCCATTACTGACTGACAGTTCGCGGCTAGCCTCCTTTTCATATCCCAGTAGTTGCAGTACCTGTCGCTGATGGGACAATCACTTAACATGTTCATGATGACATTCTCACCCAACCCATCACAATGTTCCCCGGATTCTGCGGCACATAAGAGAGCATGCCTCTCCCTGTCAGCGACTTGTCGTAACGTATTCGTTTACTTGCTCTTGGTGGTCTTTGCGGTTTCATATTTTTTGCATTATTATACATCGTTGCTGGGCCTGTTAAAACTGCTATGTAACCCGCCGAAGCCTCCGTGGCTCAGGCGGCAGCACGCCGGCCTCTCACCGCTGGATACCGTGGTTCAAATCCCTGTCACTCCATGTGAGATTTGTGCTGGACAAAGCTGAGGCAGGATAGGTTTTTCTCCGGGTACTCCGGATTTCCCTGTCATCTTTCATTCCAGGAACACTCTCCAATATCATTTCATTTCATTAATCATTCATTAATCATTGTCCCAGAGGAGTGCGACAGGCTTCGGTAGCCGGCAAATTTCATCCTCGCCGCTAGATGGGGGCTTCATTCATTCCATTCCTGACCCGGTCGAACGACTGGAAACAGGCGTGGATTTTCATTTTTTTCACTGACACGTAACACGTATACCGTACTATGAAGAACCAGAATTCCTTGACAATGTTTGCACAGAACCTTACCGACCAAAGTTCTAAGCTAAAATATTTCACTTAGTGGTTTTTGCGGGTGCAAAGACGATATCTTGATTTGATTTATTCCTTTCTTTCTTTCTTTCTTTCTTTCTTAATCTGTTTACCCTCCAGGGTTGGTTTTTCCCTCGGACTCAGCAAGGGATCCCAGCTCTTCCGCCTCAAGGGCAGTGACCTGGAGAGTGAGACTTTGGGTCGGGGGATAAAACTGGGGAGGAGGACCAGTACCTCACCCAGGTGGCCTCATCTGCTATGCTAAACAGTGATCTTGTGGGGATAGGCAGATTGGAAGGCATAGACAAGGAACAGGGAAGGAAGTTAGGTACCACACCGGCATTTGGCTGGAGGAGAAGTCGGAAACCACGGAAAACCACTTCGAGGATGGCTGAGGTGGGAATCGACCCCGCAACCCCTTTCTACTCAGTTGACCTCCCGAGGCCAAGTGGAACCCGTTTCGGCCCTCGTACCGCTTTCCAAATTTCGTGGCAGAGCCTGGAATCGAACCCGGACCTCCGGGGGTGGCAGTAAATCATGCTAACTAATACACCACAGAGGTGGATTTGATTTCTTCCTTCCGGTATAAAAGACAGCCAAGTATCTGGTTAACATAAAAATAAACTGACAAGTGTATAAGGACTTGTGTACAAAGACTTTAAAGCGTCGACGAAACGACCTGCATGGCAACTCTCTTTACAGTACAGCCTATAGAGCTAGTTACCGGCTCTTGAACTTCAACTTACATGACTGCCACTAATATTTCACTAATTTTTCACTGTATCGGTGAAAGGTACTTATTTTTCACTGTATCGGCGAAAGGTACAGAACAAACATTCGTCATGGGCTACTTTCGTGTAAAACCAGCCGTAAGAAAGATGCGTCCAGTTTTATGCTTTCCTTTCCGAAGCACCCGCTTCTTTTCAAACTGTATAAGACCAAGCTTCATTATAACCCACGCATCCATTTACCCGTGATGTTTTAACAGACTGAACATAAGAATGACGTCAGTATTCTTATCGGAATACAATAGTATCCTATCGGAATATCGTGGTTAAAATAAATGCAGTCCTATTAAATGCTTGATCAACTGAAAAACGGCAGAGTTTCTCGCTTTACACGACAGTACTACGCCAAGTTCCAGCGCTGGAATGACTTAGCCACAGACAGCAGGGAATACTGTTCTGCGGTTTTCGGTTACGGATGCACACTCCTCATTCCTGTCATCGCCTCAGAGCAGGGATCGAATAGCTGGAACCAGTGTCCCACATACCAGTAGTTATCAGAACATGTATGAACTAAAAGAATGGCATGCTAAAAAAGAAAGATATCTAACTCCACCATTTACTTGCCGCTAATATTAGGCAGGCTGTTCTACTCAGGACGCAGCAGTAATCCCATCTATCGGAGATGAATCGCAGCAGAAGAGACAAAGCACATCACACCAAACAAGTCAATGTAATGTTATTTATTGTTGATCAATGCTGCGGAACTACCCAGACTGCTGCAGATTTAGCCGAAGTATTACAATTCCAATTAAGTGAAATAATTGAAAACGTAAATTATAAAATTTCTTTGAATTGAGCCTACTAACGGAAACAGTTGTTGCAGTGTATAAAAATTATTTTGATAACCATTCTCAAAATGTGTCATACTTCCAAGTTTGCCTTAATATTGCGCATTTAGCTGAGTCTCTCCTACTTTCCGCACCTCACAAACTTACATGTTCTACTGTTCTCCTGCAGACAAGCTTTGTCACTATCATCTAGCATTGTGCAGGCGATCTATCTGGCTGCTTGGTTGAATGGTCTTCGGTTCATAGGATCCTGAGCTTGGTTCCCGGCTGGGTAAGGAATGTTATCTGCGTGCGATTAATTCCTCTGTTTCGGGGACTGAGCTGTTTCTTAATCCTAATACGTACCGGTACCTTCTTATGTAAGTTCATCACACCATATTGCCAACCACCTTAGAAGAAGTACTGAATACATCTCTTCACATATGGTCAGTATCAGAATGGATATACGGCCTTAAAACAGTGATAAGTCCACGTACGTGACATAGACTGCATACGCGACCCCATGAGAGTGCGGAAAAAGCACCAGAAAAATGAAATCATGCAAGTGTAGAGGTAAGAGCTGACAATGGTACCTTGGCAGAACAATCTTTGTATAGAATTAAAGATATATATATAGCTTCACCCAGGAAATAAAGAAGATAAAAGTGAGAGAAGAGTTGTTGAGTCTTGAATTAAATCGAGACCCTTCTCTTTTGTAAATAGCATTGGAAATCAATTAGACCTATATTAATGAGATTGAATACGCGATACAAGCAAACTAGAATTTGTGTAACACTTTCAATGATAACTATGTGCTTTCCCGACCTCGAAGTAGAATGGTTCCTCGCAGTGGCGTACCTTGTTTAAATCCCCTCTTGAACATGCGAATTTATTTTTTTAAATTGGAACATAGTCCACCTCTGTGGTGCAGTGGTTAGTGTGGCTGGCTGCCTCCCCCCAGAGGACCGCGTTCGATTCCTGGCTCTGCCACGAAATTTGAAAAGTGGTACGAGGGCTGGAACGGGGTCCACTCAGCCTCGGGAGGTCAACTGAGTAGAGGTGGGTTCGATTCCCCCGTCAGCCATCCTGGAAGTGGTTTTCCGTGGTTTCCCACTTCTCCAGGAAAATGCCGGGATGGTACCTAACTTAAGGCTACGGCCGCTTCCTTACCTCTTCCGTGTCTATCCCTTCCAGCATAGCAGGTGAGGCCACCTGGGCATGGTACCGGTCCTCCTCCCCAGTTGTATCCCCGACCCAAAGTCTCACGCTCCAGGACACTGTCCTTGAAGCGGTAGAGGTAGGATCGCTCGCTGAGTCCGAGTGAAAAACTAACCCTGGGGGCAAACAGATTAAGAAAGAAAAAAAGAAAGAAAGAAAGAGAAAAGAAATTGAAACATGAAATAATAATAATAATAATAATAATAATAATAATAATAATAATAATAATAATAATAATAATAACTCGGGTGTTAAGTCCAACTTAATACTGTACTTTTACGGTTTTCAGAGATGTCGAAGTGTCGGAATTCTGTCCCACACGAGTTCTTCTACGTGCCGGTTAATCTACTAATAAGAAGTTGACATATTTGAGCACCTTCAAAAACCATCAGATTGAACCAGGATCGAACCTACGAACGTAGGTTCAGAAAGTCAGTGCTTCTACTGCCTCAGCCAATCAGCCCGGCTATATAATAATATACATTATTAACTGAATCTCATTTCTAGCTTCCCACATTCATTTAAAGTAACACCTGCGACTAGAAATAATAATAATAATAATAATAATAATAATAATAATAATAATAATAATAATAATAATAATAATAATAATAATAATAATAGGAGCCTCCGTGGCTCAGACGGCAGCGCGTCAGCCTCGCACCGCTGGATACCGTGGTTCAAATCCCGGTCACTCCATGTGAGATTTGTGCTGGACAAAGCGGAGGCGGGACAGGTTTTTCTCCGGGTACTCCGGTTTTCCCTGTCATCTTTCATTCCAGCAACACTCTCCATTATCATTTCATAGCATTTATCACTCATTAATAAATCACCTTGAGAGTGGCGACCCCATTGTAATAACAGCCTATATAAGTTTCATTCATTACATCCCTGACCCGGTCAATGACTGGAAAACAGGTTGTAGGTCTTCTTCAATAATAATAATAATAATAATAATAAAAATAATAACACCTCTGTGGTGTAGTGGCTAGCGTAATTAGCTGCCATCCCCGGAGGTCCGGGTTCGATTCCAAGCTCTGCCATGAAATTTATAAAGTGGTACGAGGGCTGGAACGGGGTCCACTCAGCCTCGGGAGATCAACTGAGTAGACGGGATTCGAGTCCCTCCTCAACCATCCTCGAAGTGGTTTTCGGTGATTTCCCATTTCTCCTCCAGGCAAATGCCCGTACAGTACATAACTGAAGGCTACGGCTGCTTCCTTCCCTCTTCCTTGTCTTTCCTTCCAATACTCCCATCTCCAACAAGGCCCCTGTTCAGCATGCCAGGTGAAGCCGCCTGGGCGAGGTACTGCTCCTCCTGACCTAAAGTCTCACTCTCCAAGACAGTGCCCTCGAGACGGTAGAGGTGAGGTCCCTCGCTTAGTCCGAGGGGAAAATCAACCATGGAGGCTAAACGTACTAAGAAAGGAAAGAAAAGACAGAATAATAATAATAATAATAATAATAATAATAATAATAATAATAATAATAATAATAATAATAATAATAATATCGCTTGCATTTGAATAACCAGTCTTAAAATGACCCCTCCCCCAACTTAAAATTTGGTAAAAATGATCCCCTATGAACGAGATAGATTTGCTAATATAATTTCGTAATCATTAATAGTTTTCGGAAAAGTAAATACCGTAATTTATACCAATACAGGTCTATTGGCCACAGAAAGTCTGAATCTTCAATCCTAGATATCTCTGAAAACTGACGTGCGATATTTAGATGTATTACCAGATGGCGAACATGACGATAAAATCTCTTTGTGGGGTTATTTCACTTTGGTTTCCGTATGTATTTCACCTAACCCGAACGTGCCATTGAGACGAGATGAATAAATTATATGCATTCGGGAGATAGTGGCAGCCAAGAAGATCGTTTTTCGTGGTTTCTCATTTTCACATAAGGCAAATGCTTGGGATGTACCTTAATTAAGGCCACAGCCGCTTTCTTTCCACTCCTAGTCCTTTCCTCTCCCATTGTCGTCATAACACCTATCTGTGTCGATGCAACGCAAAACAAATTGTGCCGGGCTGAGTGGCTCAGATGGTTAACGCGCTGGCCTTCTGACCCCAACTTGACAGGTTCGATCCTGGCTCAGTCCGGTGGTATTTGAAGGTGCTCAAATACGTCAGCCTCGTGTCGGTAGATTTACTGGCACGTAAAAGAACTCCTGAGAGACTAAATTCCAGCACCTCGGTGCCTCCGAAAACCATAAAGGAGTAGTTAATGGGACGTAAAACAAATAACATTATTATTATTATTATTATTATTATTATTATTATTATTATTATTATTATTATTATTATTAAACAAATTGTATAATACAATGTATATGAAATTACTCAACCGAAGCCTCTTTGTGCCTGCAAACGAAGTGTGTGATTTACAGGGTTGTCAGCGATGCGCTCTACCGTCATTCTCTCAAAAGTCGTGTATTCTAGGAGCGGACAGATAGCGTTCCCGTCATTTTGATTAACTACGTAAATAAAGCCACGGTTGACTTGATGCGTCGCTCCAGTTAGCTAGGAGCGCAGCGAGAGATCTAGTCGGCCGTGATAAAGCTGAGTGTTATGTTTTGAAATTCCGTATACCAGTGTATATTACTCGAGCGAGAACTGCAAGACACAAGGCAACACTTGCAGGTGGTTATTGAAATACATTATCGGACACGAATTTCATAAACTCTATGTAATCCAGGATGTCTTACAATATTCTTCATTCTGCCACCTTCTCCACTCTCTGGCATAATTCACAGCCTTTTCCTCTCGCACAAATCCTCATAGAAACATGATCATTTCTGATCATTTCAAGAATGTTACGATAGTCCAAAGCAACTCTGCAAGAGGCGATATGTAAATAAATAAATAAATAAATAAATAAATAAGTCTGCCTCTGTTGTGTAGTGGTTAGTGTGATGAGCTCCCACCCCCAGAAGCCCGGGTTCGATTCCAGGCTCTACCACGAAATTTGAAAATTGGTTCGAGGTCTGGAAAGGAGTCCACTCAGACTCGGAAGGTTAACTGAGTAGACAGGGATTTCGATTCCCTCCTCAACCATCCTGGAAGTGGTTTTCCGTGGTTTCCCACTTCTCCGCCAGGCAAATGCGGAGATGGTACCTAAATTAAGGCCACGTCCGCTTCCTTCCCTCTTCCTTATCTATCACTTCCACTCTTTCCATTCCCACACAAGGCCCCTGTTGAGCATAGCAGCTGAGTCTGCCTGGGCGAAGCACTGGTCCACCTCCCAATTGTATCCCTGGACCCAAGTATCACGCTACAGCACACTGCCCTTGAGGTAGTAGAGGTGGGATCCCTCTCGAGTCCGAGGGAAAAACCAACCCTGGAGGGTAAACGGATTAGGAATGGAAGAAGGAAAGAAAGAATAAATAAATAAATAAATAAATAAATAAATAAATAAATAAATACATTAATAAGTAAATGAATAAATAAATAAATAAATAAACAAACAAATAAATAAATAAATAAGGAAAATTTATGTTCATATGTAAGCCATTAAAAACAGAATAAGCGCATGGTTTTGTATAACTTCTTCGCAGGTAAACTTATCTCAGAAACACCTGAACGTATATATATATTATGTTTGTTGTGGATATCCACAGGGTTTGTATGTACATGGGAGGTAAATTATATTTTGATGATTTTTTTTCAACTTGCTTTACGTCTCACCGACACAGATAAGTCTTATGGCCCAGGAGTGCGAAGGATGCCGCCGTGGCCTTAATTAAGGTACAGCCCCAGCATTTGTCTAGTGTGTAAATGGGAAACCACGGAAAACTATCTTAATGGCTGCCGACAATTGGGTTCGAGCCTACTATCTCCCGGATGTAAGCTCACAACTGCGCGCCCCTAACCGCACGGCCAACTTACCCGGTACATACATACGCACATCATCATTATAGACTGCTATGCCCTTCAGCGCTCATCTGCAAACCTCTGTGAATTTACTAAACGTCGTCACAATCGTCTGTTTGCAACTGGTGCAGTAGCCTCATTTAGTTCTATACCTCTTATCTTTCAATCGTTAGAAACTGAGTCTAACCATCGTCATCTTGGTCTCCCTCTACTTCTCTTACCCTCCATAACAGAGTCCATTATACTCCTAGGTAAGCTATTCTCCTCCATTCGCCTCACATGACCCCACCATCGAAGCCGGTTTATGCGTACAGCTTCATCCATCGAGTTCATTAATAACTTAGCTTTTATCTCCTCATTCCGAGTACCATCCTGCCATTGTTCCCACCTGTTTTTTTTTCACCAGCAATCATTCTCGCTATTTTTATGGCTGACACTTCTAACTTAAGAATAAGATATCCTGAGTCCACCCAGCTGTCACTCCCGCAGAGCGAAGTTAGTCTGAAAACAGACCAACGTAAAGATATTTTCGTCCGGAAGCTGACTTCCTTCTTACAGAACACTGTTGATCGCAACTGCGAGCTCACTGCATTAGCTTTACTGCACCTTGCTTCAATCTCACTTACTATATTACCGTCCTGGGAGAACACACATCCTAAATACTTGAAATTATCTACTTGTTCCAGCTCTGATATCTTGGATTCCTTACCTACTAACATCAATTTAGTTTTGGAAAGACTAATTTTCATACCATACTCATTGCACCTATTTTCAAGTTCCAAGATATTAGACTGCAGGCTTTCGGCACAATCTGCCATTAAGACCAAGTCGTCAGCATAGGGCAGACTGCTTACTACATTTCCACCTTACTGAAGCCCTTCCTGCCACTTAATACCTTTCACCAGGTGATCCATTAAGGTAAGGGTTATACTGCCTGAAGGCAGGTCCGAACCTCCGCAGAGGTGTTCCTGAGCCGGAGTTTACGTGCGGTAGGGTGGCCAGTTCCTTTCCGCTCCTCCATTCCCTTACCCCCCACCAACAGCGCGTGGCAACCTATCCAACAGGTGATCCATTAAAACCACGAATAACAAAGGTGAAAGATTACAGCCTTGTCTAATCCCTGTAAGTACCCTGAACCAAGAACTCTTTCTAACATCAATTGTCACTGCAACCCAGTTGTCAACATAAATGCCTTCGATTGATTTTAATAATCTACCCTTAATCCCACAGTCCCCTGGCCATAGGAAAATGTAAACCTGGCATTTTTACTACGAACACATAGATAATAAAGTTACACACGTTCATACTGTATGGCAAGTTGTTTAAGTTGATTTTATCTCAAGAGCGGAACAGCCACAAAAAGGAGGGATTGGTACGACGGGTATTTGAAACCCTGATTCCTTCGTATGAGATCACTGGTACTAAACGTGTGTTCAAGAAATTGCCCTTGAACTACACTGACGACACGTTCTTCATGCAACAGCTATAGACCTAATAAGAAGAATCAGGAAACCATCGGAACATTAAACCAGTAAGGACTAGACTTAGACTGCAGGTAAACATACGAGGCTAGGCCCTTGATAGAGTAAACGTACGTCCAAACCAGATCTCAATACCGCAACATTAATTCAGCTTTTTAGTAACTTCAGCTGCCAAGATCCATTTCTGATTAAAAGTGTTTACATTGCTATATATTTCTGGTATTGGCTAGAACATTTTTTTTTTTCACTTTCATAGATCTATTTCAGTCTCATCTTTGGTTTTTGACAATATGAAAGTGTCTGACGTATGAGCGATGCTAGTAGCACCCTTTCTCATACAGCCAGTCTCCGTATGAATGGTGTGAAAGTGTTGCTCGTAGTGTTGGTTGGTGTGTGCGTTTTGGTACGCTCAGCAGACTGATATGTAATAGCACCCTCTGGCTCAGTGAGGAAAGCAAAGGGAAAGTATCTCACTCCTCGTTTCCCTAGTACGCCTCTTCAACAACGCCTAGGCTGTCTATGACAGTTGATCGCCAATCTGTTGAGGATCCAGCCAGCCTTCGGACTGAGTACTAATAATATTAAATTTACAGCAACCTCCAAACTTTCGGATTTAGAGAGAACCATCTGATACCGTATCGTTCTCTGCCTTCTGCGGTACCAGTTATCTGTTGCAGGTCCTTTTATTAGAGTATTCTTATTCTTGTTCTTGTTCTTGTTCTTGTTCTTGTTCTTGTTCTTGTTCTTGTTCTTGTTCGTTCTTGTTCTTGTTCTTGTTCTTGTTCTAATTATTAAATTGTTACTGAGAAGAGCTTCATTTGGAGCATTGCAACCTATGGCTCTGAAACCTGAACTCTATTAAAGGCTGATGAGAAAAGAATAGATGCATTCGAAATGTGGTGCTGGCGTCGAATGTTACGAATACCCTGGACTCACAAGCTAACAAATGAAGAAGTTCTCAAGAGAGCTGAAGAAACCATCAGTCTGGAGAAAATGATCGCGAAAAGAAGATGTAGTTGGATAGGTCTTTTACTCCGGCATTTATCATGGTGCACCACACTGCTTGAAGGGAAACTGGAAGGAAAGACTAGAAGAGGACGACCAAGAGCAGGGTTCTTCGATGGCATTAACGGGCGACGTCCATATCAACTAATCAAGCAGCTGGCTCAGGATAGAAGGTCGTTGGACGAGGACAGGCATGCTACCCACGAACCATCAGGTTAGGGGTACGAGAGAGAGAGAGAGAGTTATTATTCCACCACTTTCCTCACACCCTTGGTGGGGTCACGGAAGTGCACATGTGTCGCCTATGTTGAGTTGGGCCTGTTTTATGGCCGGATACCCTTCGCGAAGCCTACCCTATATGGAGGGACGTATTCACTATTGAGTGTTTCTTTGGTGATTGGTAGTATGGCGTGTTGTATTTAGATGAAAAGGTGAATATCGAGACAAAACCATAAAGAGCCGGTCACCAAGCCAGAGGAATTAACCAGACGCAGATAAAATCGGAAATCGAACTCGGTGCCCTCTAAACCATAGGCCGATGTGCTGACCATTGAGCCAAAGATGCAGACCTTCATTCCATTGTTTGTGACTAAGTATAACTTTATTCTCAGTCTGTCCATTGAAATGTTCATAATCAAGTTACTTCTGCTTTTCAACTCACTACATGAGAGTGCTTAATATTTCTAATGAAGATACACAAGACCCTGTCCCTTATGATAAAAGGAAAAGAAGGTCCGGATTTTAATGAAAAGTCATATTTCATTCCTGAGGTCATTCTTCCCGAAAACTAAAAAATAACTGTTAATGATGGGTCCCTGGCCCCGTTTAAAGCAATTTTATGTTGCATATAAATACATATTTCGGTCATTTTTACTGTTTTGATAATATTTTGCTCATTTTGTTGATATAAAGTCATATTTTGTTATTTTTGAGCACTTTTGTTTAAATTGAAACGTCGTGTTTAACAACGTACATGTTGTCTGCGTCGATTTTCAAACACAGGATTTCAAAATACTGTAGTAGATGTATTTTTCTTTCTTTTCCGAAAGAGATATGTAACAGGTTTTAGAAGACATGATTCCGACAAAGAGATGCTGTACGAACTTACGCCGACAGATACCAAAAAGCATGCAAATACTTCATTTTTTATTATTTTGTTAGGAAAACAGAATAAGAACTGCGCCTAAGGAAGGATATTTGAAGCTTTAATTTACCTACCGTAGCTCTGTCTGTTTGCATGATTAAATGTGTCTGCGCCGGGCTGAGTGGCTCAGACGGTTAAGGCGCTGGCCTTCTGATCCCAACTTGGCAGGTTCGATCCTGGCTCAGTCCGGTGGTATTTGAAGGTGCTCAAATATGTCAGCCTCGTGTCGGTAGATTTACTGGCACGTAAAAGAACTCCTACGGGACTAAATTCCGGCACCTCGGCGTCTCCGAAAACCGTAAAAGAGTAGTTAGTGGGACGTAAAACAAATAACATTATTATTAAATGTGTCTGCTGTATTATCGCTATCCTTCAAATGTTTAATTCATATTTTACCTTTTCGGGCCATATTTAGCTAATCTTTAGAGCATTTTTGCTTGCATATTCTGTACGTATTTAGGTCATAAATATCCGAACCCTAATGATTTTCCTTGTCTTACTGCACCACAAATCGTTCAGAAAGATTCCACCGCTGTTGTGGTATATCCTTCCGACTCCACACTCCGGAAGGAAATGTAAGCAGGAAATTGAAGTGAGTAACCTAGAGATGATAAATTTCTTGACCATAACAATTGTGATGGGCTGAAGACACAATACTTCAGGGTTTCTGATATGAGAAATTTAGGGGACAATGATGGTGAACAGTGAACAGTCTACTTCTGTTTTATGTGCTCGGTGTGAAAGTCGAGTGCCATAGTTTTAATGGTGAAAACGTGTCTTAGCAAACAAAGTACACGTCCTCATACCACGAAAAACGAAAAATTAAGTAATGTCCTCAATTGTGCCGAAAGTTGAAGGGCTAAAGGGGCCGGAAAGGTTTCAAATTTGTGTGTCTTGGAGAGCTCTATAAAACTAAAAACACAAATTTCGGAAATCACTTCCGGCTTAAATGCAACTCCGGGAAAACGGCCTAAAACCGCTTGTTTCTTTACTCATTTCCTGTTTTATTCAACCGGGCGAGTTGGCCGTGCGGTCAGGGGCGCGCAGCTGTGAGCTCGCATCCAGGAGATAGTGGGTTCGAATCACTTTTTTTTGCGTCGCACCGGCACAGATAGGTCTTATGGCGACGATGGGACAGGAAAGGGCTAGGAGTGGGAAGGAAGCGGCCGTGGCCTTAATTAAGGTACAGCCCCAGCATTTTCCTGGTGCGAAAATGGGAAAACACGGAAAACCATTTTCAGGGCTGCCGACAGTGGGGTTCGAACCTACTATCTCCCGAATACTGGACACTGGCCGCACTTAAGCGACTGCAGCTATCGAGCTCGGTATGGGTTCGAATCACACTGTCGACAGCCCTGAAGATGGTTTTCCGTGGTTTCCCATTTTCACACCAGGAAAATGCTGGGGCTGTAGCTTAATTAAAGCCACGGACGCTTCCTTCCCATTCTTAGGCCTTTCCTGTCCCATAGTCGCCATAAGACATATCTGTGTCGGTGCGACGTAAAGCAAATAGCAAAAGAAAAATTCAAATCCTAGCCAATTTAACTTATTTAGGCTACATAATTCTTTCTGTACTGTTCCTTGGTTCAAAACCCTCAGGCGTTTCTTGATTTTTTTAAATGTCCACACTGAATGTAGTTATAAGGGCTTAAGTGAAAAGTAGTAGTAGTTGTAGTAGTAGTAGTCCACATTGTGTACCTGTCGGCTTGCATTCGGGAGATAGCGGTTCGAACACTTTCACCGCAGCTTCTGAAGATGTTCTATGTTTTCTAACTTTCACACCAGCTAATTCCAGGGCAGAATCTTAATGAAGGGAATCCCGCCATCACTGAAAACCTTTAAGTGTGACTGTGTCACTAAACGGCTAGAAAAGTAGTAGTAGTAGTAGTAGTAGTAGTAGTAGTTGGCCTACTATAATCTTCAGGCTAACCGTTGGATACACTCCTGATACAACTGCGCCTAATTGATCTCTTCCAAATCTATCATCTGAAACATGATGCAACGAAGAAGAGAAAAACTGAGACGTTATTCTTTCGTTTCTTTTTTTTCCTTGTGGTTTAACATCGCACTAACACGTTGAAGGATTTCGGCGAAGCAAGAATGGGAAAAGACTAGGACTGGGAAGTTAGCGGCCCTGATCTTACATAAGGTAGCCTACCTGGCGTGAAAATGGGGAAAACCCGGAAAACAATATTTAGGGCTGTCGACTGTTGGATTCGAACCCACTATCTCCCAAATGCAAGCTGACAACTACGCGACACAAACCGCACGGGCCAACTCGCGCGGTAAACTGAGTAGGCTACTTAATTTCTATTTCTACTGAATATCTACGAAGAATGCTCACTGTTGCTGCTTCATTTACTTATCCTTTGATTAGCCATTCAGCTTTCGTCCCATCGAAGTCAACAACGTCACAGTCCATTTTTCATCGACTTCGAATCGCGAGATCGGTTTTTTTTTTTTTTTTTTTTTTTTTGGCTTTACGTCGCACCGACACAGATAGGTCTTATGGCGACGATGGGAGAGGAAACGCCTAGGAGTTGGAAGGAAGCGGCCGCGCCCTTAATTAAGATACAGCCCCAGCATTTGCCTGGTGTGAAAATGGGAAACCACGAAAAACCATCTTCAGGACTGCCGGCAATGGAATTCGAACCCACTCTCTCCCGGATGCAGGCTCATAGCCGCGCGCCCCTGACCGCACGGCCAACTCGCCTGGTCGCGAGATCATGGTGTTTTAACTTGTAATCCCAGGATGCCCTCCAGCCACCATGTAAGAGGTGCAAAATAATATTCGTCTAAGTGTGGGGAGAACTGTGGTGATAGTTTGAAGATTAGTTCACAAGATTTTCATCATCATATCCTTGGCTTTGACAATATGAAGGTGACCGAGGTATGAGCGATGCCAGTAATGCCATTCCTTATGCAGCCAGTTCCTGTTATGAATGATGTGAAAATATTGCTCATAGCGTCGGTTGGTGCATGCATTTCAGCGGGCTTGACAGACTGATATGCAATAGCAACTTCTGGCTCAGTGAGGAAACCAACGGGAAACTACCTCACTCCTCACTTCCCTAGTATGCCCCTTCAGTGACACCTAGGCCATCTATGACAGCTGTTGGTGGAGCTGTAGAGGATCAAACCAGCCTTCGGTCTGAATACCCAACATACATACGTGAACATCATATTTCAAATGTTTCCAAGTGGTCAATTTTGACCTTCTGTAATCCAAGTGGGACATATTGGGGCAAATATTATTTAATAGAATTATGCATCGGAATAACATAAATAAAAATAGTATTGTTTTTACGTCCCACTAACTACTTTGACGGTTTTCGGAGACGCCAAAGTGCCTGAATTTTGCCCCCGCAGGAGTTCTTTTACGTGCCAGTAAATCTACCGACAAGAGGCCGACGTATCTGAGCAACTTCATATACCACCGGACTGAGCCAGGATCGAACCTACCAAGTTGGGTTCAGAAGGCCAGCGCCTCCACCGTCTGAGCAACTAGGCCTGCTGCATCGGAATAATTTACGAAGGGAAACATTCCATACATTTCAAACTTCTTTGAAATAATTAAACAAAAAGGTAAAGAACAGATAGGTAATCTGGCACCTGGGCGACAGCCCGAAAGTTAACCATTCTTGTCACTTGAACCGCTTGGACACCCCTGGCGCAGCTCTGTCTTCTTAGTGTAGCAATTCGCCGATAGAGTGCGAAGGAGTACTTTTATACACATTTCAAGCTCATAGCAAGGTGAATACAGATATCTTCGATAGAATGCGCAACCTTTCTGCACCTTTAATGTCTCGCTACCATTATTGGCCATTCGCGTAATTCTCTTGATTTTATATATATTATACATTGCAGTACTTTACCACAACCCATTCTGTTTTTGGTAGAACAGTCGATGATGCCTGCTGATTTGTTAATGCTATGTGTCCATCAGAAGCGCGACCTACCGTAGTAGTTCTTCAAAGTGTCGCCAGATAGCATCAGTATCTATTCCTTCACATCGTTCATCATCAACCCTCATAATTACTCTCCGAGCACACTTTTTTCTCTCGTCATGAACCTGCTACTGATGGAATGTGAACAAATGCATGATCAGCCGAATTTGCTCATTCATAATAAGCTTGCATAATGTAAAATCGTGCTGTAAATAAAGTTTAAATAGTAATTGTGTAATTGTACACATTCCACGCGAAACAGACTTTGATATAGGAGATGAATAATATTTCTGACTGAATAGTCAATGGGTGGGACATGCAGTAGCTTAAGGCCTAGTTCCATACTTTCTTGACCTCCAGGCCAAGATATGATGGAAGTAAGTGAACATGAAAATATATTCAGAATTTGATAAATACATTCGTAAAAGTCGATTCTAAAGCCACGGTCTCTCAACCTGTGGTCCGCGAAGATGGAATCGGTGATCCGCAGGCAAAATTAAGAATTCAATTATAGTTAAATGAAAAATATAATCATATGAATAAATTAGAAAAAATTGTTCACATAAAATGGATACCGTACACCTACTGTATAACGCTATAAGCCAAACTCTCAAAAAGCCATGAATATCTAAATGACCAGACAAAAATCCGGTATTTCCAGGATATGAGAATATGACTGCATTGTTACTATAATAGTCTATTCATCGTTAAGAATTAGGTTAATGGCTGTTTTATGAGGGTCTTGATGTAGGTGTAGGTCTTAAGAGATTGCGGTACGTGCCAGTAACAATTGGTAGGTTTGGTAACATAAGAGCGGTGAAGTAAACAACAGTACAGTATGATTTTATTGTTCACGCTTTGCCTTGCTGCTTTAAGTAAACAATGCTATCCATATTTCAACAAGCTGATGGTTCTGCTCCCTCAATCAAAGCTCAGTAGATCATTTATATCCTACTTGAACAAAGTGTGTCCTGAGTAAAATCCAGTTTTAATGTTGTTTCCAAGAACTCTTTTAATAGTGGAAAAGTGGCTTAGAACATTGACTTTAAAAAAAGAAAAGCAAGTGATACAAGTGCCGCTGATTCCGTCAAACGTGGGTTGTAAGGACGAATTAATATGATAGGTCTTTTTTTTTTAATTTTCTTTACGTCGCACCGACACATATAGGTCTTATGGCGACGGTAGGATAGTAAAGGACTAGGAGTGGGAAGGAAACGACCGTGGCCTTAATTAAGGTACAGCCTATTGTGAAAATGGGAAACCACGAAAACCATCGTCAGGGCTGCCGACAGTGGGGCTCGAACCCACTATCTCCCGGATGCAAGCTCACAGCTGCGCGCCCCTAACCGCAGGGCCAACTCGCTCGGTATATTAGCAAAGTGAGGCACGAAATTTTATTATTTGCAAGTGAACATAATTTTTATTTTGCGTCGATCATTGTTGACGAAGCATAATTACTAGCATTACCGTATCCTACCTTCTAGATATTGTTTTCTAAATGAAAGGAACTAAATCGCTCTCTTTAGGGAAAATCTTTAACTGTTCTTGATACCTACGATAAAATAAGGGCATTCGTGAAAAAAAAGTGTAGTGTAATGGGTTAGTTTCATAAAAGTCAGGAACTGTGTACCTTTTCCATTTTCCAACATTGGAATCGTTTTCAGTGGAAAATAATATTTATGTCGATTCAAACTTTCTTGAAAGGGTTTGTAACGACCTCAAAACTGTGAAAAAATTTAAACATATTTTCCAAGTAACATTTATGAGAAATGGATGGTTTTCCTTGGTTTCCCATTTTCACACCAGGCTGTATGTTAATTAAGGCCACAGTCTCTCCCTCCCCGCTCATAGCACTTTCCTATCCCATCATCGCCGTAAGAGCTATCTGTATCGGTGAGACGTAAAGCAAGTTGTAAAACAAAAATTCCTCATCGCTCCTTCGGATAAAAACTAAATAAAGAAACTGACTGAATTTGACTGATATCCAGACATTCGGGAACTCTGCAAGGGGCGACACGCTCAGCCATCTCGTTAACAGTGAGTAATAACGTAATTCTTTCTTTGTTTCTTTCTTTCTTTTTCTTTCTTTCTTTCTTTCTTTCTTTCTTTCTTTCTTTCTTTCTTTCTTTCTTTTCCGTAGTTCACACTCTCCCTCTGCAGGTTCATATTACTATTATATATAAAATTGAATAGTGCACTTCCAATTACGCAGCTGTATTCCCGTACAAATTCAAAACATACGTTCATATTTAGTATGTTACAATGTTACAACACAGTATGTCCCAAATCTTATTATACACAAGTAGGTAAAATATTAGACCGATATAAGCTAGTGTTCCGTGGAATTATTTCTGACATTTTACTGGTCCTCGGGTTGGAAGAGGATGAGAAACGCTGCCTTAAGCCCTGTCCAATGAAATAAATACTGACCAGAATTCATGGATTTGCGACCGGGTCGCAGTCATGTACAACAACCACCCAGAGAGTATTGCAATTTTTCCTAATTTCAAGCCGTGAACTACAACATCTTTTAAATTTCAGTTTACTTATGCCAGCACCACGAAGACTCGTGATATCAAACTTCATCACATAATAAACACTTACTGGCTATTAAACAGAAAATAAGACAGCGATAACATCTTAGTAATCTCCGAATAACTTAGACGGAAATGAGGACAGCAATAATACCCTATTAATATCCGAATAACTTAGACCGAAACGAGGACAGCAATGATATCCTAGTAATCTCCGAATAATTCTCGTTTAAACAGTCTGAATGAATTATCGAATTTGCAGAGGGTACCGTTCTATCATATTCTTGTCCCATAAAACAAAAACTACGGTACATCGGATGATCCTTTAGACCTCATTGCCACCCAGGGAGTTGTAAAACAAAAACACTGCTGTTATTTATCGAACACGCCGACAATTAGAAGTATAATTTGCGCTATGAAAACACTTCTCTTTCCACCATTCGTGGTACATTTCTTTGCCAAAACCAACAACAAAATGTCAACAAACTCTCATCACTGATCTGCATTTAGAACTGTCACCCAGGTGGCAGACTCCCTATCACTGGTTTACCTAGTCTTTTCTTAAATAACTTCAAAGAACTTGGAAATGTATCGAACAGTTCTCTTGATAAATTGTTCCATTTCTTAAATTCTCTTCCAATAAAATTATATTTGCTCCAGTTAATTCCAACTTGATCTTCATATTATTGTATTTCTTACCGTTAGAAGGGCCACTCATGATAGTTCGTCTAGTATTATCATTCCATGCCATTTCTCCACTGACAGCTCGGAATATACCGCTTAGCCGAGCAGCTCGTCTTCTTTTACCAAGTTTTTCCAGCCCAATGTTTGCAGCATTTTCGTAATACTACTCTTTTGTCGGATATCACCCAGAAAAAAATCGTGCTGCTTGCCTTTGTATATTTTTAGTTCTCGTATCAAGTAATCCTGGTGTGGGTCTCATGCACTGGAATCATACTCTAATTGGGGTCTTGACAGAGACCGTTATATCCGTATTACAACCCCTACATACTGTCATAACCATATGTAGAGATCTGTAACGTTTATTTACAACTTCGTTAATGCGATTACCCCACAGCAGATATTTCTTTATATTAACAGCTAAGTACTTACCGTCATCCCCATGAACTACTTTCACCCCATCAACACAGTAATTAAAACTGAGAGCACTTTTCCTCTTAGCGAAACATATAACCTGACTTATCATCACGTTTACCATCATACCATTGTCTGCTGTCCGTCTCGCAACATTGTCGAGGTATTTTTCCAGTATTTCACAAACCTGTAAGTTATTTACACTCTATGTAATATAATGCCATCTGCAAAAAGCCTTATCAGTAATTTCAGTTTTGCTTTCTTTCTTTCTTTCTTTCTTTCTTTCTTTCTTTCTTTCTTTCTTAATCCGTTTACCCCAAAAGGTTGGTTTTTACCTCGGACTCAGAGAGGGATCTCACCTCTAGCGCCTCAAGTGCAGTGACCTGAAGCATGAGACTTTAGATCGGGGATACAACTGGGGGAGGACCAGTACCTCGCCCAGGCGGCCTCACCTGCTATGCTGAACAGGGGCCTGTGGGATGATGGGAAGATTGGAAGGAATAGACAAGGAAGAGGGAAGAAAGCGGCCGTGGCCTTATGTTAGGTATAGGTACCACCCTGGCATTTGCCTGGAGAAATGGGAAACCACGAAAAACCACTTCTAGGATGGCTGAGGCGGGAATCGAACGCTGTCTTCTCAGTTGAACCCCCGAGACTGAGTGAACCCCGTTCCAGTCCTCGTACCACGTTGTTTCAAATCGACCCCGGGCCTCCGGGTGCGGCAGCTAATGGCACTAACTACTACACCACAGAGGCGGACAGATTTTATTTATTTTTGCAATGTGATTTATCTCGCACCGACACAGGTAGGTCTTCTAACTACTATGAGGTAGAAAAGGGCTAGGAGTGGGAAGGAAGTGGCCCTGGCCTTAATTAAGGTACAGCCTCAACATTTGTCTGGCGCGAATGGGAAACCACGAACCTGCCAAGTTGGAGTCAGAATGCCAGTGCCTCAACCGTCTGAGCCACTCAACCTGGCTTATTTTCTTTTAATTTTAGGAGTTGCAGTCTACGTGGGGTACCACTCTTAAGGAATTAGAACGTATCAATGAAAATATCATGTATTGGTATCATGTACCGGTAGGTCCACACTCTGCACTTGTCTCTGTCCAGCAGATCCAAGGTGGCAAAGATGCTAGAGCATCCCCCGTTATTGAAGCTAGAGACCAGAAGTGTGGACACAATTGTTTTCGCCTCGTCTCGGCTGCAAATCATCACACCGGCTCAGAAGTGGAACAATTATAGCATTTGGACTTGACCACCAAGTTACCGTTATTATTTGGTGCTTCTGGAATGAGCCGGGCCTAGCTTGTCTCTGCTGTTCTCTCAAAGTGCTTTCAAAGTCCAATGACGAGCCCAAGGGCCACTCTGCTCCTCCCTGCCCGTGAGCAAGACCAGAGTAGTCTGATCAAGTAGTTCTAAAACACATTTAGATAACGACAGCTATTATGATTAACTGCTCGGTCTGGACCTCGAGCTCAAATTATTATACCTTAAATCATTCAACTTTTTATGCCTTTAGAGCATTATCTGCTACTGATTACTTATCCCAGTTGCCAAACGTGGCTACACGCTGAGATGAACAAAAAAACCGTTATTAGTTAGACTATGTTAAATTTTTCTCAAATTATGAATCCGAACACACTGAGCTCATTGAGTTCTTGGTTCAAAGTAGTTACAAGCGTTAGATGAAAGTAGAATCTTTCATCATTTAGGTATTCGCGGTTCATTCCTAAAAGGTATAAAATTGCAGGGAGGGATTAATTTTGGTAGAAATGTGGTAAGCAGTTTGTCCTAAAAGAGGAGGTGGAGAAAGTATGATATGAAATCAGCATTTCCAAGACTTAATTGATGTCGCTGGCGAAGGAACCTAAGTATATTGAATGTCAGGACGAGAACACAAAACTGGAACAGGTGAAGCATTTCAAGTATTTAGAATGTGTATTCTTCTAGGACCTCCGTGGCTCGGGCGACAGTGCGCCGGCCTCTCACCTCTGGGTTCCCTGGTTCAAATCCCGGTCACTTCATGCGAGATTTGTGCTGGACAATGCGGAGGCGGGACAGGTTTTTCTCTGGGTATTCCTGTTTTCCCTGTCATCTTTCATTCCAGCGACACTCTCAATATTATTTCATTTCATCTGTTAGTCATTAATCATTGCCCCAGAGGAGTGCGACAACCTTCGGCAACCAGAATAATTTCTAGCCTCGCCGCTAGAACGGGGCTTCATTCATTCCATTCCTGACCCGGTCAAATGACTGGAAACAGGCTGTGGTTTTTCACTTTCATTCTTCTAGGATGATAGTATACTAAGTGAAATTGAATCAAGGTGCAGCAAAGTTAATGAAGTGAGCTTTCAATTGGTCAAGAAGTCAACTCTCGGACAAAACTGTCTTTACATCGGTCTCTTCTCTGATCGACTTTACTGTAAGGGAGTGAAAACTGGGCGGTCTCGGCATATCTTATTCATACGTTGCACGTAACAGACGTGAAGCGAGAACGATTGCTTGTACAAAAAAATTGGGATTAATGGCACGAGAGTACTTGGAATGAGGAGACGAATGTTAAGGTAGGAGATAACTCGATAGATGAAGCTGGGAGAAAAATGGACTCGGCCATGAAGGGTAAGACAAGTACAGGGACAATAAGGAGACGATAGTTATTCAGTTTTTAATTATAAAAGTTGTGTAACCAAACGAGGCCACAGAGTTAGTTGCAAATAGAGCAGTGTGGAGGTACTTAGTTAATTCGTAGAGGCCTGCAGACTGAATAACAGTCTATAAACGAGATGTACTGCGAATACTGTATATGTATGTATCAGAAATGTTTCATATAAGCCAGGCAGTTTTAAGCTCTAAAAATGGTGAACTGTAATTACTACAATAACGCAGCTAAACCGAAGTCCGCGATTGCATGTGTCAGTCGGCAAGAATTTTAAAATTAATAGTGCACCAGTTCATTGAGCGACTCAAAGGTGGTGTTCTTATTTCTTAGCTTCTACATCACATTGAAATATTTAAATTGCTGTCCGCCTCCGTAGCGTTATGGTTAGCACTGCCGCCCTCGGAGGCCCAGGTTTGATTCTCGGTACTGCCAATAATTTAAAAATGGCAGGAGGGCTGGTATGTGGTTACAATGGTACACTCAGCTCACCTCTAATGGGGGCGAGGGCACGAGTTTACTTTATTTAAATTGTTGCTTTCAAGTCGGGGGAACACTTCACCATGTACTGGATGAAGTGGGAAAATGTATGTTTAAGTTTGTTGCAAAGCAAACGTCCGCGGTCAACTCCTTGCGATGCGATCAAATTAAGGGCATAGAATGTGTACTGTATCTTAAACTAACCAGACAAATAATTAGGCACTGTAGTGCACACGCACAGATGGATAATTAAACCTGTACAGATGGCGCAGCGAACGAGTCCCGTGCTCAACTGCACGCGCACTGCCTCTACGTGGCCATCAGGCAGTAGCGATCAATGAGACATTGATGTTTCAAGCAGACAGCGTACGTCAGCATAGAAGGATGTGACAGAGTGGCAAAAAGGGGCAATCGGGTTTAGTCGTGCCGATAGCCACACGGTGCATGACGTTGCTGGATTTGTTGGTGTTTCGCAACCATATGTTCAGCGTGTCTACAAGCAGTGGTGTACTACACACGGCCACGGTACGCGACGTCAGAGTTGTGGTCAGAAAAAAATTCTGATTGAGAGGGACCGAAGACGCGTTTCACGGCTTGCGAATCAAAATCGCTTTTAACCCCGACAGGAAATGCTGCAGTCAGTAAATGAAGGTCCATCCCAACCTGTTAGCGACAGAATATTGCGACGGGAACTGCATGAAACGAAAATTTGCAGTCGGTCACGTCGCAAGAGGCCATTGCTCACACAGACACATAACGCTACGCGTCTTCATTGGGCTAGACATCATCAAACGTGGACAGTGGCTGACTGGCGGAACGTAATGTGGTCTGACGAATCACGTTTTTGCCTGCATTCCAATGAAGCACGTCGTCAAGTGCATCGAAAACCAAATGAAGCATTTCACCCTGGATGTGTGCAAGGTGAGGTTCAAGCGGAGGTGGGTCTGTGATGTTTTGGGGGTGTTATCCGTATCATGGATTTGATCCACTCACTGAGGTGACCGCTTACATGAACCAGCACGTGTATTTAAACATTCTGAACGATCAGGTGCTTCCTTCCAGTCAATATCTGCATGATGAGTATGCTATTGATACCCCGAATTTTCAAAATGACAACAGCTAAGTTCATTGGGCTGGACGCATATGCGACTGGTTTTGTGAACACTCCCCCATCCTATTACACCCCGATTGGCCTGTAAAATCACCTCACTTGAACACCATAAAAAATCTGTGGGACATGTTGGAACAGCATGTAAAACGCAGACATAACCATCCCCGCAATATGGTGAAATCGCACGATCAAATCCTCAGCGAGTGGCTTTACCTAGATTCGACGTGCCTGCATAACCTTGTGAACTTACCTCCTAACCGAATCCAGGCGGTGATCAAGTCCACAGGCAGAGTTACACGGTATTACGAGGGCAGATCAGAAAAAAGTTCCACTTCCCAGTTATGTCCATTTATTACACCACCTATACAACAGCAACACGACTATAACGACATACACTGTAACGTCACTTTTCCACATAGTTTCCAAGAGACTCCAAACATTTCTGCGAACGCACAACCAACTTGTCGATGCCGGATGCATAGAAATTTCCTTCAGCGTTCTGCAACCACTCGGAGACAGCGGCCTTCACCTCCTCATCGGTCTGGAAACGTCGACCACCGAGCTCCGTTTTGAGCTTACCGAACAGATGAAAGTCACATGGCGCTAGGTCGGGACTGTAGGGTGGATGTTGCCTGACCTCCCACTTGAAACGCTACAGCAGTTCTTTCGTTTGGCGGGCCTTGTGAGGTGTTGGGTTATCGTGCAACCAAATCACACCGGCGCTCAATTTCTCCCGGCGCTTCTCTTTAATCGCTTTACGCAACAGGTGCAACGTTGGACAATACGACGCCGCGTTGATCGTCGTTCCTTTCGGCATGAATTCCACGTGCAGCAAACCCTCCATGTCAAAGAACACTGTCACCATAACCGTACCGGCTGAAGGTTGAACCTTGGCCTTCTTTCGTTGTGGTGATGAGGGGTGCACCCATTCCATTGATGTTCGCTTCGTTTCGGGGGTGAAGTGGTGGACCCACGTTTCGTCGCCTGTGACGATTCGTCGCAGAAACCCGTTGCCATCTGCAGCATAGGGTTGCAAAAATGCCAGGGAGGATTGGAAACGTTGTCCCTTGTGCTCATCGGTGAGAAGACGTAGGACCCATCTTTGACACAGCTTACGATATCCAGGGTCCTCGAGAACAATGGCGAACACACTGCCATACGACATGTTCAGCTGCGTCGCGATTTCTCTCATTTTAATGCGCCGGTTCTGTCTAATGATCGCATTCACACTGTTGACCTCTGCACGGGTCCTGGACGTTGCGGGCCTGCCTTCGCGATGGATGTCCGTGATATCCGTGCTTCCGGCTCCGAATTGCTGACACCACTTTACGATACCTTGCCGGGAAATGGTCCGCTCCCCATACACAGCACTAATTTCACGAAGAATGTCCGTGCAATTCTTCCTTTTGGCCCATAGGAATCGTATTGTCGCACGCACCTCATATTTGGAGTGAACGTCCAGTTGACGCGCCATTGCATTTGGCCACTATTCCCACATTACTAGACGAGACACCACAGCGACCTGCCTAACAGACGTGTGGGCAGTGTCTGTCCCTTTCTCCGCTGTGCCCACGTTTGCGACACACAGCGCGCTGCTGCGGTGCGTTAGTGCAACTAACCTTTTGATCCACCTACGTAAATGATGCCTGTAATGATTTCTCCAGCGGTGATTAATTTTTTGTCCGGGGCCAGCTTATCTTCAACCTATAAGAACTATGCCTCTGGTTCTGCCTTCTGCCTCTAGTCAGATGGTCCTTGGAAGAGTGGAAAGTAAAGGCTTCCGTAATTCGTAAACGGCATTAACGAGGAATTGGTCTCGGCTCGAACAGGATATTTTTGTTAACATTTGTTCAGGAGGTTAAGCTACCACTATGATTAGGGTGGTGAATGCATTCCATTGTGTGACCCTTAGTTTGCCGAATATCGGAAATGTGGTTCCTTAACAAAATGCATGAAACAATATGGAGCATCATAATAAACACATTTGACAAAAGCATTGTCTGAACAGTTCCCATAATGACATTGTTGAGCTGAAAATTCAAATGCCACTTCAGTCACATTCCTGAATTCAGAAATATGTGCGCGAATATGGTACCCACCCGCCTGCCACGAATACTGAACCACAGGGCGGTAAACTGAAGCAGACAACTGGGTATGAATAATAGAATATGAACATGCTGTTTCCTAGTTTATTATTGAAATAACTCCAAGTAGTCATTATATAGTCAGTTATGCTTCGTGCATATATTTTATATCTTCGGAAAACGTAAGACTGTACTATTTGGTTGTTTTCGGCGGAATGATCATGCGTTCACTGTCTATACCCAAAAATGATTAATTTACTAATGTTGTGTCCTTGTCAGCCACTCCACGAATCACATAGCAGTAAACACTTCTGGTTATTTACGATAGTCACAAAGGATATTCAAGAAAAAAAGTATTTTAGGTAGCCTCTTGATATTTTTTCCGCTTGTGCCGAAAGTATTTCCCTGGAGATAAATAGGACAGTTTTTCGATAGGTGCCTACTCATTGAAAGTCCTCCATCTATTGCATAACTATGAGTGGTAATGTGTGCAGACTGAACTAAGGAAACTGTTGATTTTTCCCCTTTTCTGGATAATATCCAACCGGAAGTTAGTTCATAATTAAAGCCACTTTGAACGGAATTCCAAATGCAGTGTGACTCTTTTCTTCGGCAAAATGGATCCAACACTGACGAATATCTTGATCTTCTTGTATATGTCTGATTGTCATGAAAGCAGTGATGTGTTTACGACACATTATGTAGGCCTATTCTTTCTTGAGAGGTGTTATAAAATGTGCAGAACATTTAACATTTTGTCCCCAATTTCTCTTGCTTTCTGCATTGCCCAAAATGTCAGGTGCCAGTAATAGACACATTTTTCCTCTTTCCCTGCCATGTCAAATTGGGATAGAATGCTTTGTTTTATCGCCAGTCCTTTAATTGCCTTGTTTCCTCGAAAATGATGCCCATTACGCCTGTTATTTGTCTACAAAACGATGTTCGATATCTCTTCAATAGGTCGGCACATTATGTGAAAATGTATGACAAATGCGTTCAAGATGTTCTTCCAAAAATTGAGCTAAAATGTTAACAGTGTTGGATTTCTTTTCTGAGGTCGGTTCATATTCACTAGCTTCTCGTTGAGGGGGAACTATTTCCGCTATTGACACTAGCACTACACTCTTTAAAGCTACTAATCATTGTACCGTCTACAAAGTCTTTCACTTCGTCCACTATTTTACCCAGTGCTATTGCAGTTGAGCAACCAAATTAACTACCATAATTCTGAATAATTATATCCACCACGAACAACGCAAAAGTGTAATCATCCTGTCCTACACTGCCTTCCGTTGGACAACGCCTTCTTAACATGGATGCCACGATATCTAAAACGTTCCAAATATGAATGGTTTCGTTCATGTTTGCTGTATCCGTATGAAAATACTGCGACACGTGTAATAAACACGCCAACTACTAACTCAGGTAACTGGTTGACTGACTTACGATTCCTTCTCTTCCAGTATTACAATAATAACTAATGTTGTTGGCTTCACGTCCCACTAACTACTTTCACGGTTTTCGGAGACGCCGAGGATCCGGAATTTAGTCCCGCAGGAGGTCTTTTGCGTGCCAGTAAATCTGCCGACACGGAGCTGACGTATATGAGCACCTTCAAATACCACCGGACTGAGCTAGGATCGAACGTACGTAGTTGGGGTCAGAAGGCCAGCGCCTCAACCGTCTGAGCCACTCAGCCCGGCCCAGTATTACAAGGGGTGTCATGGACAGGCCACGGGATGCACAATAAAATGCCTTCGCAGGCTTGTTTAGATTCGTGCGATGGGTCTCTTTGAGCCGACAGCCTTCCCTCGTAAGTGGGATAGAGTGTTTAACCCTACGCCCGGCCGCCTTTGGCCTCAGGAATTTACCTCGATCTTATTTCTGGTGTAGGCTGAGTGGACATTCAGGGCCAGAAATCTAGTTTCTAATTTTTCGACTTCCTGACGATGAATCTAACCCATGTCCTTCCGGGTGAATTAAAGATGCCTTTACCGCCTCGGCTAGGCATCCCCTTCCAAAACATTGGAGCATTAGACAATGTATACCAAAAACGATGTACTCTGTAAATTGTTCGTTCAAAGAAAGTGTAGTCTCTTAGGAGATTTACATCGATATCAACTTAATTAGCTCAACATTAACTTTATTTTTACAAGTTGCTTTATTTCGCACCTACTCAGATAGGTCTTATGGCGACAATAGGATAGGAAAGGGGTAGGAGGGGGAAGTAAGTGTTAGTGTCCGCGCGCGCGCGTGTGTGTGTGTGTGTGTGTGTGTGTGTGTGTGTGTGTGTGTGTGTGTGTGTGTGAAGTGATGTATGTTTATTTAAACTTTCGTAAGAAATGTACTCATTCATTGTTATTTATTAGCCTTTCATGCAATCATTCGAATTGTTCTCCGTAAAGAGCTGTATGGGTTGTATTTCCCGATGACTAATTCAGTGTACATTAATGTAGTGCACAATTTGCGGTTTAGTAGTTGAACAGAACAAAGACAATTTCATTCCCTACCCCGTTAGCAGTATTCTCAATTTTTGGCCATTTTTGTAACTTTTTCTGGTTTTCATTTAGCTTACCTTATCTTGGGTGATGACAAAGCTTGTCAAATGACAATTTGCTTGTCAACGCCAGTCGCATCCTGCACGGTTACAGATTATGTGATCGCTAATGGCACGGGTCGCATGCGGCACTGTTACAGATTATGTGATCGCTAATGGCACGGGTCGCATGCGGCACGGTCGCATCTGGCACGCCACCCCAGAGACCTCCACACTTTAGATCAGATAAGATGGACCCGCTGCCCGTCAACAAACGGGCATCGCTCATCTGACGCCTGCAGACAGGAAGCTTTATGTTGACCATACAGGACCATGTTATTGCGATAAAACACCTCACTAACCAGTCAGTAGAATACGACCTTTTTGTTAACATATTGGCATTTGGTCCGTAAAACCATGTACATTTAGAAAACAGGAAGGTCAAAGAGAAACATCTTTACAACATGGGACCGTTCATGGCGTTGTAACTAATTGTTGATAGAAAGCCACGGTACAGGAACTTTGGTTGGATTAGAACAGTTTAACTACAGACTATAGAACAAACATATTACAATGTTAAATTGGCTTCACTTAAAAATTTCGCTATTGCTTGACATATACGGATGCCATAGCTGTTGAACAACGATGAGACGGAAGTGGGAAGAGGAACTTTGAGTTGTATAAGCGTTTGATAAAAATTCATTACTTGCAGTTTGTATCTAGTCAGTGGCGAAGCGTGAACTCAGTAAGGGGGTAGACAGAGATTTTTTACTTTAAACTAGTTTAATCATATTATATATTGAATTTTGTTTTCGACGCATACAGATCTATGTTTAATATTATATTATATTAATGATTGAAACTAAGATAAATCCTATAACAAACTATAAGCCTACTTGCACTCGTTTTATTTTAAATATAGACTAAATAGGCAGCGGGAGTTTTCAAATAACAACATACTTTTAGAATAAAAAATAGCAATATGAAAATGAAATGGCGTATGGCTTTTAGTGCCGGGAGGTCCCCAGGACGGGTTCGGCTTGCCAAGTGCAGGTCTTTTGATTTGACTCCCGTAGGCGACCTGCGCGTCAGGATGAGGATGAAATGATGATGAAGACGACACATACACCCAGCCCCCGTGCCAGAGAAATTAACCAATGATGGTTAAAATTCCCGACCCTGCCGAGAATCGAACGCGAGACCCCTCCAAAGCCCAGGGCGCTAACCATTTAGCCATAGAGCCGGACAATAGCAATATATTTCATTTCTATGTAGATTTAATAAGAGAAATAAGAAATAAATAGGCTTTCGTACAAGTCACCTTAAACCATATTCTTGTAAATGAGTTCAATCCGTCTGTTCTTCATTTCAGCAAATATATCTATTACTCTCGTTTTGAAGTCAGGGGTCTTGCTAAGATGCTACAACAGCTCCTTCTATGTATATAGCTAGAGTGTCCAAGTTAGATAATCTATGGTTGGTCATTGAATTCCTTAAATAGGTTTTAATTCGTTTGAAGGCACCCATTGCGTGATCGCTAGAAACTGACGTTAACGGAATATACGGCATCAAGTTAAGCAATTTTGTTGTTTCCTTATGTGCACTCTGGAGTTCATTATTAAAGAATGTAAGTCAATAGTTGTTGGGGTTATAATATCGTGACTAATATTGGTGGGCAAGAAAATGAATGTACTTGAAAAGTTTTCATGCTGTCATTCATTTATTAGGTGTAAGTGTGCTATATTTCGTATTTGAATATTATTATTTTGTTTTGAGACGTGTCTCATAATAAAGTAAATTCAAATTAATTGCATTAAAAGCATGTCTGAGATGGTAGCCAATAAGAGCACATTTATACCTGAGATCCAAATACTAGCCAATGAGAGCAACAAGAGACGCTGGCAAGTCTGTCTACTGGGCGGAGACATCTCGCTATAGGAAAGTCATAGTTGCACAGTCAGCTCCTACAGATAGCGTTAGTCTTGCTCTATCTGAAAGCTTTGAAAATCAAAGTGAACATATACACAATGGACAGCGTCTACTTTCGCCTACGTGCTTCGTGTAACTGACGCGAGCCCTAGTATTGCCGAAGTTTGACGAAAATAAGTAAAGCGGGGAATGTGGAAATACTTATTATAAAAAGTTTACTAGACAAGATTTCGTTCACAAAATGTTAAGGGTACAAGCTGTCTACCCTGTCTCCCCTGACGCTTCGCCCCTGTATCTAGTGCATCCTAAAATTGTATGGTTGAGGTCTGCTTCTTGATTGGGGTCAGAGGGACAATTTGGGGAGTCTATAACTTTGAGTCTGAACAGATGACTGGGGTATGATGCATGTCCAAGTCGCATTCTGATAATTGATGTGATATGGCGGCGAGTTAGAGATAGTAGATTGAACCATGGTTTCTGTGGGATGTCTCTCTGGATAACGGCGTAATACTTGCCTTTGATGAGTTAAGTTGTTGCCCAGTGATTGACCATTCTTTGTAAGCCTGTTTCTTGATGTGGCTTTGGAAGTCCGTGTATGGTAGGCGTAGTGCTTGGAACTGCCCTTCTGTAATGCTCTGCTTTGCTAGCTGGTCTACGGTCTCATTGTGTATAATTCCAGTGTGGCCTTTGACCCACATAAGATGAACTTCTTGTCCGTTTTCCTTAGCTTGGTATATACTACTTAGGATGCCCATGATGTATTTATTCGAACGCGTGTTCCTGCATGGTTGTTCTAGTTTTTGAAGTGCACTCTTGGAGTCCGTGAGAATTAATATTCTGCTGAAGTGCTGGACGCCGTACGTTATGGCTGAGTTAATGGCAAGTATTTCAGCGGTGAATATTGAAGCTTCGTGGGGAAGAGAGAACATTTTGCAAGTGTTGAGTGCAGAGCAGTAGTACGCATATCCGACTCCTTCTTCGGTCTTAGACCCATCTGTGTATATTTGAGTAAAACTGCTCCAATATGCATTGATGAAATTTGTTACTTTTTCGTTGATATTGGTATTGCAGATGATAAAAACTGGAAGAAGAAATGTGGTTGGTTGAAATACTGAAAGTTCATACCTCTGTCGAAATACTGGAAGCGATGTGTCTTGAAAAGTAAGGGGTATGATGTGCTGCAATATATTGATACTTTTGACCAATAAAGGTGTCCGTAGTCTTCTGTTTGTTCTTCTGTCACACAGTGGAAGGAGATGGCGCAGTGTAGATGTCAGAAGATTGCTAGTTATGGACGAGCGTTGCAGAAGAAAGTTGTTGGCAAGCAGATCGCGACTTATCTGAAGGGGCATTTCTTTAGCCTCTACCAGTAGTGCGTTAGTAGGACTTGAATTCATGGCTCCGAGACATATTCTGAGTGCGCGGAACTGTAGGACATCTAGTTTTCGAAGAACATACTGCGGTGCGTTGCCGAAAAGGATGCATCCATAATCTAGTACAGATCGGATTAACGATCTATATAATAGTAATAGGACGGAAGAGTCAGTTCCCCACCATACTCGACATAATGCTCTGATTATGTTTAACGTTCGGCCCACTTAAGTTGCCAGGTACTCGACGTGGGTTCTCCATGTAAGTTTACTATCGAGGTATAAGCATAGTAGCTTGGCTGAAGTCCGTAAGGGGAATTTCCTTGTGCATTTCTGATTTCCAATAGAAGTGACCAGGAAATATTGACTCTATTTTTCACCTACATTAAGAATGAGGTTGGTTGTGTATCCCAAAAAGTCTTCATGCCCTATTTGGCAGAAGCCTTCCGCAATGCTTGGAATGCAGTCATGGGACCTGCAACCATGAGATTATTTTGCTCATGGCATGTTGACAGAGCATGGAGGAAGAATATACAGACCAAAGTAAATGAGAAGGAAAAACAAGGAAATGTTTATAAAATTCTGAGAACAATAATGCAACAATATTTAGATTTCTGTGAATTAAATAGGGGTGGTCTTGCACACCTAGTAGCTATGTCAGTGAGTGTATAGTATCATGCAACATTTGATTTAAAGTGACTATGAACATTGTGCTTTGAGTGTTTCAGATCAAAAGCAGTTGTTATTTCAGTTAGTAATGAGTAGTTTGGAATGTTGTGATATGATGATGATGCTTGTTTAAAGGGCCCTAACGTCTAGGTCGTCAGCCCCAAATGTTGTGATATCAGTGTTAGATGAGATATGTGTTTGTGGCCTGTTGTAAAGAAAAGGGTTTAGAATGTTTTGAAATATATATAGTCACTATGTAGTGTAACCGTTAGGGCATATGTCGTCGCACCAAAACTAAGTATGAACCAGCCCTGAGCACATCGGGCGAAAAAAAATGAATCTGGCCCCATCAGTTGGGCAACAAAATGAGACACCCTGGGTATAATTAGGGCAATATTACTTAATTTGGTTTTACAAACAGATGTACAGATGGAACATTTGGATGAGAACCGCCAGAAGTCACTTACCAGGCTTGAAGTCTCATCCTCCCTACTTTCATAGCATCACCGGCTGAATTCGGAGAGCAATACGGATAATGGAATGTTCGATAAAGAAATAAAATAGGCACTATCTAAAATAATGAAAGTAGGATTCTATAATATGAGAGGAATACGCTAATATTGTTAAATGAGAAGAATCTCCGTTCAAGTATATATTCTAAACATTTTATTAATTTGATGTGAACCATACAAGATGTTCTATCTCAACATATGAGCAAAAGAAAACAATTAAACTGACACAATTATATACATTGTATGCCTTCTTTTCTTGAAATTGTCCTGGCATAATTCGTTCTTGGCGTACATCAATTCACTCGATTAACATACACTGATATATGAGTTTATTTATTTATAAAAATGGATATTGAATGGTATCCTTTATTTATTAAACTCTCGTCACAAATGGATATTAAATATGGTTCCGGTACCGGGGATCGAACCCGAGCCTCCTGGGTGAGAGCCAGGTATCCTCTATTTACTGGTCATAAATGGATATTAAATAGGTCCGACTCGTTGGCTGAATGGTCAGCGTACTGGCCTTCGGTTCAGAGGGTCCCGGGTTCGATTCCCGGCCGGGTCGGGGATTTTAATCGCTTCTGATTAATTCTTCTGGCTCGGGGACTGGGTGTATATGTCCGTCCCAACACTCTCCTCATCATATTCAGACAACATACTACACTACCAACCACCACAGAAACACGAAATAGTACTTACATCCCTCCATAGAGGGTTGGCGTCAGGAAGGGCATCCGGCCGTAAAACAGGGCCAAA
The DNA here is from genome assembly GCF_040414725.1 of Anabrus simplex. Taxonomy (NCBI): domain Eukaryota; kingdom Metazoa; phylum Arthropoda; class Insecta; order Orthoptera; family Tettigoniidae; genus Anabrus; species Anabrus simplex. The sequence goes on along the minus strand of NC_090266.1, from coordinate 1,066,071,259 downwards.
TCCACATGTGCGACGCAGTTCGCACCCGCGACCCCACAGGTGTGGGAAAAGCGGCAGGAAAAGAAAGAAAGAAGAAAGAAATGGATATTAAATAGTATCCTTTGTTTTACTGGTCATAAATGGATATTAAATAGTATCCTTTGTTTTACTGGTCATATATGGATATTAAATAGTATCATTTGTTTTACTGGTCATGATTTGGATAGAGAAAGAAAAAAATTATAACACAATATAAGCACATCTGTTATACACACGAGATTGCATTGCCGAGTATCAAACATGTGATCCATTTGACCAGACAAATGTATATTTACATTGAACACTTACGAAGAACATACACGCTGAACATATATGTGCGTATCCTGGGTTTACCTAACAAATTATATATTCAAAGAAAATCAGCCAAAGCTGGAATCGAACCCATCACCATAGAACACTTTGGGAAATAATAAAACACACAGAAACATACATAGAAAAATATCAAATATATTTACACAACACATCTTGAAGATATGGCTTAAACAAGCCATAACATCTGGTTAATTCTTCGCTCCAGCATCATTCGAACCAACAAGCTACGGCTTCAAAGGTAAAAATTTTTGAACTCCAATCAGAGGCTAATTTAATGTCTAAGCATGAGAAGGGATCTATCCTTCACAAAATCAGAAAATTATCCGTGTTACTCGCAACGTATAATTAGAATGGGATTGAGACTACTTTGGTGAATGAAAAGAGCTTGGCCCGTTAACATCGCTTTGCTAGAAACTGCAAAGGTTCGCTCGGCCTACAGCCGACCGGCATATACCTGTCAATCACGATAACAGCTGAGTAACCAGCCCTGGGCTGCGGACACCATAAATCGTCCTTCACTCTTTCTTTCAATTTTCTTACATATCATCTCGGCTTATTGTCAAGTATGCACTCACTTGAAAGCCATTATTTCTTATTATTTATTATTTGGCTATATATTCAGCCCAATTCAATATCTCACAACAGCTATAATTATTTATTATTCCTTACCACTCCAACAACATAACATGCTACTGCTTCGCCCTCTCATATCATGCCATCGTATCTCAATCCATTCATTTAATTCACAGAGAAGACTCCATTTTTTTCAGGCTATTTAACTCTTCTCACATTTTCATATATCATTATAAATTAATTACACCTCGGTTTGGATCAACTCCAATGATTATCTAATATCATCCGGGATTACAAATACCTGAATCACAAAACGTATAATTTATATCCAAACTACCCTGAAGATCTTTACCAGACGAAGAAATATAAGTCTAGCTAAATTACTGTTCTTCCCAAAGATGGTTCATATAAGCTAAGAACTTTGGAGTCTATATAATAATTCATGCAAATGAATTTTGTTAAATATTAATGATTATGTTGAAAATCACTTGATGATCCTAACTAATAATAATAAATCTTTCCCAGTCATACGCGCATAATGTTCCCTACACTTTTAATGTTTAATTATGACATTATAATATTTATAAAATTATTAATGGCATGCATCTCTCGTGTTTAAGGTATATAAAAGCATGTACTTAACACATGGTGAGTAAGGCTTGCTGTCATCTGGGGTACATCTTAGATCTTTACACGACCATGATGAATATTCTTGTTCGTGGTAGTCCTCGGTTCCTCTTCATACGACGATCCATGACTCGAACTGTTGTCTTCTCAGTTGAATTTCTGGACGTTCCCTGTAAAGCTGATCGCAGGCACTCAGGCGCGACTCTTGTAGGCTCCGAATCTTGGGTTCGACGACCACTCACGAACATACAAAAAATGGAGAATGAGTTATTAAGTACTGTTTATGCGCTTTCAAAAGGGGGCCTGCTTGTAACAAGATCCACTCTTAAGTTGAAATAGATTAGCGCAAGTAGTAATAAGTTTGCGAAAATCACTGTTCATTTCCCTGACCGTCACACAGACTATCACAACGAATGTCCCTGGAGAATACGAACATTAATTTTGTCAAGAACAGTTATTTAATTTTTGCTAAATGTCACTCGTTCTTAAATGCTCAGGAGCGGTGATAATTAACACTTGTATATATTAATTAACTGTCTCACCACGCCAAATAACCTGAAGCGACTGTAGGATTGACTTAATTGGAGACGGCGAACAAATTCGTTTTCTTGGAACTACCTTCAGGGATACTCTAGTGTTCGACGAGACTGCTGTAATGAAAAACCTTCCCAATAAGCTCCAACTTATAACATCGTCGCCACTGCTTAAGGAAAACTAAAAACTCATAGTACTGAATTCCTCAATCTGTCCCACCCCGATGTACCCTTTCCTGGCATGCAGTTTCGAGAAAATCGCACAGAAATTCTTATCCGATAGCGATAAAATGATTAAAAGTGCAACAAAGGCGATATTGCAGTTACCGACGGATACTCCAGATGGCATACTGTACACCGAAAAGAAATACAAAGGACTCGCTCTTTTTAAAACTTCGTGGGAAGTTTACCTTCAATGTATTAACGCCTGTAACATCTTGCTTAAGACTAAACACCCATTCGGCGTCGCTTCAAGGGATTCTCATGCGGATAGTCGGGAATGCGTAAAACGCCTAGAAATAACAAACGCTATATCCAGAAAATAAGCGCCAAGAACGGCTTGTACGATACTAAGAAGATCCGGCAAGAGCCACGAGAACGTGAATTCACCTCCTGGTGTTCACTGCCGCAAAATGGACTCTGAGTACAACTGTACAAAGAGTACACACCAGCAAACTCTTGGGTGCGAGATCATTCCGGACTGTCTTGTAACGGGTGGAGAGAGGCTATAAAGATGACTGCTAATGTTTCTGCGGTGCGCTCGGTGCCAGGCAGATTCCTGGACAAAACCTCTGTCGGCATTGCCACGGAGAGAAAGAAACTCTTGGTTATGTCCTGGGATTCTGCACACGCGGGGAGCTCCTAAGAAACACGCGGCACCACCAGATCAGATCCCTCATTGCCGAAGAACTAAGAAAGAAGGGATTCAATGTACATGAGGAGATACACGGACTGGCCATAAACAGTAGTTCGCAGAGAATTGACATCATAGCCTTTAAAGACAGCAGCTCTCAAGGATTCACATTAGATCCAACTGTCAGATTTGAGCATCATAGCGGTCAGCCAGAGGAGGTTAATCTTTTCAAGATTAACAAATACAAATCCACTATCCCTTACTACAAATCTAAATACCACCTCCAGGAAATAGAAATAATGGTCGAGTTCGCGGTACCGTACCTCGTCATTTCGTCGCCACATGGAAGCGCTTCCAACTTCCAATGAAGCTCATCCCTGAAATTGCGACCCGTCATCAGAGGCTCCATCAAAATCCTGAGACACTACCTCTACAGCTACGGCTCTGGAATGCCACACTAATTATACGGTTCCTTTATAATTTAGAGTTTTCTTCAATTAATAGATCTGTACAGAAATTTGATTTGTTTTACCTTGTCCTTAGTGGCAGCCTGTAAATACAGGACGTTGTTCCTAAATAAATGGAAATGGAAATATTATTATTGTGAGAAATATAAGTCGAAATATCAATGGGAAGAAACTTTGCAACCTTCACCATATCTACACAGCAGTGATGTGAATTTTTCTCCTTAGGTTGTAAAAAACAGGTATGTATTACAAAATATGCAGAAGTAGATTCCCCCCCTCCCCCACAAGATGTTTGCAACTGGTGATATAGTGTTCCTGTACACTTTTCAGAAGAAAAAAGGGATTCTTTTTCTGGCAAGTCTTTCACAAAGTAGTAACAAATACTACTTAGCATTAAAGAATGTTGCATTACTGAAATATCTCCTCCTTAATCCATGCTGTATTCAGCCTCCATAATACATCAGTGTTGCAAACCTACAAATGATATAGTAGCCAAGATTCTTCAGCTCATCATACAGAAACTTGAATGAACATTATCTCTTTTTTGGAAAGTCTCAGAGAGTAATCTAAACACCAAGCTTGATACCTGCAGTCGCTTAAGTGCGGCCAGTATTCAGGAGATATTGGGTTCGAACCCCACTGTCGGCAGCCCTGAAGATGGTTTTCCGTGGTTTTCCATTTTCATACCAGACAAATACTGGGGCTGTACCTTAATTAAGGCCACAGCCGCTTCCTTCCCATTCCTAATCCTTTCCCGTCCCATCATCGCTATCTGTGTCGGTGCAGCGTAAAGCAACTTGTAAAAAAAAAAAATAATAATAAACAAAGCTGCACTAGGCATAAAACTCAATTCACCCTTGTATGTTACATTTCAAAAAAGAAAGTATCGATTAATTTGTATTTTTCCAGTTGATGTTACGGATCTACAAACTGTACTGGTATGTTTGTGGTAAAACTCACAAAATATTTCTGAAGAGCGAGACTTAGTTCTGTCTGTTTAGAACATGGTAGAAATTATTCAGTTCTCATGATGCTGTATGCATTTTTTATAATTTTTTAGTCAGTAGTTATCAAATTTTAAAAGCAAAATAATTTTCAGAAAATTTCAGCACTTATAGTTCCCATTGAATGTGGCTGTTGACAATCCCAGCAAAAACTTACCTTATTTAAAGTCCACCATTAATGGTACCACATTCAAGTGAAAAATATGTGGCTTAATTAATGGGAAGTTTGTGTATGTACAGGAGAGTACAGTCTACACTGGAGGTGTGCTCAATGGGTTTGCTTAAATTATCAGCAGCAGCAAAAACTGTTGTGGCATCTTTAGTGCCTCTTTATTTATTTCACTTTTTTTGTGTCTGTGTCTGCACAGGCCAGTGCAAAGTGTAGCTTCCTCATCCATGGCTGTGACAATATAGAAGCTGCTGGGGTATGGGTCATGCTGAGTAATGACATTTGGAGCACAACTAGTGTTTGAGTGTTATGAAAGGTGTTGCTCATAGGATCAGTCGTGCTACAGTAGCACCTTCTGGTCCAGTGAGGAAAGCAATGGCAAACTACCTCACTCCTCATCTTGCCTAGTATGCCTCATTTGGGCTCTGCCATTATTTTTTGCAGTTTCCATATAACTGCCTAGCCTTTGGTGGTCCTAATTGAGGATCCAACCAGCCTCTGGGCTGATGACCTAACAGACAGAAGCAAACTTTATCCCTTACTCCTGTAAATATCACAGGTAAGGATCTAACATCCCATGCAAGTGAAGCCTGTTGTAACATGAGGGCTTAAAATTTGTGTGATAATAGCAGACAATAACAGAGTGAACCATGTAATGTTTAAGGACTTGTCAATATCTGCAAGTTATGAGTGTCATCTCTCAAACAATTTCAAAACTTTCATTTTTGACAGTGTGTACATTTTAAAAATTATCATAATCAGCTGAGCTTAACCAAACAGACTCTGCAAAAAGCTTTCATATTTCCATCATTTTATTACCATGACAAATTAACAGCTGCCAAGTTCTCAGATATCAGAAGCGTGTACCCAAAGAAAGTGGTTGTTAGCTGAGAATGGCTCCCAAACTAAACTTCAGAATAGTTTTTCCACATAGGTACTCTTGAACAACAACTCTTGTGCAGTTAATAACTTCTATAAAATTACATTTCCTGTGATCAAACAAGAGTGTAGAACGGAGTAAAGAATTGCACATTTTCTGCAAACTGTGCCTCGGTAATGGAAAATAATGAATATTTAAGAAAGTTATTGCATTTCCCTCTGGGAAAATCAAATGGGCATAAATGCCTTTCAATAAAATGTGTGATGCTATGTTGCCTAGCAACCATGCAGGCTGTGATCTGAAGTATTGATGGAGAATGGACCATGACATTAAGATCCATGGTTTGTGCAGCTCTCAAGGTAGTGTCACCAGCTAACATAATGTCACACATTTTGTTACATAACAGTATTACATTACATTACATTACACAAATGTTTGAATAACCCTCAACTGTTAAGTACAAATGTGTGGTTTATGGTGAGTGTTACTGTAGACATATCCTAGTGTGTGAACCATGGGCAACGGCTGACTGGCAAAGTTAATCGTCCTCAGAGTTGGGATACCAATTGCTATGGAATTGGGGTGGACATTTTTGACATGTTCCAAGCCAGGACCCTCCTGTTATTCTGGCAGCTAGAACTATACAATCAACCGGTGGTCCCTGCCTCCTACAGGAGAGATTCTCACTGTGACTATGTGTAAGTAAGGCAGCATCCTGCTTCACAGAATGTACAAAGCTCAGAATATCTCAAACACGCCTTGAACTTATGGGAGTAACTCAGTCCCACTTCTATTTGACAGGGGAGGGACTCCTTTAAAAACATACTTCGTTATGTCCTTTTACTCTTTTGGAGAGCATAGGGCTTTGACAACGGAGCGCCAAAGTATCCTATTTTGCTAGTGGCTTTACGTCGCTCCGACACAGATAGGTCTTATGGCGACGATGGGATGGGAAAGGCCTAGGAGTTGGAAGGAAGCGGCCGTGGCCTTAATTAAGGTACAGCCCCAGCATTTGCCTGGCGTGAAAATGGGAAACCACGGAAAACCATTTTCAGGGCTGCCGATAGTGGGATTCGAACCTACTATCTCCCGGATGCAAGCTCACAGCCGCGCGCCTCTACGCGCACGGCCAACTCGCCCGGTATATCCTATTTTGAGCTAGGGCCTTCAGTTCTCCAACGGTCTTCCCTTCTTGTTTTGCCTCCTCCATCACACTGTCTCTCCATGACTTTCTGGGTCTACCTCTCCTCCGTTATCCTTGGGGGTTCCAAAACAGAGCCTTTCTCTCCACTGCATCCTGCTGCTTCTGCAGTGTGTGACCGAACCATTTCAATTTCCTCCGCTTTATTTGTATGCCAATGTGTATTTCCAGAGATCTTCCTTTGAAATTACGTTTGGGCAAAAATGCATTTAATTTTCCTTTAGCATCTATTTATAAATACCTGTAGTTAATGAGTGATCTCTGAGGTAACTTTCCCGGTTTCTCAACCATGTAACAGTACTGTTTTTACATATGTTCGAAAAATGCGAAGTTTGGTTTTCATTGAGATTTCTCTGGCCCTCCATATCTGATAGAGTTGTATTAATGCCACATTTGCTTTGTGGATTCTCATTTTGACATCAGCAGCTGCTCCTCCATCCTGCGTAACCACATTGCCAAGATTTGTAAACTCTTCGACTTCTTGAATGTTTTCATCACTGACAATGAATTTCTGTTTGCTCTTCACGTTGATATTCATTGCTTTTGTTTTCTGGGCATTTACCTTGGAAACTACTAGGCAAATAAAATGGATTTCAATGCGGATCCATCAATATCAATGGGGCTTATGCAAGAAAGAAAGTAGAACTGGCAGAGTCAGCAAAGAGTGTACATCCGGATGTGCTAGGAGTTAAAGATATTCAGGTAAGTGGAGATAATGAGGAAGAGATAGATTAGAAAGTGTTCTTAGAGGTGTTAAAATGGGAAGGACTATTAATCAGGAGTGCTACTGCACACAACATCATTTTGGTTAGGCTCGTAAATGAGGAGATGACTTGGGTAGGTTTAGCCGTTCGAGGAATTAGGATGAGAACTGTCTGCGTGAACCGTGGCAGCTAATCGCACTAACCACTACACCACAGAGGTGGTTGATTCAATACTTTAGCATACAATAAAACTTTCACCCAAGGAACAATATTACGCATTTAGTACAATTAAATAAAGTACGGTGTGATTATACAATTAAAATCATTTAGTATTTGACTACACACTAAGAAACTAACAGACACTAAAAAGACTGCCAGACTGAAGAATGCACGCCGCAAGCTGGTGAATCATACCTCAGTGCCCATGACCTTGACAAAAAATATACCCTTGCTACCCTTCCTCATAGCACATGCAGTGTACACTACTTGCTGTGGTGGTATACAAATCGGTTATCCGGGACGAACGACATTCTGTGCGTATTTCCTCTAATAATTTTGTTAATAATTAAATAAGATGAGGGAAAAATTAGCCGATAAGACAACAGGACTTGTACAAATTGCTTTGTTTAAAAATAATTTCTATAATTCATAGTTTCAGCTGGCTAAAATGGAATAAAAATGTAATCCTTTATCCACAAAGTGAGGGGGCAACTGCCCCCTCCAACCACAATCGCCGCTACTACCCTGTATAAAAAGGAAGACGGGAAGAAATGCAGAAATTATAGGGGCATCACTCAACTTTCTCAATCAAACTTTTGGAGAAGATCATTTGAAAATGAATTAGGAATATAGTTGAACCGTTATTGGAGGAGGAGCAAAGCGGGTTCAGGAACAACTGAAGCACTACAAACCTGATATTTGCCATCAGAATGATAACGGAGAAGCACTGGGAATAGGCTATGTTAAGAACTTAGTGATGGTTTTTATGGACATCGAGAAGGCCTACGTCAGTGTGCCTAGAGAGATAATCTGGGAATACCTAGAAGGTATGGATCTGCCAGACATCCTGATTGATGAAGTAAAGATGCTCTATCAAAAGTGCTTAACCTGTGTCCAAATATTGGATGGAAGATCAGATTGGTTTGAAACCAAAAGAGAAGTCCAGCAGGGAAGTGCCTTGTCACTACTCCTGTTCATCATTGACATGGATTGGATCATAAAACCCAACAAAGAACATTGCAAAGAGCCTAACACTCTAATATTTGCATATGATGTTCTGATCTGGGGAGAAAATTAAGCAGACGTACAGGAGAACCTAAATCCCTGGAATAGCAATTGAAAGAATATGGACTAAAAGTCAATAAAACAAAAGCTCTTTAAATGACTATCAACAGCAAAGGCACAGATTCAAACAATTTCCTGGAGGGAAGTCTATAGCAGTCTGGTTCTAACTTCAAATAGGCTACCTTGGAAGAATCACTTAAAAAGATAACACATTAAATTAAGAAATACTTAACAGGACTCAGAAATCTTCTCAATTTCATTTTCGAGTGAGAAACCTACTCTGGGATGATAAAATACCCCAGAAAGCAAAACTGACCATGTTTCATACCTATTTCATTCCATTTCTCACATATGGACTTGAAACATGTACCCTGCATAACAAGGCAAATAGTAAAATCCAGTCAACAGAAATGAAATTCACCAGAACAATGAACCAAAAGACCAGGAGGATAAGATTAGAAATGAAGCAAATAGAAAGGAGGCTGGCATCAAAATGCCTGTTACCGAGCTTTTAGGAAGAGGCAGGCTACAATGGTTTGGACATGTTATGACGGTGGACAGAACGAGAACAGCAAGGAGTTATTTTGACAGAGAAGTGAAAGGGGGAGGCCAAGGAATTGATGGATAGAGACAGTGAAATCGGAAGTCAGCAAGAGGAATGCCAAGTGAGAAGATATAGAGGAACAGAAACTAAACTTTAACAGGATGAAGTAGCAAGCGCTTGTACTCCACACCTGGGAAACTGGAGCTTGAAGATGATGATGTATGGATGTAAGAAATTTGTAAAATTTACTTTGCACAGGAATCCTCTGGAAGCAAATTTCAGTTATGCAAATGACACCTTACTTTTCTTTCAAATTTCTGATCATGGCTTAACAGTTGCAGAACTCTTAATTTGAGCCATGGCACACTAATGACTGACACTTTCAGCAGTACTACCATGTACCAACAGGAAAGCTGCAAACCAACAATCTTGAGAACAGATTTAGCTGTTACCTGCAGCTTTCAGGAAGGTAATTATCATATATCAGTCACACAGTTCATGGAGTGTGATAAAAAAAATCATACCATAGTACACCATGTGATTTAACCTTTTTTACAATAGAAACAGGAGTGTACCACTGACCCTTTAGGATGAGAGATTATCTTTAGTGCTGTCACCCAGGTGGCAGATTATACTTTCACTAGAAATACTGTTATAAGTCTCAATTAATACAGTATATGGTATTGATAACATTAGCCAAAAGATTAATTAATTATAATACAAGGTAGTGGAACTGAGGCTGTACTTGTATTTTGGTATTGCTGATCTTGAAGGATAGCCTATATCCATTACGGTAGAATTTGCTTGAATCTTATTATCTCATGCTTGGCAGAAAAAAAAAAGAATACCCTTCAATATCAGCTCACTGTCAGTTCTGCCTATGGAATTACATAACCTCTTTTATAACCTAGAGGAACTGAGTTTGATGGGATTATATTCAACCTTCTCATTGTTACTTTCTTCTGACTTTCTGGTATAGATTCAAGCAAATTCACCAACCACTAATGGATATACCCATCAAGATCAGCAATACTGGAATAAAAGTACAGCCTTAGTTTCACTACCTTGTACTATAATTAATTATCTTTTGGCTAATTTTATCAAGCCTGTAGGTCTATACTGTATTAGTTGAGACTTAAAGTGAAAGTATAATCTGCGATCTGGGCAACAGCACCTAATGCAGATCACTTGATTATTAGTGCAATTCTTATTGAATAATCAAACTGTATATCGGTATCTAAGGTAAAATAGGGCATTCATTCCAATATATAATTTGAGGTTATAATACTCGATGCAAAATTGAACTGAGATATACAATATAATCGTCAAATATATTAAAAAATACACAAAAAAAATTTTTACACATTTATTTATATAAAGCCTCTATATTTTAAAAGACTGGGCTTGCTTTAAACGGGTCGTAGATCACATGTAGCACTCGGAGATATAACAACAGTGACAATCATTGAGCTCCAGAGGCCGAAAGCGCTATCCTATATTTTCTCACAAGCAACGGGCAGTAGATCACATGTACCACTCGGAGATATAACAACAAACAGTAAAAATCATTGAGCTCCAGAGACGGAAAGCACTATCCAATATCTTCTCACAAGACATTCTCAACACACGAGTCACGTTTATATACACATATGCTAATACTCTGAGCATAAAATAATAGAAACAGTGCTGACCATGTGAAGCTGCAGTAGGTCAAATAAACATACAGCAATGTTCTTCAGAATAGTTCAGTTCAGATCAGTTAGTTATCTGAACAACTCGATTCATGATGGCGGCGTACGCCATTCGGAAAGCTTCGGCTTGCTCCGTAAGGCTTCGGTAAAGCTTCAGAGTGGAGCCGTAGTACGTACGCCAACGCTCTACACCGGGCCTGTCAAGGACGCAGGCCACTGCGGCAAAGATGGCAGTCATCGCAAACGGCTGCCCTCCGTCAGGTGTCTCTACACTCTACAGTATAAGCAAAACACTACTGGAATACTTACAAATTAAAAAGCTCGCATTCATTCATGTTTTAAGTAAACTTTAAAACAATATGTTTGTTTACATTTAAAATGGGATTGCAGAGAAACTGTGGTTGCAAACATCCTTATTACATAATGATTTCCCTCTCAAAATATATATGAATGTAGGCTATATAAATAATGGATATATTTATTCTTGTGGAAAAGGAACTCGTGCATAACGATAATAGTGATAGTGATCATACATCAATAAAATAAATATTTCATTTAACGAAATTTCCACAGAAAATGACATTTTGCAACGCTTATCTTAATAAGAAATGAATAATAAATAAATCGCCTTCAGTAATCAGAAATAAACAAGATATTACTGTACTTTTCTTTGAATCAGGTAACAGAAAATGTGAGTAAATATAGGCCCTACATTATTAAAGACTTCGAAAACATGAACAAATAAAAAATAAATAAAACACACATGAAACTAATTTTCCCATCAATTTACACTGAGTGGCCAAAACTCACGGGAAGACAATGAATATGATGTTAATAACGAGTTGCTCCTCCTCAAAACGGCAGCAATACGGCGAAGCATCGACTCTACAAGATGTTGGAATCGTTCTGCACAATTGGTCTTGCGTAGTTGGTGCGAGGGTCGTGGAGCGTACACCAGCGTCAGCAGCATCTTATAAATGCTCGATTGGATTAAGACCGGGGGAATTTGGAGGGCCAATCCATGGTCCTGCAACCACCTGCGTGCCACCACAGAGCGATCACATGGCGCATTGTCCTGTTGAAACATGACATCTCCATCAGGGTACTCTAGGGCCAGAAAGGGATGCTGACGGTCTGAAAGAATGTCCACATAAAGTGCACCTGTCAGCGTTCCCTGCAGCCAGACAATGGGACCGAATTTCGACCAGAGAACGCCACCCAGACTAAAACTGAGCTACCTCCCGCCTGGATACAAGCTTGTTAACCCGCAGGATCCATGGCTTCATGGGGCATACGCCACACTCTCACGCGCCGATCAGCTCGATACACCTGGAACCGGGATGCATCGGACCAAACCACATGCCGCCACTGTTCCATGGTTCATTGCCGATGTTCGTGGGCCCATACACGTCTTTGAGTTCTATGTCGAGGTGTCAGCAAAGCGACACGAGTTGGCCGTCGGCGGGTCAAGCCTAAGCGGTGCAGGTGCCCCCTTACAGTCCTGGTAGAATTGGGTTCCTGACTCCCAACATTCAACTGGGCGGTGACCTCACTCACAGTAGCCCGTCGAGCGCCCAGTATGGTTCTGCGGAGGCGACGTGATACCCGTTCTTTAAACACCTGTGGTCTTCCCGTGCGGCAGATTACGCGGGTGGTAACATTCTCTCTGCGATATTCAAGATCCACCCTCTACACTGTTGACCTCGGAAACCCGAACTCGCGTGTAATCTCCGCAATGCTATGACCCATGCGCCGTGCGCCGATGATCATACCACGTTCAAAGTCGGTTAACTCACGACGTGTTGCCCTCTTCACGACACTGGTGTCTGTGACAGACTGCTCAGCTACGCCGCAGCTATTAGCAACGCTCAGGAGTCATACACGGCACATTTTCTAATGGGGCACCCTTTCCCGTGACTTTTGACCAGTCAGTGTATTGAGATTTCACTCATTTTGAGCCGATGGTTTTGACTCCACAATTCTTTGAATGTTTGATTTTTGATTTAAACGCAGCCATCATTACATGCGACCTTCTTGTCCCATATTTCACTGCGTTAAGCGGGTTTCAGGACTCTTATCAAACCAGCTACAATAAAGGCGCCTGGCCACGGCGGTGGACAAGGCTCAGTTTGCCATGCCTGTCTCCACATCAGTCGAATATTAAACATGTTTCCTCTAGATACCGATTAACGGAAAACTAACCTAGAAATACGAGCATGTTGAAGAAGCAAATATAGTTAATTTGAAACTGGCTCATGACTACTAACTCCTTAATCACTCAACGCCTTACTGGAAGTATGGGCTATATTTGGAAATGAAATCTGGGACATAAGCATTATCACTGACAAGACTGGATGGTGTAGTAGACAAGATATGGTCTTCCTCGATTAGAACAAGAAATTCTGCCACATCAATGTTACCTGTGAAGTCAACACAGACTGAAAACACTCCAAAAACACGCTTTAACAATTGAAATTAAGCAGCGTGGAAAATGAAAATAATGGCTGTTCAGAAGTAGTGTGCAGTACTCTAATCGCAAAGACGTTGCCTAATAGCCTTAAGGGGGGAGACCTAGCTCAACACGGGAAAAAACAGGCCAATATTCATTCGATTGTTAAATATGCTACAAACGTTGTTGAAAAATTCTGCACGTATCCCAGTATTGGCATGCTTCCTAGCAATCAGAAGCAACTGCAATAATGTCGAAATTCTAATTATAACATCTTAAATTAAATTTCCCGCCTTTTTAACAAAATATCACTGTTTCCCTTATAAGTTCCAAGTTTATAAGAATTTTCGTACTTTTCATTTTTTAAAGTGTATATCAAACCCCCACCTACAAAATGAACCTCAATCACTAACATAGATTGTGATTTAGATATTTTTGTCGAGTTTTTATTCCGCGCACCTGAAAATACTAAAAATAAATATTTTATATAAAATCTAATATAAATCCCATTGACCTGAATGAGGTACAGATTGTAGTACAACACTATGGGAGGAGACCCTGAAAAAATCGTTATTATCCGTAAAACAGTAAGAGAGTTATGAAGGAAACCGTGATATTTTGTTTAAAAGGCGGGAAATTTTATTTTAAGATGTTATAATTGGAATTTTGAAATTATTGCAGTTGCTTCTGATTGCTAGGAAGCATGCCAATACTGGGATACGTGCAGAATTTGTCAACAACGTTTGTAGCATATTTAACAATCGAATGAATATTGGCCTGTTTTTTCCCGTGTTGAGCTAGGTCTCCCCCCTTAAAATACTTAACCTGCCCCTTGTTGGTTGCATTCGTTATATCGTCCGCAAGTTCTTGGAGGTTGAACGCTGGTCACCAACAAGTTAACAATCAGCTGAACGGTTTTTTTTTAAATATATACTTTGTAGATATAGTTTATATCTTCGTTTTTGGTACCGAAATTGTGCATAGTGTTAATAATAATAATAATAATAATAATAATAATAATAATAATAATAATAATAATAATAATAATAATAATAATAATAATAATAATAATGCGTGTGGCCTTTGTTGGCGGGACCTAGTGTTTACAGTGCACTAAGTCTTCTGGTAGAGGCTAGAGCAATTTTGTTACTTTCATTGATCAGTCTCTGTCTTATCCTTGGCTTTGACAATATGAAAGTGACTGAGGTCTGAGTGATGCTAGTAATGCCATTCCTTATGGAGCCAGTCCCTGTTATGATTGGTGTGAAAATGTTGCTCACAGGGTCGGTTGTTGCATGCATTTCAGTGGGCTTGGCAGACTGAATGTAATAACAACTTCTGGCTCGATGAGGAAAGCAAGGAATAACTACCTCACTCCTCATTTCCCTAGTACGTCTCTTCAGTGAAGCCTAGGCCATCTATGACAGCTGATGGCGGAGCTGTTGAGGATCCAACCAGCTTTCGGGCTGAGGACTGAACACACTTACAATAATGCCTGGCTGAGTGGCTCAGACGGTTGAGGCGCTGGCCTTCTGACCCCAACTTGGCAGGTTCGATCCTGGCTCAGTCCGGTGGTATTTGAACGTCCTCTAATACGCCAGCCTCATGTCTGTAGATTTACTGGCACGTAAAGGAACTCCCGTGGGACTAAATTCCGGCACCTCGGCGTCCCGGAACCGTAAAAGTAGTTAGTGGGACGTAAAGCAAAATAACATAATAATACTAATAATAATAGTTTTAAATCCCCACAACTGTTAACACTCTTTAGAGATGTCGATGTTTTGGAATATCCGAAAAGAGATTTGCAAATTCACTGACAAGGAAATTCCAGTTTGAAATTCCGTACTGGTCTATGAAAGGAGTGTAGCCTAAGGATTCAATCACGGAATATATTTCGCAGGGAAAGAACTGAGACAAACGATAATAATGTTGATGAATTTATTGTAATGTCTCCAACGTGATATTAAAAGTTATCATTTTAATGTTTTATAACTTGAAGTTACACTTTGGGAGTGGCGACCCCATCGTACTAATAGCCTATATCTGCGTTCATTCATTCCATCCCTGACCCGGTCAATGACTGGAACACAGGTTGTAGGTTTTCATTTTCAACTGGAAGTTTTTTTGTTTTTTTTTTTTTTTGTTTTTTTGCTAGGGGGTTTACGTCGCACCGACACAGATAGGTCTTATGGCGACGATGGGATAGGAAAGGCCTAGGAATTGGAAGGAAGCGGCCGTGGCCTTAATTAAAGTACAGCCCCAGCATTTGCCTGGTGTGAAAATGGGAAACTCCCGGATGCAACTTGAAGTTTATATTACTGCAATGAAAGCAAGGATTGCATACAAAATAATTTTATTTTCGTTTCCTTTACTGCGATTTTATAATAATCATAATCATAATAATATTACCGAGCGAGCAGGCTGCGTTGTATTTGCGTGGTGTGAAAATGGAAAATCACGAAAACCATCTTCAGGGCCGTCGACCGTGGGATTCAAATACACCATCTTCCGAATGCAATCTTGCAGTTACGCGACCCGAACTACGCAGCCAACTTGCTCTGTGTCATCTATGCCGTCAGTTTTTCTTTCCCATTCTCCAACATCACGTTTTCAGGTTCATATGGGGTCGGCGGAGCATTCAGGTTCAATGTAGGCCGAGAGTGTAAGGTTGAATAGGCCACTATGACCTGATCTCACAAGACAATTCCACACGGAGTCAGAATTACCGCTACCTCTTGTTTTAATTAACAGGGTGGTGGGGAGAGAAGATTAGATTCTTTGGCTGAATGGTCAGCGTACTGGCCTTCGATTCAGTTCAATTTTCGGCTGGGTCGGGGAATTTAACGGTGTGGTTAATTCCCCTGGCTCGGGGACTGGGTTGTTGCATTCGTCTAATACATTTCTCTCCGTCTATGTGCAGCATAGAACACTACCAACCACTACAACAACACGCAACAATGAATAGTGTACAATGAACTCAGAAAGGGCATCTGGCCGTAAAACACGGCCAAATTCCCATTAATTGCCGATTCCAGTAAAGTGGGAGAAAATGCCACGAATAAGAAATATGATAGGGAACGGAACCCTTCAACTAAGAAAATATACAATTCCAGCAATTCATTTTTCTGTCAAAGGGGCTGAAAGATCATGAATAACCCACACGCATTACGACAGCAGTCGAACTTCAAGTATTACATGTACTGTGCCAGTATTATAAGTCAGGGGTGTACGCAGAGGGGAGGGGATTGGGGGAATAAATCCCGCCCCTCCCAAAAAAATTTGAAGTTTGCTTAATTGTGGCAACCATGCCAGTGAATATTTTTGGTAGCAATCATCCTGAACCAATGGACTTCATCTCTGCACTTAACATTTTGCGACAGTGATATTTTCCCAACAGTACATCGAGTACTGAAACTGTTTGCTGCCATACCAGAACGCTCTCCTTCATCGCTTAAATATTTAAGGGGGGAGACCTAGCTCAACACGGGGAAAACAGGCCAATATTCATTCGATTGTTATATATGCTACAAACGTTGTTGACAAATGCTGCAATTATCCCAGGATTGGCATGCTTAAGAGCAATCAGAAGCGACTTCAATAATGTCAAAATTCTAATTATAACATCTTAAAGCCAACGGCCGTAGCCGTGTTGAAACACCGAGATCTCCGAAGTTAAGCAACATTGGGCGTGGTCAGGAGATGGATGGGTTGCCACGCGCTGTTGGTGGGGGGTATGGGAATGGAGGAGCGGAAAGGAACTGGCCACCCTACCGCACGTAAACTCCGGCTCAGGAACACCTCTGCGGAGGTTCGGACCTGCCTTCGGGCAGAATAACCCTTACCCTTACCTAACATCTTAAAATAAAAAGTTCAAAATTTCCCACCTTTTTAACAATATATCACGGTTTCCTTCATAACTCTCTCACTGATTCACGGATATTTATGATTTTTTCAGACTTTCCTCCCATAATGTTGTAGTACAATCTGTACCTCATTCAGATCAATAGGATTTAAATTCGATTTTATATAACATTTTTATTTAAAACACTATTAATATTTTCTGGTGCTCGGAATAAAAACTCGACAAAAAATCCAAATCACAGTCTATGTTTATGATTGAGGTTCATTTTGTAGCTGGAGTTTTGATACACACTTTAAAAAAGGAAAAGTACGAAAATTCTTATAAACTTGGAATTTATAAGGGAAACAGTGATATACTGTTATAAAGGCGGGAAATTTTGAATATTTTATTTTAAAATATTAATTAAAATTATTAAAATTTTTTACATTATTGAAGTTGCTTCTGGTTGCCAGGAAGCATGCCAATACTGGGACATGTGCAGCAATTGTCAACAACAATTGTAGCATATTTAAGCATCGAATGAATATTAACATATTTTTTTCCTTTGTTAAGCTGGGTCTCCCCCTTAAAAGGTTATTTTCTGAATGTGACTGCACAGGAAAGGTTGAATGTGTTAGCTCTTTGGTATATACACAAAGAAAAAAATGAGGCCGTAGAAGATATAATCCATGAGCTGGCCAGTAAAACCAAAACAGGACACGTCCGCTGTTGTAATCATCAACATGAACGTGTCTTAATTAAATAATTGTGTTCTTTTGAAAGTTTTAATTTAGTGTTTCACATTTCACAAACATGCACCCAACATTGTTTTATAGAAGTCCTCAAATTTTAATATTTAATATCCCCCCCGAAAATAATTTATGTGCACGCCCTTGTTACAAGTCATCCTCGTGTGCTATCTGGAGTTGTGTGCCCGAAATCCACTTCAAGCAACAACATCAATGCAGACATAGATTTAAAATATTGTAGGCCTATTAAACCCATGACAGCTCAAAGTGCATGCAGCGTACTGTACTTCTGTCTTCCATATTTCAAATGTTTTCCTTACAATTGTGTGAAATATGTTGGCTACTCTCACAACTCTACCACCCTCGTCTTGTCTGTTTGGTACACCGTTAAATTCTGTGAAAGCAATGGGTCCGTTTTCTCCTTCCGAAACAAAGGAGCACGGAACCAAACAGCCGAGTTACCTGCAGAATCTTGAACCTTCGAAGTGTTGTTAATCTTTCTGCAGGACAGGGGTGGCCATTATATGCCCCACAAGTCACAGAGGAAGAACAACTCTCACCTCAAATAGTGAGATGCGGTCTACTGGACCGTAAGAATATTCTCGAACTGAAATATGTGTCCTATTGTCGCTGGTCCCTGCTCATTTATTTTGTCTACTCGTTAGACTTCGCATAGTTCAGTACTGATCTCTCGGCTGAAAAAAAAAATTGTAATTCCTCGGTACAAATTTTTAGGTCGGTCTCTCAGACTGGACTTCACAATTTGCACTTCACACATACCATGAGTATAAATATTCATACCGTATATCGTGTGGCAAATAAAATGAACTAATCACGCACAGAATCGTAATTAGTTAATAGTTTGTTTTGTATAGCTGTCAATAAGAATGATCCACCGACGGCCTTTGTATCTCACAAGATACGTTCCAGAAATCGACCTCACAAGTCGATTCTTCTTTCCTACCGCTTTTTTCCCACAGCTGTGGGGTCACGGGTGCGAACTACGTCGCACATGTGGCTTTGGCCCTGTTTTAGGCCGGATGACCTTCCTGACGCCAACCCTGTATGGAAGGATGTAATCACTATTGCGTGTTTCTGTGGTGGTTGGTAATCAACACGATTAATCTATTAGCCAAAAATCTTCTTGACCAGTGACGATACTTCACATGTCAAGCAGGTCCCCTGTTATCTTCTCCAACTTTCTGTGGTAACCTTACCCGTAAGCCTTGACCAGAGACATCAGTCCGTAATGCTTAACTACTAGTTCACAGATATAACCACAAATTAATTAATTAATTAATTAATTAATGTTCGAACCCCACTCTTGCCAGCTCTGAAGAGGGTTTTCCGTGGTTTCCCATTTTCACACCAGGAAAATGCTGGGGCTGCACCTTAATTAAGGCCACGGCCGCTTCATCCCCACTCGTAGTCCTTTCCTATCCCACCTATCTGTGACGGTACGACGTTAAGCAAATTGTAAAAAAAAAAAAAATGTAATTTATATTTTCAATTGAAAAACTTACAAGGAAACGACAACCCCTTCAGTCAATAAGTAATGAACATTTAGTAACTGAAATGCCCTTCAAACTACCTATATACTGGATGTAGAAAAATTACCGTCCAGTAAGAACAGACCGTGATAAAGGGGATCATGACAATGCAAATGCGGGTGGGAAACAACCCTCCAATTCACGATTTTCATCCAGATTCAAATGGCGATGTCTTAAATCTGCGAAACCAACTTTTTCGATGTCTAGTGGTCATGAAACGTCAAAATCCGTCAAAATCCAGATATCGAATTTTTGTCCGAAGTCAATACTCCCTCCGTTCACATCGTCTTTCGGAATTAAAATTCGAACTCAGACCAAACAGAATGATAGCAGAAATTTCCACCTGATAAAATATGAGTGCAAAACTACAGTACACTACCTTAATTTTACCCCATTGACCCTTTGACGCTTATCGAAAAGGAGAACAGTGGTGACTATCGTTTTGTTGCACGGAGGAAAGGGAGAAACGGCTCCAATCCGTTCGTCTCCATTGTATTCTATACTCCCTAGTCTCAAGGTTCAAAGAGTATTAACCTAAAAATAATATAATAATAATAATAATAATTAATAATAATAATAATAATAATAATAATAATAATAATAATAATAATAATAATAATAATGGCCTACCACGCGACCGCTGCTCAGCCTGAAGGCCTGCAAATTACCAGGTATGGTGAGAGCGACTAATCCTCTCGGCCGTTATTCTGGACTTTCTAGACGAGGGACGCCATCTCACCGTAGGCTGAGTGGACCTCGGAGAAGTTCACAAATCCAGGTAAAAATCCCTGCCTGGACAGGGAATTTGGACACGGGGTCACCGGGTAAGAGGCAGGCATGCTACCCCTAAAGTGCTGCGCAAAGGTGCCGGAATTTTCACCCACAGGAATTCGTTTACGTGCCAGTATATCTACTGACTTGACGCTGACACATTTGAGCACCTTGGAATGTGACCGAACTGAGCTGGATTCGAATTTGTTAACTTGTGCTCAGAAGGCCAGCATTTTTGCAAAAATTGTGTTAATTGTATCCAACCTACAGTGTATTTGTCGAATAGAGCGACTCTTCCCGCTCTTCTTTCCAAATAGTTATTAAGTGACGGATGGAAGGAGGGGAATGGAATCCAGTTGTTTCAAAATTTGGTTTATGTTGATACGGCTCGAATGATGCCACTACAGGTTACGTATGGTCAGCATAGTTTTTCAAGAGAAAACCCAGGACCAACGGCAGGTAGGGCAGGCATTTGTTACTCTTCCTGTAGCTCGTAAGGTCTTTAAGTTCTTTCATCCTCATCCCCCACCCTCATACTTCCCTAAACTTGGGGCGCTAAGAGTCTACAAACACAATATACCAGCCTTCGAGCCGTGGAATTACGGGTTTCTGTTCCCCTCCCATCAACTGCCACGTGGCAACAAGTTGAAAAGAAGTGTCTTATCGCCGAGCACGCTATAGTAGATTATGTGAATTTTTACGTAAAAGCAAATACGCGTACTAATCATGAAATGGTGAAATTCTTTTAGGTAGTGGTTCCTTCGGGGAGAAGACCTTCTAGTGGATGTGAAACGTGTGCGTGATATCATGTGACGCTAGGTGTCTTTACCGGTTATATAAAAAACTCTCTTTAATTTGTCGAAAACTTTTTCCATAATCACTTTGTAAAAATTTTCAAAATTGTAAATTTGAAGATTGTTCGAAATATGCGCAGCACGTTCCTATTATAGACAGACAAAAACCAAACCCCATGGCACTATAGCCCTTGAAGGGCCTTGGCCTACCAAGCGACCGCTGCTCAGCCCGAAGGCCTGCAGATTACGAGGTGTCGTGTGGTCTGCACGAAGAATCCTCTCGGCCGTTATTCTTGGCTTTCTAGACCGGGATATAGACATACACCAAAGCTAAAATCCCTTTACTTCTTCATTAGTTCACTTTTATCTATAGATATAATTTTCTCAGGAACCATAAGAACTAAACCAATCAAACTCAGTATATTTCTCTAACTGCCTAAAAGCTACAAGGAAGACTTGTACAAAGTATATTTTGGTGTAAAATATAAGTAGTACAATAACCACCTCCATACCATTCAGCAATTTCTCCCCATCTTTCCGCGAAAATTATGGGCTACCTCAAGTTGAGGCAGAAATTTGAATTCTTTAAAGATTACTTGCTGCTACTAGCGTCCTTGTTGATGAACTAGGAGAGACAGTTGGTCTACATTGTTCTTGTTGTTGTTGTTGTTTCTTACTTTATTTTTGGCTTTCGGTTTTCACCATTTAGCTAGCCTATATTTGTACAGAGTCATTATTTGATTTTTGCTATATATGACACAACATGATGAAATTAAATTTATATTGAAATAGCCATAATTATAATGTTAAGAACAAAAAAAACACGAACACACACACACACAGACAGACCCCAAGCCAGTGGAATTAATCAAATAAGGTTAAAATCCCTGACCCCGCAGGAATCGAAACCGGGTTCCATTGAAACTGTTGTTGTTGTTGTTGTTGTTGTTGTTGTTGTTGTTAGTTCATGGGCTAGTTTGATGTACCTCCCCCTCCATGCCACCTTCTCCTGCACTAACCATTTCATTTCTACGTGACTGCTGCATCTTACTTCTACTCTAATGTCGCGTTGGCTGAATGGTCAGCGTACTGGCCTTCGGTTCAGAGGGTCCCGGGTTCGATTCCCGGCCGGGTCGGGGATTTTAACCTTCATTGGTTAATTCCAATGGCCTGGGGGCTGGGAGTGTGTGGCGTATTTAGCATTAGAAATCATCCTAGGTAGTGTCCTCATCTTCACAGGTATGCAAGTCGCCTAATAGACCGTCTACAAGAAAAAAGACCCACACCAGGCTTCTCCGGAGGCCATACGCCATTATTATTATAATGTGTTTATCATATTCATGCCTTGGTTTACCCCTTCCGTTCTTAGCACTTTCACTTCCCCCAAAACCTAACTGAACAAGTCCTCGATGTCTTCAGATGAGTCCTAACATTCTATCTCGCCAAATTCTTCACCTCTCACTAATTCGATTCATTGTACCTTCATTCGTGATCGATCTACCCATCCCTCTTCTCTAACACCACATTTCAAAAACGTCTATTCATTTTCTTTCTGAGTTAGTTATAGCCCATGTTTCACTTCCGTACAATTCAGACTCCACACGAAAGTCTTTAAAAACATATTTCTAGTGAGTAAATTGTTTTTCTTAAGAAAGGTCCTCCTTGCTTTTGCTAGTCTGCGTTTTATGTCTTCCTTATTTCTGTCATCGATGGTTATTCCACTACCCAAGTAACAATATTTATCTACTTAATCTAATATTTCCTACATCACCTGACGTCGTTCGACTACACTCCCTTACTTTTATTTTTATCTTGTATTCCTTCTCCAAGTCTGTTTACATACCATTCAGCAATTTCTCCCGATCTTCTTCAGACTCTGATAAAATAATTATTATCGGTAAATCTCGGGTTTATGATTTCCTCTCCTTGGATTGTGATTTTCCTTTCCCACATTCCTCTTTGATTTCCCTTACCACCTGTTCTATATGCACATTGAGGAGGGGATATATTGATAATATGCATATATATCTCCCTAGTTTGGTGAGCAAAACTCGGTAGACTCGGAAGAAATAGTTTATTATATATTACCTTACGAAATGGGCCTTGAAACACGCAGACACACAGACAAGTGATTTTTACAACTTTATTTATGTAGATTATTCAAACAAAATGTACCACAGTACAAAGAATGTCTTTAAAGAAGTAGATCTAGTGTGCAGGTAATGGCGATGGTAGTCTTGGTGACCGGCAGGCAATGTTTCTTTTAATGGCTGGTCCATTCAGTACGCCTACGTGTCTGATCTGCGCTATGAGAAGCTTACCTCTCCCCGTCCTCCCTCTCCCAGGCCCAAACCCGCTCCTCTTAACATGGGTGCTGTATTCTTTACGGCTAGCTAGTTTTTCTTTCTTATTCCATACAGGTACTAGAACCAGACAAGTATTAAACTCTAGTTACCTCTACCTTCCAAATCCATTGTTCTGGCGCTCTTGTGAGAAACGGCCGTTTTACGAGGTTGTTAACCCAGCCATAGCATGTCTGGCGTGACAGGTAGCTCAGACTGGGCCTGGGCCCTCACTCAACATAGCTCATGTTCCACCGCTTCTCTGCACCATCGCAGTTAACTTATTACAGCTTGACCAACAAGGGAATTCTTTGGTAGGATCAGACCAATTGCAAACAAATTTAACACCAAGGTCAATTAACACCAACAAAAAAAAAGGTAACAATCATTCAACCATAAAGTAATATTTAGATACTTGAAAACAGTAATTTGTCGCTGCAGTTTAAATGAATCGTGGTGCAACCAAAACAGCGATTGCAATGAAACTTACTGGGACGATTAACTAAGACACGATAAACTTGCAGGTAAAAGTCATTCTCCCTAAAATAATATTCAGATGCTTAAGAAACACTAATTTTTGCTTCAGTTTAAGTCAATCAATCAATCAATCAATCAATCAATCAATCAATCAATCACCCCTGATCTGCATTTATGGCAGTCGTCCAGGTGGCAGATTACCTAGCTGTAGTTTACCTGGTTTTTCTTCAATAATTGCAAGGAATTTGGAAATTTATTGAACATCTCCCTTGGTAAATTATTGCAAACCTTAACTTATTTTCCTATAAACGAATATTTGCCCCAATTTGTTCTCTTGCATTCCAACTTTATCTTCATATTGTTATCTTTCCTACTTTTAAAAGCACCACTCAAACTTACTCGTCTACTAATGTCATTCCACGCCATTTCTCCATGGACAGCTCGGAATATACCTCATAGTCGAGCAGCTCGTCTCCTTTCTCCCTAGCCTTTGCAGCCTAAACTTAAAAAAAAAAAAAAATCGTAACGCTACTCTTTTGTCGGAAATCATCCAGAACAAATCGAGCTGCTTTTCTTTGGATTATTTCCAGATCTCGAACCAATTAATCCTGGTGAGGGTGCTATACACTGGAACAATACTCTAACTGGGGTCTTACCAGAGACTTATATGCCCGCTCATTAATATCCCTACAACAACCCCTAAATACTCCCATAACCATGTGCAGAGATCTGTACCCATTATATATAATCCCGTTTATGAGATTTACCAAAAGAAGATCTTTCCTTATATTAACACCTAGGTGCTTACAGTGATCCCCATAAGGAAATTTCACCCCTGTCAACACAGTAATTAAAACTGAGAGAACTTCTATTAGTGAAACTCACAACCTGACTTGTAACCCGTTTAAATCAAAATACTTTATTTGCAAATGAGGTCTCTACCTCGGTGGCAAATGATACACAAAAATATATTATTCACAACAGTTACATTATAAGTTAAAAATAAAAAACGACATTTTTTCCTAAAATACACTATTATACAATTTACATTAACATTTTTTTTCTATTAAACACACAGCTCCTCCTTAATAAATTTACATTATTTACAAAATTCTAAAGCCTCCGTGGCTCAGACGGCAGCACGTCGGCCTCTCACCGCTAAATACCGTGGTTCAAATCCCGGTCACTCCATGTGAGATTTGTGCTGGACAAAGCGGAGGCGTGACAGGTTTTTCTCCGGGTACTCCGGTTTTCCCTGTCATCTTTCATTCCAGCAACACTCTCCATTATCATTTCATAGCATTTGCTGGCAGGACGTTGTGTTTACGGTGCACTATGTCTTCTGGTATGGGCTAGAGCAATATTGTTACTTTCATTGATCTGTCTCAGCTTTATCCTTGGCTTTGACAAGATGAAAGTGACTGAGGTATGAGTGATGCTAGTAATGCCATTCCTTATGCAGCCAGTCCCTGCTATGAATGGTGTGAAAATGTTGCTCATAGGGTCAGTTGGTGCATGCATTTCAGTGGGCTTGGCAGACTGATATGTAATAGCAACGGCTGGCTCGGTGAGGAAAGCAACGGGAAACTACCTCACTCCTCATTTCCCTAGTACGCCTCTTCAGTGATGCCTAGGCCATTTATGACAGCTGATGGCGGAGCTGTTGAGGATCCAACCAGCCTTCGGGCTGAGGACTAAACATACATACAGCATTTATCACTCATTAATAAAAAAATCACCCTAGGAGTGGTGACCCCATTGTAATAACAGCCTATATAATATATTATGTTTCATTCATTACATCCCTGACCCGGTCAGTGACTGGAAAACAGGTTGTAGGTTTTCATTTACAAAATTCTACTCATAATATACTCTGTACTTACGCACATAATCAACTCATATACAGTATGTGGAATCACATCAAAAAATACTATACAATATTGCTATAAGATTTAAATGTAATTTGCTTTTCTTAACCCATTTTGGTACCTAACGTGCATAACGACCTGCTGCGTCTTCACCAGAGCCCCCTTTGCCACTGCTTTTCAGAGTTCCTGAAGGGCCTTCACAGCTACCGCAGCGGTCCCAGGGCCCTCGAAGTCCCCACTGTACTTCACCCCTACAGGCAGTCCCCTACTTCAGCTGTCCAGTCTCCATAAACAAGGGGATGGAATTAATTTATTCTCATTATCATCATTTAACATCATACCATTGCCTGCTCTCCATCTCACAACATTGTCGAGGTCATTTTGCCGTTACTCACAATCTTGTAACTTATTTATTACTGCATACAGAATAACATCATCCACAAAAAGCCTTACCTCTGATACCAGTTCTTTACCCATATTATTTATATAAGGAAAAACAATATAAAGGTCCAGAAATACTGCCTTGAGGAATTTTCCTCTTAATGATTACGGGATCACATAATAGTTTACTGCAGCCAATGGCCATTAAAATATGTTTACATGACTAATTACATCAAACAGAATTTGGTTAGTCCCATCTGTCTTTTAGTACACGTCACAACATGAAGTCACAAGTCTTCTCGCACAGTACACATATACATTCCTTTCTCGGGGTGTGAAAAGTTTTGTTAGCACACACACGATGATGAAAACTGTGTGTTGCTAATCTAGTCACTATGTGCCTGAGTTCATAGTTTGCCTTCATCCAATCCGTACTGGTCATAGCCTCTGTGGTGTAATATGTTTCCCATATATCTCCCTTCTTGGTTTGCAGCTCTGTTTGTAACTGCTTGAATGCATCTGTAGACGGCAATATTAGTTTTTGGCGTAGTTCTTCTGTATAGTTCTCTTGTCAGCTCGTAACATAGTCTTGAAGGAGTGAATTTGGACAAACATAATACCTTTTACACTTTCAATGTCTCGAATATTTCTTTTAGTGAGATGTTCCCATATCAATTCTAGTCCATACGTCATTATCGGAGATATTTTTGCATGGAACAATTTCATAGCGACTTCAACCGAAAGTTTGCGTAAGATCAAGATGTCATTCATTGCTATTATGGCCGCAGCCACTCTATCCTTGATGTGTCTGGTATAAGTAGTTCCGGACGTCTGTAATGTAATGCCCAAATATTTAAAGCTGTTTACTATTGGTATAGTTTCTCCTCCATTTTCATACTGAATTTTCTCTTTTAATGCTGCTCTGCCTCCCTTGCGGAAGATCATCTGTACCGTCTTTTGTCGATTAATTCTGAATTCATTGTCCTCTGCCCAAATGTTCAGCTAGTTGAAAGCAACCTGTAGTTTTTCGTGTTTTCCTGATACGAGTACCATGTTATCTGCATACCTCGTCGCCTTCGACCTTTATAGTGGTTATTAGGTCTAAGACCGCTATATTGAAGAATATGGGGCTCATTGGATCACCCTGTAGTACTCCGTTCATCTGCGTTATGGGATTCGAGACAGAGAAGTTATCTTTTACAGATATGTAATTATAAGCAAGAATGGTCCTAATGATGTTCGTTAAAGGATTCATATATCCTATTATGTTTCCCAGTTTCTTCAGTAGCTTTTCCCTGTCCACTAGGTCGAATGCTTTGTTGTAGTCTACGAAGATCGCATAAAGTTTCCCTTTTGGATGTCTGAGGGTATCCGTTATGTCGTCAATCAGATTCTTTATCGCATTCATTGTAGATCTCCCTCGTCGAAAGCCGAATTGCTCTTCCGGTAAGGCGTGGTCTACCTCTTC
The DNA here is from genome assembly GCF_040414725.1 of Anabrus simplex. Classification (NCBI taxonomy): domain Eukaryota; kingdom Metazoa; phylum Arthropoda; class Insecta; order Orthoptera; family Tettigoniidae; genus Anabrus; species Anabrus simplex. The sequence continues at coordinate 1,066,043,688 of NC_090266.1, read as the reverse complement.
TATCAGTCTCGTTGTTAGTAACCTGGTAAAGAGTTTAAAGATATTGCTTTCTAAGGCAATTCCACGGTACGAATCTAGGCAACTCGTGTTTCCCTTTCCTTTATATAAGATCTTCATCAACTGCTGACAACAAAGATACATAAAAACAGTAATATTTGCTTCGGCTTAAATGAAACAGGGTGTATCCAAAACATCGACTGCAACGAAACTTAGTAGGGTGATCAATTAGGACATCAGAGCATCGCTGTACGCCTGCCGTTGTTGCAGAGGTTATTTTATACATACATTTTGTGCATTTGTTTACTATTTTCTGTACGTCACACCGATACAGACAGGTTTTATGGCGACGATGGAATAGGAAAGGGCTAGGAATGGTAAGGAAGCGTCCGTGGCCTTAATTAAGGTCCAGTCTGGTGTGAAAATAGGAAACCACGGAAAACCATCTTCAGGGCTGCCGACAGTGGGAATCGAACCCACTATCTCCCGGATGCAAGTTCACAGCTGCGCGCCCCTAACTGCATGGCCAACTCACCCGGTGCGTCGATATTACATTTTCTTTAATTCCGCACGCACTATGGCTGTTCTCGATTCGGATGCCTTAGTCCCGAGGTCATCAATGAGTGTTCTTACATCCCACGTTGCAAAATATATATTTTTAAATGTTCGGCCGCATAAAGGCGATACAATTGGATGTGGCTATCCGATCCGTAATATTAGTAGCTGACTATGTTTGGGGCACTTTTCCTAGCCCCTTCTCCATGTGAGGTGAGCAGAGTGGACCCTAAATGGGAATGCTCAGTCGTAGATGCAGCTACCGAATTGCTTTACAGCCACAACGCTAAGCAAGATAACGGATCCGACATCTACCTCCACGTGTCGATTTATCACTAGAGGCTTCCAGACATCACAATCCTGCCCCCGTCGCAACTTCTTGATCGCCGCAGGAGGTTTGAAAGAAGTCACATATTGGTGGAAGACTGCTGTACGTGAATTCTTTTAAAGGAAGAGTGTTGCTGCACATCGACAAACGCACCTTATTTGAGGACTAGGAAATATGTTCAATGGCAAGCAGATGCAAAACCAATGAAGGATTCTTAGTCACTGCAGCCTTCATCCATCACTGCAGCCGAGTAGGGACACCCTGTCCGTACGCCTGGTCCGCCGTTGAGGATTTTCTGTGCCGTTAACCACACGTGGTTCATCCGCCTTTAGGACCAGTTTCAGTCTCCAAGGGCAAGAGAGTGCCCTATCCACTACCAGCTCATGATGGCATGATAATGGGGACTCATTACCCCGGGAGTCATTCGGTAGTTACGTGCCAGAAGCGACCGTGCCGAATGCGACCACGCCAAAATCGTGCCGCTAACGACCGAGTGGATTAAACATCGCGCCGCATGCGACCAATCAGTCAATCAGTCAGTCAGTCACCAGCCGAAGTGGCAGATTGCCTATCAGCTGTTCACCTAGTCTTTTCATAAATACAGTAATTTCAGAGAATTTGGACGTATATCGAGTATTTTCCTTGGTAAATTATTCCAATCCCTAAGTGCTTTCCCTATAAACGCATATGTTGTATACAAGGAACTTGGTATACAGTGACACAACATAAAGTCTATTGTTTCAATGATCTGATACAATATATATAAGAAATAAAACTGAATTCTTCCTGAAACTTGTTTGAATGCACGCAGTTAATGTTGAAATTAAGTCTTAAATTGAATGTCTGTTGCATATGTACAATTATACAATACGAGAGTTCTATATACACTTAGTTCTATCTTGAGGAGATAGTCTGTTTCACTAATAAATTGTCCTGACAGTCGAAAACTATCTTCTGTGAAATTACAAGCGTAACTTGTAGAGAGAGGCAGAATGCTGGTACTAGGTTTATACTTGCAAGGAACTTGCATTAATTTATTCAAATAGCAGAATGCTAAGGCGGACGTCGGATCACTGGTAAGGACTAATGGGAGTAGCAGAATGCTATACTCGGGGCTCGACGTGGCTACGGGGATCAGGATAATGAGGCAATGTTCAGAAGTGAAACTTCACGGCCAGCAATTTGTCCACCTGTTCAAAACACGTTTTTAAGAGGAATGCCTCCGTGTCTGACTTGCGGTGTGGTCTGGTCGTCGAACATTGGGGTAGTCCTGGAGGGAGAGGCTCGGAACAAAGCTCCTTATATATCGCTGGCTGACGTCATCGGTGAGCGTGCCAGGCGCAGTGAGGACACCTCGTAGCTGCTAGAAACTTCGGAGCTGCGGCGGGTTGCGGAGCTTGTAGGCGCAGAGTTTGCGATGCGGAGGACACACACAACAGAATATTTGCCCAATTTGTCCCCTTGAACTCTAACTTCATGTTCATATTGTGATCGTTCCTATTTTTAAAAGCACCACTTAAAAGTATTGGTCTACTCATGTTATTCCACACCATCTTTGCACTGATCCCAATGTGGGTGGGGGCCGTAGAATAACACACTGTACCCCTTGCCTGTCATAAGAGGTGACTAAAAGGGGCGCCAGGGGCTCCTAACTTTGGGAGCATGGTTTGGTGACCACGGGGCCCCTAGTTGAGTACTGGCATTGCTTCCACATATTTGTGCCAGGCTCCTCACTTTCATCTATCCTATCCGACCTCCCTTGGTCAACTCTTGTTCTTTTCTGACCCCGAAAGTATTACGTATGGAGTCCTAGGGAGTCTTACATTTTCACGCACTTCGTGGCCCTTGCCTTGGCCGATGCCTTCATTTTTCGAAGTGTCGGACCCCTTCTAATAGAGGATGGTTGCCTAGTTTTACTTCCTCTTAAAACAATAACCACCAACACTACCACCACTCTCTCCACTGACAGCTCGGAACATACCACTTATTCGAGAAACTCGTCTCCTTTCTTCCAAGTCTTAGTGTAACGATGCAAGCTACAGACCTGCGAATTACGGCACTGTGATCCTCTCTCCCAGACCTCTTGTGTTAATTTCTGCATCAGTTACCTTCCATCCTGTATGTACTGGAATGTGCTTTGATTATGTAATATGATCTCACGAAACTTCAAAGCACCTGAATAAATGCTACCACTTCTTTTGATTACCTTGAACGTTTTAAAATGTTATTTTTTTAGCTGATGACTTTTAATGTTCGAAGACATGTTCGGCTCGCCAAATCTCTAGCTGTTTTTCCCGGTACACCCCATGGGAGTGAGCTGTATCTACTTCTGTATGAGGGTGTTTTTGTGGATGTAGATGTAATTATACGGCCTAGGAATGGGAAGAAAGTGACCATGGCCATGAGAAAGGTATCACTCCGGAATTTGGCTGGAGATGAAAATGAGAGACCACGAAATATACTTTTGAGGTTGGCTGACGGCGGATTCGAACCAAGCCGTCTCCCGCAGTAGCCGTAACACATCGAGATTACCTGCTAGGTACTTTCTCCCAGACGTGGGAACACAGCTCCATATATGGGCATGTTGTAGGATATAACGTAATCCCATTAAACCCATCATCATATTTCGTGTTGTAAAAACTACCAGTTTTCCTCAGGATTGTTACGTAAAGTAGAGGCAATACAACAATCAACATTGATCTGCATTTAAGGGCAGTCGCCCAGGTAGCAGATTCCCTATCTGTTGTTTTCCTAGCATTTTCTTAAATGATTGCAAAAAATTGTAAATTTATTGAACATCTCCCTTGGTAAATTATTCCAGTCCCTAACTCCCCTACCTATAAACGAATAACTGCCCCAATTTGTTCTTTTGAATTCCACATTTATGTTGATACTGTGATCTTTCGTACTTTTAAAAACACCACTCAAACTTATACGTCTACTAATGTCATTCCACGCCATCTCTCCACTGAAGCTCGGAACATACCTTCCAGTCGAGCAGCTCGTCTCCCTTTTCCCAAGTCTTCCCAGCCCAAACTTTGCAACATTTTTGTAACGCTACTCTTTCGTCGGAAATCACCCAGAACAAATCAAACTGCTTTTCTTTGGATTTTTTCTATTTCTCGAATCAAGCAATCCTGGTGAGGGTTCCGTACAATAGTACCATAACTCTAGTTGGGGTCTTACCAGAGAATTACGTGCCCTCTCCTTTACATCCTTACTACAACCCATAAATACCCTCATAATAACGTGCAGAGATTTGTACCCTTCATTTACAATACCATTCATGTGTTTACCCCAATGGAGATCTTTCCTTATATTAACACCTAGGTATTTACCGTGATCCCCATAAGGAACGTTCACCCCATCAACGCAGTAATTAAATCTGAGAGGACTTTTCCTATTAGTGAAATTCACAGGAAGGCAACGCTCTGATCACTCAGCCCAGCAATCAAAGAATACTTAGATAATCGTTAATTTGTGTGCTATAGCTGTTTTCCTCCAATCTGAGTGTGCCGTGCCCAAACTTTCCTATTACATTATGACACTATGACAGTCGTTTTTCTCTCCTTGCCAATATTCTATATTTGTCCGGCACCTTAGCTGAATAGTTCGCTGCCTCTCGTATCACACAGCCCCTCAGAGGATTCTGGGTTTCTGTTTAGTCTTAATTCGCATATACACAACATATCACACTACGAAACATCACACCGAGCTCGGTAGCTGCATTCGCTTAAGTGCTGCCAATATCCAGTATTCGGGAGATAGTGGGTTAGAGCCCCACTGCGGCAGCCTTTAAGATGGTTTTCCGTGGTTTCCCTTTTCCACACGAGGCAAATGCTGGGGATGTTCCTTAATTAAGGCCACGACCACTTCCTTCCCACTCCTAACACTTTCCTCTCCCATCGTCGCCATAAGACATATCTGTGGTGGTGCGACGTAAATCAAATTGTAAAAAATAAAATAAACACCACAGGGATATGCAAAAGTGAATACATTCCTCCATATACAGTAGAGTAGCCGTCGCAAAGGGCATCTGGACGTAAAATTCAACCAAATCCACATCAATTGCCGAACCCATATAGCAGGGAAAAAGCGAGGGAAAAGAAGCCCTTTTTTTTATTTTATAACTTAATTTCATACATTGCATAGCCCTGTAGTTTATTTACTATTCTCTCTACCTCCTCAACCGTGATTCCACCGCCACTTTTGGTCTTTAAAGTTAAATTAATCCACGCTAAACCACGACATAATAATTTAATATATTAAATATACAGCCCATTAAAGGCAAAAACAATTGTTGTCCACTAAAATCACCTGAAGGTATTGGAGAGCTGTATGGTCAGCCGTATAACTGGCTTCCTTGACCAGACCGCTGCCTCATACCTTACTGCTCCTCAGTTCGCCCCACAAGGCTCAGTATTACCCCGTTTAAACATTCAGACTAAGATTTAAAGTCCTTGAGAGAGCTAACAATCGAACACGGGCCACCGAATAAGAAAGAGAAACTCTATTCTTCATCCCTAGTGTTGGCTTACTGTCGATTTATCTCACTTAGTTGTTAAATCCATAACATTGTCATGATCTAATTTTTAGAAGTTTTTCTTCCCTAATTTCCAGGTTATTTCCACGGTTGTACCACGAATTCAGGGCTAGTTTAAGTGTTTGAGAAGAAGAGGTACGATCGTACTTTCGATTATTCTAGAAGTAATGGCCTATGATTAAAAAACCCACGGCACTTAACGTCCTTGAAAGGACCTTGGCCTGCCCAGCGATCGCTGCTCACCCTGAAGGCCTGCAGATTACGAGGGGTCGTGTGATCAGCACGAAGCTTCCTCTCGGCCGTTATTCTGGGCTTTCGAGACCGGGCCCGCCATCTCACCGTCAGATAGCTCCTCAATTCTAATCACGTAGGCTGAGCGGACCTCGAACCAGCCCTCAGGTCGAGAGAAAAAGTAGTACCTGGCCGAGAATCGAACCCGGGGCCTCCGGGCGAGAGGCAGGCACGCTACCCCTACACCACAGGGACGGCGCCCATGATTTACCATTTCAACAATAATGCTAAGATTGTTAAGAATATAAGTGTATATGGTCTGAAACGTGATCCAGTTGGTAGAAACAAATTTCACCACCAGAATGTTGGCCGGCAGGGTAGGAGATTTTGTGGTATACAATTTCTAATCCCTAGATAGCACGCCAAAAGCCTGGATTCAGTTCCATAACTCTCCACAATGTTCATGTCGAGTGAGGGCATATGGCCGTGTTGATGGTGATTCATCCGTCGGATGGAGACGTTAAGCCTTGAGTGGACCCTTCTGTGTTATTAGTAGACCTGGGATTTTAAGGCAAATACCCATTTCGTTCCTTACAAAATAACATGACATTTTTAAAATATGTTGACGTTTCATGACAAATCCCTTACATTAATAGAGTTTTATAATGCCCTAAAATGCCTATTTGGACCTTTAGAGCCTATTTTACTATTTTAGTGCCTAAAATGCCTATTTTCTAAATTTAAAATAAAATTCAACTTCAGTAATTTTTACAATCACACAATGGACATCCCTGGAGCGAGTAGAACAGCAGAGGGTGGGTTTTTCACAGAAATGTGCTCTTCCCAGAAAACTGTCACCAAAAGAATGCTGAGTGAAGGGCGGAGGTGGAGGATTAGCTCAGAAGAACAACGAACAGGTAGTAAAGGACGTACTGTGTCGAGTGACGGGGTGAGGGGGAGGATTATCTAGGAATAACACGGAGCAGGTAGTAAAAAGGGACATACTGTGTCAAGTCGCCAGTGAAAGAACATCTGTTTAAGTGAATATAGTTCATCTTGCCTAAAACGAAATCATCTAAGAGTGCGCTTATACAACAATGACCTGTACAATTTCTAGGGATGACTTTTGATGGCAAGATTATTTTCTGCCAGTACTGCAATAAACAGGTATGTGCATATATCTTAAATTTCATATTAATCTAAAACTAAGGTTTTGATATTGGCTTCTCTAATTTATTGTAGAGACCTAGTCCAGGCGACCTGGGTTCGATTTCCAGTACCGGCAGTAATTTAGAAATCTATGAGGTCTGAAAGGGTGTTGACCCAGCATCGTGAGGAAAATTGAGAAGCTACAGTGGGCAGGGGACACAGAGGCAAGGCAATACGGCTGAGGGATGTAACGTGCTGACCACACGCCACCCAATATCTGCAGGCCACGAGCTGGGCAGCAACCGTTATTGAAAGCCAAGGCCCTTCGGGGACTGTAGTGTTCTTGTTCTTAATTAACTTTAGAGTAATAATGGCTTAATTTAAATAGTTCAAAATTACAAATTTTATTCAATAGCTCATCTTTTCTACTCCTCATCTTAGTCTCTAATTGACATCACTTTATTGTGTTTTAGATTTCACATGAGAAAAAATGCCACCTTCAGCAGCATGCAGATACTGCAAGTCACAAAGCGAAAGCAGCCGTGAAAAGTAACATTGGACAGACTCTGCTCACACAAACTAAATCTCCTACAACCCATAATGGTTTCTATGCTGATATGTGTAGAGCCCTAGTTGCAGCAAATATTCCTGGAATGCTGTGCATAAACCGGTTTTCAGAGATTTTTTACAGAAATACACCAAGCAGCACATCCCATATCAGCATCTACATTAAAGGAAAACTACTTAGATATTTGTTACAATGAGGTCATTTTGTCAGTCTGGGAGGATATTGGGGAGTCTTGTATATGGTTGTGTGTGGACGAAACCACTGACTCTGTGGGCAGGTACATTGCTAACCTTATAGTAGGAAAACTGGAACCCAATCAGGCATCTACCGCACACCTTCTTTGCTCTAAACAGCTTGAGAAATTCAATACTCAAAGCATTGCATACTTCATCAACAAGGGGTTGCAGTTGTTGTATCCTGGGAGTGTTGATGACTCAAAGTCCTTCTCCTTGTCTCCGATGCTGCTTCCTACATGATTGCCACTGTACTTGTCCTCAAAACTTTCTATCCTTTTTTAATTCATGTTACTTGCATGGCCCATGCCTTGCATAGTCTCGCAGAAACAGTTAGGGCCGAGTTTCTTGCAGTAAATACTCTCATTTTAACAATGAAGAAAGTGTTCTGTAAGACTCCATCAATAATAGCCATCTTTCGAGAGAAACTCCCCTCTATTCCCCTTCCACCACAGCCAATCATCACCCGTTGGGGTTCCTGGATGGAAGCTGCCCTGTATTATGCAGAACATCTTGAGGAAATCATGACTGTGATAGACAATTTGCCTTTAACGGACAACTCTGCATGTGTGTCGTCTGTCAAAGAGCTGTTAAATGACTGTTCCACTGTTCAGAGAGACATTGCGTATATTCAGGCAATTTTTTTTATTTCTTCCAGTCACCATTACAAAAATGGAGGGAAAAGGAAACAGTCTCAAACAGCAATTTTCTGTAATTGAGGAAATAACAAAGTGCTAGGGATAAGGTAGGGGAAAAAATAAGAGACAAGCGGTCTAGTGTACTGCAGAAGATTCCAGGTTATTCAGTGCTGAAAAGGGCACTTCAGGTAATGGATGGGGAAAAGGTAGACTTACCAAGTGAAATTGAATTGAAAAATGTAGGTAAATTTTCCTATGCCCCTCTAACATCTGTGAGTGTGGACTGCTCTTTTTCTGCTTTCAGAATGATTTTAACAGACAAAAGACACAGTCTGACTGTGGAAAATTTGGAGAAGATTATTGTTATGTACTGTAAAGCAAACTACGAATGAAAGTACTATAGGGATATTCCTCACAAATAATAAACACATACTCCATTCGCGTTCACACCGTTATTGGATGCCTAAAGTGCTGTAATTGTGTACAGTGATTTTAGTATTAAGGTTTTAGATCAGTACTGATAATGATATATCATATAATCCATAACTTTTTTGACACATGACCTTTTTATATTGTTTTTGATAAATGTCTTTTTTATTCTGTCTTAATTTTGCAGTTATTTCGGTTAAAAGAATAGGGATACTACGTTTGTTAAAGTAAAAAAAGTATCATGTTACAGTTTAAGTGTGTATTGCAATATTTTAAAGTCTATTTCCTGCCTATCCACACATTTTAAAAGCATATATTAAGTGCCTATTTTCTCCTTAAAAAGCCCATTTACTTGTTTTAAAAGCCTATTTTAGGCGCCTTAAACTAATATTTTTAGAGCCTAAAATCCCAGGTCTAGTTATTAGACATGAGTAGGCTATATCCTGACAGCGGGTTCTGCCCTCTCCCTCCCTACCTCATTACCATCATCACCATCTCACACCAGTAATCGCAGGTCGCCCATGGGTGTCAAATAGGAACGACCATTACCAAGCGAGCCGAACATGCCCTCGGTCACTCACGGCACTAAAATCCATATGCTAAATACATAAACACTACATATTTACAAGCCAATACAGCCTTCACAAGCACACACGTCATCAGACAGACTTCGCATACACTATATATACGGAGTTGTTTACCTCGATACCTGCAGAAACTCTTTGCACAGGCTGTTTCAGTAAAAACGTGCAAAAATTAATCAGAAATTAAGGGATGCTCTGCTGAACAATTTGCGGTAGATAAAATAAATACTGAGAATCCAATTCAATGAGGTATGGGATTAAACAAGTCTATGAGTACAGTCGTAACCTTTTATTGCGACATCGCTTCTAACGACATATTGGATATAACGTCGAAATCTAATGGTCCCGTCTAAATTCTTTTTAAACAATGTATTTAAAAACTCGCTTAGTACGACATCGCTTAATACGACATATCAGATAAAACGACGTATTTTTATCACATTTTCTTAGAAATGTATCGACTATTACGTCCAATGTTGATTTTTGCTTGTTACGCGCTTCGGAATTGCCGACAACAATGTAGAACTTGTTTTCAGTATATTGTAGATTTCAAATCAGTGTGTCCGTTAAATAGTCAAGCAAAGCATCTCTGTGCAGATGTCGCAAAAGAAAGGGAAACTGTTTAATACTGAAGAAAAATATCAAATAATTATGGCGATTTCAAACTGGGGGGGAAAAAAGGTCACTGTTGCCAAGGAATTGGAAGCGTCACACTCAACGATTTCTACTATTTGGAAGAACAGAGAGAACATCTTATTTATTATCCAAGACTGTGTGCGATATTATTGATCAATTTACATTGTTATTACTTACTTCCTTCTTCATTATGTTCTATTTTGCTGACATATTATTGCTGTACCTACTGAAGAAAATTCCTCTCAGTCCCACTGTATTTCAAATACAGTACTTATTTCACTTATGTTTTTTGTACATACATACATACATACATACATACATACATACATCATTATAGACCGTTATGCCTTTCAGCGTTCAGTCTGCAAGCCTCTGTGAATTTACTAAACGTCGCCACAGTCCTCTATTTTGCAACTAGTGCTGTAACCCCATTAATTCTACACCTCTTATCTTTAAATCGTTAGAAACTGAGTCTAACCATCGTCGTCTTGGTCTCCCTCTACTTCTCTTACAATCCAGAACACAGTCCGTTATTTCCCTAGGTAACCAATCCTCCTCCATTCACCTCACATGACCCCACCACCGAAGTCGGTTTATGTGTACAGCTTCATCCATCGAGTTCACTCCTAACTTAGCCTTTATCTCCTCATTCCGAGTATCCTCCTGCCATTTTTCCAACCTCTTTGTACCAGAAATCATTATCGGTACTTTCATGTCTGTTACCTCTAATTTATGAATGCGTTATCCTGAGTCCACCCAGCTTTCCCTCCCGTAAAGCAAACTTGATCTAAAACAGACCGATGTAAATATAGTTTCGTCCGGGAGCTGACTTCCTTCTTTACAGAATACTGTTGATCGCAACTCCTAACGCAAGTGTAATAGACTGATATAACTTGTAAACAATATTCTTTAACCCATGGATAAATAATGCAAGTATCGAGCTCGAATCAATATTATTATTATTATTATTATTATTATTATTATTATTATTATTATTATTATTATTATTATATAATTCGCTGGGGCCATGAAGGACCACGTTAAGTCTTGTTGCAGTTGACACTGAAGTTGGCCTTCTTTAGAGCCCAAATTTCTCTCATTCTTTGTGAGTGGGCCTGCTTACGCTCCTCTGTCCAAGGGGCACCGTGTCTTCTCTTCGGTTGCTCGTCTCGGTTTAGCCCGTTCGTCAATATTTTCTTGCGGAAGAGATTTCTGTTAAGGGCGTCTTCAGCTGAGATATGTAGCATTTTCAGGTCTTCTTTGGTATTTCTAAACCAGGGAATTGTGGTTTTGGGGTTTGAATAAAAAAAGTGAAAGATTTCTTTAGTTAACTTTCTTCCGTCCATTCTTTTTCAGATGACCGTAAAATCGTGCCCGTCTTTTTCTGATTGTGTCGGTAATTTTCTCTATTTTGCTGTAGACTTCCTTGTTGGATCTCTTTTGATGGATTCCATTTCTGTACTTTGATCCCAAGATTCCTCTCACAATTTTGCGTTTTCTTTTCTCCAGTTCTTCAAGGAGTCCTTTGTTGGCATTTAGAGACAGGGTTTCGGCTGCATATAGAACTCCTGGCTTCAGAACTGTTTCATAGTGACGTACCTTAGTGTTTTGGGGAAGGCATTTTTTGTTGTAGATTGTGCGGGATGTTTGGTAGGCTATTTCCAGTTTCCGTACTCGCTCCTGAAGTGCTTCTTTGTCCAGTCCATTTTTCATGATGATCTCACCCAGGTATTTGAATTTGTCTACTCGGCTGATGTCCGCGTATTTTGTATGGAGTTTTGGTGGAGCCTATTTGATGTAAGTCATTACTTCTGTTTTCTCAAACGATATCTGCAAACCAGTTTAGTAGTATAATAGGACAGTTCGGCCGCCGCCTCCGCCTCCGGCTCTCGGGAGAGGCCTCCGCCTCCCGCGGGAAATTTGAATTTTGGCGGGAAATTTGAATTTTGGCGCGAGATTTGAATTTGTAAACAAAGCCACGTGCTTTTTGAAAGCTGTCATCGACAACAACGCATCGCTAACCTCACTGCTGCTATCTTGACGGGCATAAACCTCAGTGGTACCAACTTAACCTAACTAGCGCGAGATAAACAAATCCACGTGTTTTTTGACAGCCACGTGCTTTTTGACAGACAACAACGCATCGCTAACCTCAGTACTGCCATCTTGAAGGGCCTAAACCTCAGTAGTACCAACTTAACCTAACTAGCGCGAGATAAACAAATCCACGTGCTTTTTTGACAGCTGTCATCCGCCATCTTTAAACTACAGAGCACTGTGCTGCCCTCTTTATCGCAGTAGCTGCAAATTCATCACCTGTTATCCGCAGTGCTGCCATCTTGGCGGGTCTAAACCTTAGTGGTACCAACTTAACCTCACTAGCGCGAGATAAACAAATCCACGTGCTTTTTTGACAGCTGTCATCCGCCATCTTCAATCTATAGAGCACAGTGCTGCCCTCTTTAGCTACTTACCTTCGAAATGTGGTGGCGGATAATTTGAAAAATGCTTTTAGACAGCAGCCATCTTTGAGCACCGTGCTGCCCTCTATGTGGTGGCGGTAATTTGAAAAATTCTGCATGCTCTTGTTTGGAAACAAACCCACGCGCTTTTTTGACAGCCATCATCCGCCATCTTTAAGCAACAGAGTACAGTGCTGCCCTCTTTAGCTAGATACCTTTGAAATGTGGTGGCGGCAAATTCCACGTGCTCTTGTTTGGAAACAAAGCCACATGCTTTTTTGACAGCTGTCATCCGAAAAGAGCACCGTGCTGCCCTCATGCGGGGGCAATTTCGTTAGATGTCATCCGCCATCTTTAATGAACAGAGCACCGTGCTGCCCTCATGCGGGCAATTTCGTTAGCTGTCATCCGCCATCTTTAATGAACAGAGCACCGTGCTGCCCTCATGTGGGGCAATTTCGTTAGCTGTCATCCGCCATCTTTAATGAACAGAGCACCGTGCTGCCCTAATACGGGGCAATTTCGTTAGCTGTCATCCGCCATCTTTAATGAACAGAGCACCGTGCTGCCCTTATGCGGGGCAATTTCGTCAGCTGTCATCCGCCATCTTTCATCAAGAGAGCGCAGTGCCGCACTCTGTGGTGGCAGACAATTTGAAAAGCTCCCAAGAGAGCATCGTGTTAGCCTCTTTATTCTTCGACATGTGGTGGTGGCAAATTCCACATCCGCCATCTGAGAGCACCGTGCTGCGCTCGTGATCGTAGTAGCGGACAATTTAAAAAGAAAATGTCAAGGAATACCTTTGTTCTAAAAGAAAACAAAACTATAGTTCCGAACGGCTTGCCTAAGATAGCGATTGTGTTAACCTCCTTTTCCCTGCTCTGTCAAAGAACATCTCTATCGAACATGCATTGCAAAAGCAAGATTGTAAAACATAACAAGACTAGAAACGAACGCTGCACTCGATGTTGTTAACTTCAACATGTGATTAGAACATTAAAAACATAGCAATACTAGAATCGAACACTGCACTCGATGTTGTTAACCTTAAGATGTGATCAGAACATTAATTGATGTGTTCAAAACACTAGATAAGTGATCAAGACTAGAATAGAACACGATACGACATGTTTGAGAATACCTTTATACATATCGCGTAACTGCAGTGATGCATGTTTAGACTTGAACACATACTACAGTTTAAAACCTATTACAACTGAAATCGCGTACTATAGTTCGATGTTGTAGAACACAGCATTGCAAGACTAGAATCAAGCACTGTTTAGAAAAACAAAAAATTCTCTTCTCAACATACTTACTGAGCTGCTCTTCCTTACTCTGCCAAGGAACATCTTTATCGAACATGCATGGCAAAAGCGAGAGTGTGCAGGTTTAGACTTGAACACATACTACCGTTTATAGTGCGATGTTGTAGAACAATGCATTGCAAGACTAGAATCAAGCACTTTTGAGAAAAAAATCTGTTCTCAACATACTTACATAACTAGACGATAACATACTTTCGAATTTAATCAACACCTTCTTTCTTCTTCTTATTCTTCTTCGAGAGGAAGGAGTAGAAGGAGGAGAAGGTAATACCTAAACTAGAATTAACCTTAACATGTAATCAGAACATTAATTGATGTGTTCAAAACACTAGATAAGCGATCAAGACTAGATTCGAACACTGTACTCGATACAACATGTTAGGGGGTACCTTTGTTCTAAGAAAATCAGATTAAAATATAGGAAGACAAGAATCGAACACTGCACTCGATGTTGTTAACCTTAACATGTGATCAGAACATTAATTGATGTGTTCAAAACACTAGATAAGTGATCAAGACTAGATTCGAACACTGTACTCGATACAACATATATTTAGAACATGTTAGGGGATACCTTTGTTCTAAGAAAATCAGATTGAAACATAACAAGACTGGAATCGAACACTGCACTCGATGTTGAAAATTTTAACATGTGATCAGAACATTAATTGATGTGTATAACTTCCTTTACCTTTACTTACTCTGTCAAGGTACATCTTTATCGAACATGCATTGCAAAAGCGAGAGTGTGCAGGTTTAGACTTGAACGCATACTACCGTTTATAGTGCGATGTTGTAGTACACTACATTGCAAGACTAGAATCAAGCACTGTTTAGAAAAAAAAATCTCTTCTCAACATACATACTATGCTAGACGATAACATACTTTCGAATTTAATCAACACCTTCTTTCTTGCTCTTATTCTTCTTCGAGAGGAAGGAGTAGGAGGAGAAGGTAATACCTAATCTAAAATAAAAGAATATGCCAATTCTACAGTATTTATTTACATCTTGTATGTACTAGTTGTATCATGAATGATTTTACTTGTAGTGATGTTTGCGTACTTTTGCTTTCTCGATGTAATTCTTGTATGTACATGCTTTTACGCGTCAATAAAACTAATAACACAAGATTTTTTCTCTATTCCGCGATATATAATGAAAATAGAACGTTGATTTAGTTCTTCTATTTCTAAATCAGTTAGCACGCTAAATCTATTAGGTAAAAAAACTTGAAAGTCTTTGCAGACACATAAAATCCTTTCTCCAAATTTCGTTTTTAATCTTCGTAGTGAAATTACTTTAAATTGCTCATTTAGCGGTAGACTTGTTAGCGGCTTGGTAGTTGGAGTTGAAATATGACCTAGCTGGTTAATCTTCTCCATAGTTTTTCTAAAAAGAACAAATATATAAATGTAGCGTTCGCACTTGCATCACACATAGTAATAATAGGATATAAAAGGATAAGTGTGCTAGCCTAGAGTTACGATGTTCGGAAGAAACCAAGTTTCAACCTATGGAGGTTAGACATTGCTGTAAGTTTGAAATTATAAGATTAACCTCTTATATGGCTTGAGGATTGAAGAGAATAACTATTTACAAATAGACTAAAGTTACGATGTTCGGAAGAAACCAAGTTTCAACCTATAGAGGTCAGACATGGCTGTAAGTTTGAAATTATAAGATTATCCTCTTCTATAGCATGCAGATTAAAGAAAATAACTATTTATCAATAGACTAAAGTTACGATGTTCGGAAGAAACCAAGTTTGAACCTGTGCAGGTCAGACATTGCTGTAAGTTTGAAATTATAAGATTAACATCTTCTATAGCATGTGGATAGAAGAGGGAAACTATTTACTAATAGACTAAAGTTACGATGTTCGGAAGAAACCAAGTTTCGACCTATAGAGGTCAGACATAGCTGTGAGTTTGAAATTATAAGATTAAACTCTTCTATAGCATGAGGATTGAAGAGAACAACTATTTATCATTAGACTAATGTTACGACGTTCGGAAGAAACCAAGTTTCAACCTATAGAGGTTAGACATTGCTGTAAGTTTGAAATTATAAGATTAACCTCTTCTATGGCATGCAGATTAAAGAAAATAACTATTTATCAATAGACTTAAGTTACTATGTTCGGAAGAAACCAAGTTTCAACCTATAGAGGTTAGACATTGCTGTAAGTTTGAAATTATAAGATTAACATCTTCTATGACATGCAGATTAAAGAAAATAACTATGTATCAATAGACTAAAGTTACGATGTTCGGAAGAAACCAAGTTTCAACCTATAGAGGTCGGACATGGCTGTGAGTTTGAAATTATAAGATTAACCTCTTCTACAGCATGAAAGATTGAAGAGAACAACTATTTATCATTAGACTAAAGTTGCTATGTTCGGAAGAAACCAAGTTTCAACCTGTACAGGTCAGACATTGCTGTGAGTTTGAAATTATAAGATTAACCTCTTCTACAGCATGCAGATTAAAGAAAATAACTATTTATCAATAGACTAAAGTTACGATGTTCGGAAGAAACCAAGTTTCAACCTATAGAGGTCAGACATGGATGTAAGTTTGAAATTATAAGATTAACCTCTTCTATGACATGCAGATTAAAGAAAATAACTATTTATCAATAGACTAAAGTTATGATGTTCGGAAGAAACCAAGTTTCAACCTATAGAGGTCAGACATAGCTGTGAGTTTGAAATTATAAGATTAACCTCTTCTATAGCATGAGGATTGAAGAGAAGAACTATTTATCAATAGACTAAAGTTATGATGTTCGGAAGAAACCAAGTTTCAACCTATAGAGGTCAGACATTGCTGTAAGTTTGAAATTATAAGATTAACATCTTCTATCGCATGCGGATAGAAGAGGGAAACTATTTACGACAGACTAAAGTTACGGTGTTCGGAAGAAACCAAGTTTCAACCTATAGAGGTCAGACATGGCTGTGAGTTTGAAATTATAAGATTAACCTCTTCTATAGCATGAGGATTGAAGAGAACAACTATTTATCAATAGAGATTAGCTTAAAGTTACAATGTTCGGAAGAAACCGAGTTTCAACTTATAGAGGTCAGACATTGCTGTAAGTTTGAAATTATAAGATTAACCTCTTCTACAGCATGTGGATTGAAGAGAATAACTATTTATCAATCGACTAAAGATATGATGTTCGGAAGAAATCAAGTTTCAACCTATAGAGGACAGACATGGCGGTAAGTTTGAAATTATAAGATTAACCTCTTCTACAGCATGTGGATTGAAGAGAATAACTATTTATCAATAGACTAAAGTTATGATGTTCAGAAGAAACCAAGTTTCAACGTATAGAGGTCGGACATGGCTGTGAGTTTGAAATTATAAGATTAACCTCTTCTATAGCATGAGGATTGAAGAGAACAACTATTTATCAATAGACTAAAGTTGCTATGTTCGGAGGAAACCAAGTTTGAACCTTTAGAGGTTAGACATGGCTGTAAGTTTGAAATTATAAGATTAACCTCTACTACAGCATGTAGATTGAAGAGAACAACTATTTATCATTAGACTAAAGTTACGATGTTCCGAAGAAACCAAGTTTCAACCTATAGAAGTCAGACATACCTTAAAATGTTCGCGCTGCAGACTGTTACTCGGATGAATAAAATGCTTACTTTCAAGCCTGTAACTCGAATGATAATATTCTAGTTGTACCTAAAAAAGAAAAGAAAATATATGAATGTAGATGTTTATTACCTAGCGTAGAAGTTGCTTTGCAAACAGTAACTAACAGTTCAGGCTTACCTTAAGTTGAAGGCTGAAGAATAATATTCACAGCAGACAGTACTTAGACGGGAGATGTGCACGTAATAAACACACACAAAGAACTGTGAGCGCTTCACGCAGACTGCAGCGAGTAAATATGCTCCTTGTTACCAAGCGGATATCAAGAATTGCAGACGTTTGCAGTAAAGTTGGAACGAAATGTTTATGCAACAAGAGCTCTCCTGAGGGTCTTACGCTGAGTTCTGCAGGCTGACGTATTTAAGCCGGGATCGAACTTGCTGTTGATGCCGAGGTGTCAGAATTTAAGAGTTCTGCAGCGGATCGAGCCTTGGAAAGTTAGCGCGCGATCTTCGACCTCTGGACTTAAACGGGAGGGTACTAAGCTAAGCAAGAAGCCGACATCGGCGGTATTCCTTACCTGTAGGCACTTAAAGGTATTGAGCTAAGACCGCATCCGGCTAGATCATGTAATTACACGTTTTGACGATCGCGCAGGTCCCTCGCCTAGCATTTGCTTTTTTTACAGCTTCCGACAGTAGGAGTTCGAACCCGCTATCTCCCGAAGTAGCGAGAATGATTGCGGGTACAAGAGTGTTGAGGGTGATTCATTTGTCGGATGGAGGTGATCCTACTGTTGCATATTACATTCTCAGGTAGTTTCGAATAACCAGAGGGCGTGCAAAAAAAAGCCAGCATTAAGTAAGGGCTGTTGATGGGGACGTTAAACCTTGTGCAGGCTTCTCCAAAACTGATTGCGGGTACAAGATGTTGATGGCGATTCATCTGTCGGATGGAGGCGATAAGCCTTGTGCAGGCTCTTTCGGCAGGAGTAGGCTATGTACCGGCACCGGGTTTTACCCTCTCCCTACTGTTGTATATTACATTCTTAGGTAGTTTCGAGGGCGTGCAAAAAGCCAGCATTAAGTAAGGGCTGTTGATGGGGACGTTAAAACTTGTGCAGACTCCTTCGAAAGTGATTGTGAGTACAAGATGTTGATGGCGATTCATCTGTCGGATGGAGGCGAAAAGCTGTGTGCAGGCTTCATCGGTAGGAGTAGGCTATGTGCCGGGGCTGGGTTTTACCCTCTCCCTACTGTTGTATATTACATTCTTAGGTAGTTTCGAGGGCGTGCAAAAAGCCAGCATTAAGTAAGGGCTGTTGATGGGGATGTTAAACCTTGTGCAGACTCCTTCGAAAATGATTGTGAGTACAAGATGTTAAAGGTGATTCATCTGTCGGATGGAGGCGATAAGCTGTGTGCGGGCTTCATCGGTAGGAGTAGGCTATGTGAGGGCACTGGGTTTTACCCTCTCCCTACTGTTGTATATTACATTCTTAGGTAGTTTCGAGGGCGTGCAAAAAGCCAGCATTAAGTAAGGGCTGTTGATGGGGACGTTAAACCTTGTGCAGACTCCTTCGAAAATGATTGTGAGTACAAGATGTTGATGGTGATTCATCTGTCGGATGGAGGCGATAAGCTGTGTGCAGGCTTCATCGGTAGGAGTAGGCTATGTGCCGGCACTGGGTTTTACCCTCTCCCTACTGTTGTATATTACATTCTTAGGTAGTTTCGAGGGCGTGCAAAAAGCCAGCATTAAGTAAGGGCTGTTGATGGGGACGTTAAACCTTGTGCAGACTCCTTCAAAAATGATTGTGAGTATAAGATGTTGATGGTGATTCATCTGTCGGATGGAGGTGATAAGCTGTGTGCAGGCTTCTTCGGTAAGAGTAGGCTATGTGCCGGCACCGGGTTTTACCCTCTCCCTACTATTGTATATTACATTCTTAGGCAGTTTCGAATAACCAGAGGGTGTGCAAAAAGCCAGCATTAAGTAAGGGCTGTTGATGGGGACGTTAAACCTCGTGCAGACTCCTTCGAAAATGATTGTGAGTACAAGATGTTGATGGCGATTCATCTGTCGGATGGAGGTGTTAAGCCTTGTGCAGGCTTCTTCGGTAGGAGTAGGCTATGTGCCGGCACCGGGTTTTACCCTCTCCCTACTATTGTATATTACATTCTTAGGTAGTTTCGAATAACCAGAGGGTGTGCAAAAAGCCGGCATTAAGTAAGGGTATATAACGCTGTTGATGGGGGGGGGGCGTTAAACCTTGTACAGGCTCCTTCAACAGGAGTAGCCTATATGCCGGCGCCGTGCAGGCTCTTAGGATAGGGGTAGGCTATGTGCTAGTACTGGGTTTTAACCTCTCCGTACAATCATAATATTTTATGTTAGGAACTTACACCAGCTAAATGCTACACGGCTAAGAAAATGTTCCGTGAGTTACATGTAGCTTATCAACACGCAGTGTACTCGTTCAAGGTTACTACAGCCGGAAGCCGAGTGTACAATTTCAGTCAACGCATGCATTCCTCACGTCGCTCTGACTGACTGCGCCGATACAACTTCAAAGACAGTGTTCTATGCGGTGGAACAAAAAAAAATGTAACCCGGTGTGAGCACATAGCATGTTCCTAAAGCTTAACACTGTAAATGTTTGGAGCTCCTGTTTTTACAGCTAGGTGTGGTTCCTAACGTAACAGTGCCGGGATTAAAAATATATTTTACAGCCGAGTGCCCCCTCCAAACATGAGATTTTAAATCGCAAGAATCTGTTTTACGGCCGGTTGCCCTTCCTGACGCTATAAGACCAGGATTTAGCCAGTTACCCTTCCTGATGTAACAAGACTAGGATTTATTTTTAGACTGCACTTGGCTAGAAATAGCTACACGAAATTATTATATAGAAAGAGAATTGCCGGCTCCTACAGTTTGGTTTAGTGTGCTTGAATCTCACCCGGCAGTCTCGGGTTCGATTCTCTTGGGATTAAAAATATGTTTTACAACCGAGTGCCCCTTCCTAACATGAGATTTTAAATCGCAAGAATCTGTTTTACGGCCGGTTGCCCTTCCTGACGCTGAAAGACCAGGATTTAGCCAGTTACCCTTCCTGATGTAACAAGACAAGGATTTATTTTTAGACTGCACATGGCTAGAAATAGCTACACGAAATTATTATATAGAAAGAGAATTGCCGGCTCCTACAGTTTGGTTTAGTGTGCTTGCCTCTCACCCGGCAGCCTCGGGTTCGATTCTCTTGGGATTAAAAATATGTTTTACAGCCGAGTGCCCCCTCCTGACGCTGAAAGACCAAGATTTAGCCAGTTACCCTTCCTGATGCAACAAGACTAGGATTTATTTTTAGACTGCACTTGGCTAGAAATAGCTACACGAAATTATTATATAGAAAGAGAATTGCCGGCTCCTACGGTTTGGTTTAGTGTGCTTGCCTCTCACCCGGCAGTCTCGGGTTCGATTCTCTTAGAACGAAGGTGCACCCCAAACATATCATTCAATGTTCTGATCATATGTTGTATCGATTATAATCACTTATTTTGTAATATAATCTTCAAGTATTCGATAAAGCTATGCCTTAACAGAGCAGGGAAAAGGAGGTTAACACAATCGCTATCTTACGCAAGCCGTTCAGAACTGTAGTCTTGTTATCTTTTAGAACAAAGGTATTCCTTGACATGTTCTTTTTAAATTGTCCGCTACTACGATCAAGAGCGCAGCACGGTGCTCTCAGATGGTGGATGTGGAATTTGCCACCACCACATGTCGAAGAATAAAGATGCTAACACGATGCTCTCTTGGCAGCTTTTCAAATTGTCTACCACCACAGAGTGCGGCACTGCGCTCTCTTGATTAAAGATGGCGGATGACAGCTGACGAAATTACCCGCTAGAGTGCGGCACGGTGCTCTGTATTTTAATGATGGCGGATGACAGCTGACGAAATTGCTCGCAAGAGTGCGGCACGGTGCTCTGTAGTTTAAAGATGGCGGATGACAGCTAACAAAATTGCCCCGCATGAGGGCAGGACGGTGCTCTGTTCATTAAAGATGGCGGATGACAGCTAACGAAATTGCCCCGCATTAGGGCAGCACGGTGCTCTGTTCATTAAAGATGACGGATGACAGCTAACGAAATTGCCCGCATGAGGGCAGCACGGTGCTCTGTTCGGATGACAGCTGTCAAAAAAGCATGTGGCTTTGTTTCCAAACAAGAGCACGTGGAATTTGCCGCCACCACATTTCAAAGGTATCTAGCTAAAGAGGGCAGCACTGTACTCTGTTGCTTAAAGATGGCGGATGATGGCTGTCAAAAAAGCGCGTGGGTTTGTTTCCAAACAAGAGCATGCAGAATTTTTCAAATTGCCGCCACCACATAGAGGGCAGCACGGTGCTCAAAGATGGCTGCTGTCTAAAAGCATTTTTCAAATTATCCGCCACCACATTTCAAAGGTAAGTAGCTAAAGAGGGCAGCACTGTGCTCTATAGATTGAAGATGGCGGATGACAGCTGTCAGAAAAGCACGTGGATTTGTTTATCTCGCGCTAGTGAGGTTAAGTTGGTACCACTAAGGTTTAGACCCGCCAAGATGGCAGCACTGCGGATGACAGGTGATGAATTTGCAGCTACTGCGATAAAGAGGGCAGCACGGTGCTCTGTAGTTTAAAGATGGCGGATGACAGCTGTCAAAAAAGCACGTGGATTTGTTTATCTCGCGCTAGTTAGGTTAAGTTGGTACTACTGAGGTTTAGGCCCGTCAAGATGGCAGTACTGAGGTTAGCGATGCGTTGTTGTCTGTCAAAAAGCACGTGGCTGTCAAAAAACACGTGGATTTGTTTATCTCGCGCTAGTTAGGTTAAGTTGGTACCACTGAGGTTTATGCCCGTCAAGATGGCAGCAGTGAGGTTACCGATGCCATGTTGTCGATGACAGCTGTCAAAAAGCACGTGGCTTTGTTTACAAATTCAAATCTCGCGCCAAAATTCAAATTTCGCGCCAAAATTCAAATTTCCCGCGGGAAGCGGAGGCCTCTCCCGAGAGCCGGAGGCGGAGGCGGCGGCCGAACTGTCCTATTATACTACTCAGTTTGTTCGGCAATTTCCTTTAAAATTTCAACTTCAGCTCTAGCGGTTTCTATGTCGTTTGAGAGAACAGCAATATCATCGGCAAATGCTAAGCAGTCTGTTGCGATCCCCTTGGATTTGGTTCCTATTCTCAATGGACTGTAGTTGGTTTCCTGTAATCTCACCCGCCAGGTTCTGATGATCTTTTCATGAACACAGTTGAAGAGTATCGGGGATAGCCCATCACCTTGTCGGACTCCTGTTTTGATGTCAAAGGAATGCGAGAGACATCCATGGAACTTCACCTTGGATTTTGTATCGGTCAGGGTGGCTCTAATTAATGCCAGCAGTTTCAAATCAACTCCAAATTCATTTAAGATGTTTAGCAGGACTTCCCGGTCAATGGAGTCGTACGCTTTCTTAAAGTCCACAAAGACAGACACATACTGCTTGGACCTTAGTGTACAATATCTGATGATCGTTTTGAGATTTTGTATCTGTTCAGCTGTTGAGCGACCTTTTCTGAACCCTCCTTGGTATTCACCTATTTGATGTTCGACTTGTGCTCCCAAACGCTCCAGGATGGCAAGTGATAGAATTTTGTAAGTCACGGGTAACAAAGATATTCCTCTGTAGTTGTTAATGTTCTTCATGCTGCCTTTTTTGTGTAATGGATGGATCAAAGCTATTTTCCAATCTTCGGGTAGGGTCTCCTTGTTCCAAATTTCTTCTATTTGCTTTTGCAAGATATCAAGTGATTCCTCTGGGGCATATTTCCATAGTTCTGCTACTACTGAGTCTTCCCCCGGCGCTTTGTTATTTTTGAGACGGGCAATATGGCGCTTGATTTCATCTCTGTCGGGTGGTCTGGAATCTGGGTACCTGAGTAAGGGTTCCTTGGTCTCAATGGCGCTTTGCGGTTTAGAGCAATTAAGTAAATTCTTGAAGTAATCTGCCAGAATGCTGCAATTTTCTTCATTTGACGTCGCCAGTGTGCCGTCTTTTCGCTCAAAGCATAGAGATGGTGGTTTATAGCCAGTGAGTTTGCGTTTGAAGGCTCTGTAGTACTCTCTGCTTTCATTCTTCCTAAAGTTTTGTTCTATCCTTTCAATGAGAGATTTTTCGTATTTACGTTTCTCAGTTCTGAACACCCTAGCTGCTTGGGCACGTTGGGTTTTGTAGGTTTCCCAATCATTTTCTGATTTCGTAGAGTAGTACTGTTTCCACGCATTGAGTCTTTCTTGGAGGACTGATTCGCAGGTACTATTCCACCAGGCATGCTTTTTACTTCTCTTGATTTCTGCAATGTCTTTGGCGGCCTCAACAAGGACACTTTTGGCGTTGTTAAAGTCACAGTCATTGGGTCTAGCCTTCTCCTGGAACTCCTCGACCCTTTGCCAAAGTTTATCATTGTCGAAGCGTGTGATCTGTTTGGTTGTCTTCCTTGTGTTTGCGGGAATTGGTTTGAATTTGATAAGAGACATATAATGATCTGAGTCCACATTGATGACTTTCTTTACCTTAACATTCATAATCTCAGGGCTGTTTCTCCTGAGATTGCAACATGATCAATTTGGAACTCTCCGAGAGCTTGGACGGGAAAACGCCAAGTCATTTGCTTTCTGGGTAGATGGTGAAAGTGGGTCGACATGACCTGCAGGTTGTGATTTTCGCAAATGGACACCAGTCTTTTGCCGTTGGGATTGGTTCTTTTGTGAGCAGGGTAATTTCCTATAACTTCCTTATACTTCTGTTCACGACCTAGTTGGGCATTGAAGTCACTCAAAAGAAGCTCGACATGGTGTTTGGGGATTTTGTTTAATTTTTCATCCAGTAGGTCCCAGAAATTATCAACTTCATCTGGATCAGACTTGTTTTTATCGTTTGTAGGAGCATGTGCGTTAACTAGGGCGTAGGTTTTGTTCGCGCATTTAATTGTGAGTATAGACAATCTGTCATTCACAGGTTCGAAATTTGCAACCGATTTAAGGATCTTGGTTCTAACAGCAAACTCGGTTCCAAACATCACAGCTCCATTGAGGATTCCTCTTTGCGCTTTGCTCCTGAAAAATCGGTAGCCTTCGGATTCAAAAATCTCTTCTTTCCTGTAGGGCCATTATGGATATCTGATTTTCGTGAAGAGCTTTGGTGAGGGTTTTCAGCTTGCCAGTTTGTGTAAGTGAATTTATGTTGAAAGTTGCTAGACAGGTTTTAGATTTTGGCCTGAGTTTTTGACTCTTCGGGGTACACCGAGACGCTCCGACTCGTCTCTTGCATGATGTCGAGTCTCCCCCAGAATCCGAACGAGACTCGTGCGCCGTGGCGTTCACGACGAGGGATTTATCCGAAGATTTACCCCCTGGGGTATGTTTCTTGAAATGTTGTGCCATCATGCTTTTTGACTTGACTTTGCTTTGGACGGGTACCCATCCTTTTAAAACTAGGGTTGTTAGCCCTAGAGGTTGCCTCAAGATGTTTTCTGGCTTCTGGTCATTTACCAGTCTTCGCCGTAACCCTGGCAAGGGACCAGCTTTATTATTATTATTATTATTAGTAGTAGTAGTAGTAGTAGTAGTAGTAGTAGTAGTAGTAGTAGTATTTGTGAGGTATGGCTAAGAGGTGTTTACATCCATTTTTATTATTATTACTATTATTATTATTATTATCATTATTATTATGTGCGGAAGATCGTATTATTTGTAAGGTTATGCCATGAAACATGTGCTGTATATATATATATATAAAATAACTTGTCCTGGCTGACTGACTGACTGACTGACTGACTGACTGACTGACTAACCGATTCACCATCTTCGAGCCAAAACTAATGGACATAAAGAAATGAAATATTGGGGATACATTCATATTAAGGCGTAGGTGCTCGCTAAGAGAGCATTTTTAGATATTCCGTCGCTAAGGGGGTGAAAAGGGGGGTGAAATTTTAAAATGAGTGTATCTATATCTCAAAACTTTAAAAGTATACAGATGTAAAAATTGGTATTTAGAATATTCTTTAAAAATAAGGAAACACGTATTTTTATTATCGGAAAATCCCAATAGGAGGAGTAAAAAAGGGTTAAATTTGGTTGAATGCCTTTAATCAGGATACCGGTACTTATAAATCAGTAACTGAAGATATTTCAGACGTGAAAATTGGTACTTTTTATCTCTTTTGAAAATAAAGAAGCAAGTATATTTTTGTTTTTGGAAAATCCAAATAATGGGGGGTGAAAAGGGGGGTGAATTTTTAAAATGAGTGTGTCTACATCTTAAAAATTTTAAAAGTTTACAGATGTAAACAATTGGTATTTAGAATCTCCTTTAAAAATAAAGGAACACGTATTTTTTTCCCGTAAATCGCAATAGGAGGGGTGTAAAAGTGTGAATAATGGGTTGAATGCCTTTAATGAGGATACATACATCTCAGAAACTGAAGAAATTACAGAACTGAAAATTTGTTTATGGGATCTCTTTTAAAAATAAAGAAACGCGTATTTTTTGTTTTTGGAAAATCCAATTAATGGCGGTTAAACAGGAGTGACAAATTGGGATGAATTATTTGAAAGACTATATCTACAGAATATCTGAGAAACGTAAAATGTTACAGACGTAGAAAGTGTGTATTTGGAATCTCCTGTAAATGTAAAGAAACATAGGTGATTTGTTTTTGGAAACTCCATTTAAGGGGAACTAAAAAGGGGTGAAATTTTAAAATGAGATACAGTACCTATCTCAAAAAACTCAACACGTAACAGAAGTAAAAAATGGAATTTTTTAATCTCTCTATTAAAAATAAAGGAACGTGTATTTTTAGTTTTAGGAAATAACACTTGGGTGAGTGAAAATGGTGTTGAATTATTTTAATTAGGCTACTGATATCTCAAAAATGAAGATGTTACAGACGTGAAATTTGATATTTGGAATCTGCTTTAAAATTTAAAAAAAACACGTATTCTCGGAAATCCAATTGAAAAATTAATTGACTTAATTGTATGAGAATACATACATCTAATAAAAACTAAAGTTGTTACAGACGTGACCATTGGTATTTGGATCTCCTTTAAAAACAAAGAAAAACGCGTTTTGGGGGGAACCAATCTCCTTTCATGAGGACACATAAATCAAAAACTGAAGTTAGAGTCGTGATAATTGGTATTTAGAATATCCTTTACTGTTAAAGAAACAGTATTTTTGCCGGATAATTCACTTGGGGGGGGGGAGAAGTGTGAAAGGAAGTGAAAGAAAGTGAATTATTTTTATGGGGATACATATATCTCAAAACTGAAGGTAATAGACGTGAACATTGGTGTTTGAAATTTCCTTTAAACATAAAGAAACACGCCTTCTTTTAATTTTTTTTTGAGGGGTTTGTTAATAAACTTAACGGCGGTGGGGTGTAAAAGGAGGTGAGACCAATTGATTTTACTGTTCATAATGTACTTATGAGGAGCCTCCGTTGCTCAGGCGGCAGCGCGCCGGCCTCTCACAGCTGGGTTCCGTGGTTCAAACCCCAGTCACTCCATGTGACATTCGTGCTGGACAAAGCGGAGGCGGGACAGGTTTTTCTCCGTTTACTCCGATTTTTCCTGTCATAATTCATTCCAGCAACACTGTCCAATATTTCATTTCATTTGTCATTCATCGATCATTGCCCCAGAGGAGTGCTTCGGCAGCCGGCACAATTCCTATTATCGCCGCTAGATGGGACTTTATTCGATCCATTCCTGTCCCTGTCGAATGACTGGAAACAGGCTGTAGATTTTCGATGTACTTATTCTGATCATTAATCGATCATTTTTAATCCTTCCTGGGTTCGTTTTCAACAGCCATCTTTTCCTTCGGAGAACGTTCTTAGATTACAGTAGATTCTCCTGGCATATAAATAAAAATTTAAACACATTTGAAATAAACGATAAGAATGCGATTGACCGTCAAATTGTTCACCTCTATAATAAGGTCAATAATGCACGGAAGTCAGTCATTCGTATCGTCAGAAAACCCGCACAATTGCCTACCCGCGACAATGGTGCTGGTCACATTGTCAACTATGTCAATGGCAGCAGATGTAAGTTACCGCCAAGAAGCGGTCTTGCGTCTTGCTGTGGGGTCCAGAACATCTAATGATAATGATAATGATAATAATAATAATAATAATAATAATAATAATAATAATAATAATAATAATAATAATAATAATAATAATGTTCTGGACCGTCGTCAAATGTGCGGACCGCGCTGGAAACGGGTCCTGGATGGGTAATGTCTAAGAATGCAGTCCGGCGGCGGGTTCAGTACCGCCAAGTCACCCAAGACGACATCACGCCGGATCTCCTATAGGATTTGATCCATATTAAAAATGCTTATAGGAAAATATGGCAAAGATTTAGGGACCCAACTGACCGGGTGGAATACCTGGACCTACCCCGGGAAGTACGAAATCGATTGCTGTAAAGAAAGATTGAAAAATGGGAGGAAACTTGCCGTAATCTATTAGAAAACGAGTCAGATCGCGAATTTTTGCGGATTCTCGCAGAAAACGAGTCGGATCGCAAATGTCGGCGGATTATATATCTAAAACAATAACATTCAATTATAAATTTCAGTGTAACACCGTAGCGAAGCACGGGTATCTTGCTAGTAGCCTATAAAAGAAATTCAGCTAGCAAGAGGAATTAATTTACTCACCATATATAAATGAAGATCACACACACCCTTTTGTGACATGGTTCTCAACTATGTAGTGTTATTAATTCGTGAAGGTCTTATGTCAATCCAATATTGTGCGCAACTATCTATACTGTATTTAATTAATGTAATTTAGACGATCATACTATCAGTGTTCTTGAAATACCTTGAAATACCATTGTAAATACCGCCTTATGCCTAAGTAATTACCATTCATTACAGCAATGTCAAATCCACACGCATGACTAAATCAGTTCCTACCACAATAAATCTCATCAGGACCTCTACATCGCATCATTCTATAAAATGCATAATCCCAATGACACATTCACGACAATTCATATAATATCAACCATTTACATATTTTGACGATCCTATCATAATAAACATTCCATCACATCACACATATGTCATGCTCAACGAATTCTCATTTCATTAGGAAAATATACTCAGGCACTTCACGTTACGAAGACTGCTCATCTCATCAACATATTAACGCAATATTATCATAACATCACAATTACATTACCGAACACTGTGCTCAACATAAGAATATGATCGCTGATGACTCTAAATTACGCACATTATGATTATCGATTCCTTCTAATATATATTTGAAACACGAAACACCACAGTTTCATTATAGGCCGGATGTGTGGCGCCATTTCGCTTGCCCAGGTTTAAAGATAAGTTCCACGTGTCAGGGTCATTTGATGATGAAATGGGAAGTACTGGAATATTCCGTGAGGTGTGTGATCAAGGTCACCAGTTTTAAGTTGGCAGCACTTTCAGGCAGCGAATAGCAGCGTGGCAAGTTTTGGAATGATGGGGGTAAATTAAAGATGGGTGCCGTACAAATGACCTCCAAAAATAATTAAATCCACCAAGGGATAATGTGAAAACAATATTGAACTGTTTTGAGAACAATAATTAAAGACGGCATATTTGCAATAATTTATTGGAATAAATAATTGAAGGCATACGTGACGGGATGTTACATCATTGTTGATGGGGTTCCCCGAGCTCCCTATCCAGGAGCTGGCGTGCATGAAGAGAACGCGTGCCGCTCAGAAGACTCACTCTGCTACGGAAATTTGAACGTGTCGGACGTAACGCGTATGTGGTTCACGAGGAACCCTAATCTTGAGCATTTCCTAGTCCACTAACTAGTTGTCGATAGGATACTACGGGTCCGATAGACTATGTATTCAACTCAATAACGACCGAAAATCTGGTTAAACTCAAGAAGGCGATTTTTACAATATTAATTGAAAAATAGGATCGGAGCGAGATCGATGCAAGGACGCTTTGCAGTGCCACGTGGTAAACTCGCGGAAAAGAGCAGAGACAAAGTATTCACTACCAGTGTAAATAAGTGTTTATGTGCTAGAATAATATAATTATATCTGTGTTTTATATGTATTTTGTGTATTAAGAAGTGAAGTCGTGTGAATTCATTAAAGCCACAAGAATGAAGACCATGGTTATGAAGAATGGTATCGGTTCAGGTGCTGAGGCCGCCTGTATGATGGCTTAAGTACATCATGGGGCCGACCTGAAACCATGAGGCCGTGGAGCTGAGTATGGAGCGTCGCCGAATCGATAAGTACCCTGATTCATTATATCTGGCATGTGCATGATTAGCTGTTAGCTTGTAAATAAATTAATGCATGATTATTCGTTTATTTTCTCTTTAAGTACTGTAGCAAGGATAGTTAGGTTTTTTAGGTAATTTTATACTGATGTCTAGGGGGAGTAAATATTGTGATATTATAGCGTGTGTTGAAGTGGTCTTCGCTAATGAGGAAATAAGGTGTGTAAATAATAATCTTCTATTACGTGTGTGAAATATGGTTTTCCTTAGTGCGCGATCTTCTGATAAATACTAGCGTGTGTGTGTGTGAATATTTAATGTGATTTAGGAGGCATCAGTAAGGTATTAGTCAAAGGGAGTAGATAGATTAACCTGGCATGTCGCATGAAAAGTTCGTCAAGAAAAATTTTATTGACCAAAGATTCGAACCTTGGTTTTTCCGGCACATTACAGTGGGATTTGGAAATATATGTCATCAGTAAGTAACGTGTATTGTTAACCAGTGAATGAAAATTGTGCTGTAGGGAATAAGTTTCATCCTATAATTTATCCGAGATGTAGTTAGCTAGTGTTGAAGTAGGGCCTCTAAGACACAAAATGCCAACCGCAGGGGTCGAACCAATGAGATTGTGTAGCGCCATATATGTATAAATACCGGCATAGTGATATACGTGTTCCTGATAATGTTGAGTGAGAAATGTAGAATTATACACGTGAAATATGGAACAAATAAGATGCATTGAGAGTGTTATATATAATTAGTTACGGTTCGCACAGAAAGCAAGAATACGCAGGATATTGTGGAGGAAACATATGGCTTCATTTAGAGTGGAGAGAGAGAGAATATTAATTGGGTGCGGACAAGTTAAAATGCCGTGTTAATGAAATGAGTCGGGGCGTGAGATAAGGTAGCAGACCGGCTCGGCGTGTTGTGTATTAGAGGGAGCCTGGCAGCTGTGGTAGGGTCTTACAAGTAAAAATATTACAGTCATTCGTAAGATAATTCTGTTTTGTGGAACATAGGACAGCACATTTAAATTAAAGAATAATAGATATACTTCGTGACAGTTCATTGTAGCGAGTATGATGATAGGTCACTGTAATGATGCCATACTGAGGGTCGGAGTTCGATGCCCGGCCGAGTCAGTGAATAATGATTTTTCCTGTGACTATATGATTGGAATTATGTTGTGTTTGTTCATGTTATATGTTCTTCAGTGTGTGAGCAATGCAAATTCTGATTTGCAGTTGTAATATTTCTTGCGATGTTGAATTCAGTTCACGTGGTTGTTTGTACTTGTGACAATGAGGTTCTATCCCATTGTTGGTAGAATCAGTGTAGGTTAAGGTGCATTCATCATTGCAGTGTAGGTTTCTTGCTACAGGGTAGGCATATGTTTTGTGTATGATAAAACAGCTAATTAAGCATATGCGGGATATTTATAATTTTAAATGAATCGGCGAATTAATTTAATTTATTTATGTCAGGGTTACTTTCGATTTCGCGCGTGCCTTCCATATTATCAGGATTTATATGAGTGGAGGATGGTATTGCGAAAGAATAAGTAAAATAGTTTCGGACTCAAATAATAATAGGGATTATTTTATATAAAAATTTGAGATGAATAAGTTAATGATATATAAATTTTTGGTTAAATTACCAGATCTTACAAACGTAATTGGATAAATTTATGATTTTAGAGGTAACAATTATAATGACATGATAACCACGAATTTAGTGAATCATAATGAATTTAATTAATTAAATGATGAGTTCATGAATTACACGGCGGATGTTGTGCTTAATGAATTTACATAGCCTCATACATTTCAGAATGGAGGGTTGTAATCAAGTAAATAATTTGATAATTAGTAATTGTAATTACAAGGTTTATAATATGGTGATGAAGTAAATTTGAAGGTATGGAGAGTAAATACGAATTTGTTTATTCAAAGAATGAATGGAAGAAGTTTGGTTGTATATTAACATTTCAAAGGTCACTCTGACGAATTAACGAAGGTTATGATGGTAAATTATTATAATAATTTTTTATTATTGGAAAATTTGAAATATGGTGATAACCAACTATGAGTGGAATGGAATTGAATTAAAATTGGAGGTACTGGAGTAGAGTTGGTAAATAAGATGAGGAAATAGTAATCAAAATTGAATAATGTGTTTGGAAGAAGATTTGAAATTTATGAGTCATGATGTTGATACTTTTAGTCGGAGTTGACAAAGGTTATAAACAATATTTGGTCCGAAGAGTTTATTGATTTGTATAGGGGTATTTGCTTTGCCAAAGTTTAGTTTTTCAATAAATTTGTATTCGTAAAGGTTCTCATTCAGATTTTTATTTAATTATTTTATTTTCTTCTCTTTTATCCTTCCTGCATAATTAATTTAAGGTTAGTTTATAATATTCGAAGATGTCTCTGTGGGTAGTACCCAGTCAGCGACCCTGTGATGTCTCAAGCCGGTGCCACATTTCAAAGGCAGGAAGGGTAAAGGGTTGACTATACTGTATTTAATTAATGTAATTTAGACGATCATACTATCAGTGTTCTTGAAATACCTTGAAATACCATTGTAAATACCGCCTTATGCCTAAGTAATTACCATTCATTACAGCAATGTCAAATCCACACGCATGACTAAATCAATTCCTACCACAATAAATCTCATCAGGACCTCTACATCGCATCATTCTATAAAATGCATAATCCCAATGACACATTCACGACAATTCATATAATATCAACCATTTACATATTTTGACGATCCTATCATAATAAACATTCCATCACATCACACATATGTCATGCTCAACGAATTCTCATTTCATTAGGAAAATATACTCAGGCACTTCACGTTACGAAGACTGCTCACCTCATCAACATATTAACGCAATATTATCATAACAACATCACAATTACATTCCCGAACACTGTGCTCAACATAAGAATATGATCGCTGATGACTCTAAATTACGCACATTATGATTATCGATTCCTTCTAATATATATTTGAAACACGAATTGGACTAAAATATCTTCATAATGACACTATCTCAACACGAATGTTATCCATGCCTAAGTCTACCTGTATAACCTTGCTTAGATTCAAACGGCATAGCGTACGATATATCATAATTCAGGATCATTTACGATACAATTTACAACACTCTTATACATCGTAAGGTAATGATTGACAAGTAGAACGGTCGCCTTCAAGTTGTATAATTTGACATGTCACAAATTGACATAAAGAAAAACATACTACTCTACTTTAAAAAGCGGCTACATAGCGGGATAATAAGACATTGACTTTGAGTACTCATCCTTCGTTGGCTTCGTGAAGAAGACACCTCTCATCCTCTAGTATTTATGCTTTAACCATTGGTGTCCATCCCAGTTCTCGTCAGGTCTGTCGAGATCCTATTGTAATTTAACTGGACATGCTGGGATTCATAAACATCTCATAATCGTATCCAATGGTGTCTGGCTTCATGTTACCTGAAACTTACAATGATATGTCAGAATAGAGTTACATGCATTAATATTATTTACAATATTCGTATACAACACTTGTCTCAATATTCTGAGAAAACAAGATACGTATCTTGTTATACAAAGGTTATTCTTATTGCGGTCAGCCAATACTGTATTGTGATCTAGCTTCTCGTCTGATCTCTTTCGCTACGCGTGCAACAACTCCAATCCTCTCTAAGTTTTCAACAGAATTGTAGACTACTCTTATTTTGAAAACAAAATCTAATTCCAGATTACAACAATAACAGACGGTTTGCTTTTAGAAGACTTCTCCATATTTCCTAGCTTCCATATGTTTTGACAATCAAACACTCGACCTCTTAATACGGAGCTCTCTTGGATGATCATTTACGTCGGCAAAGGAATTCGTTTAACAATCTGCCACATAATATTTTGGTTATCAATCGACAATTTCATCAAGAGTCTCGATCATCGAATCGTATCGGACTAGATAAGCAGGGTATGGCCATCATATACAGACTGAACTTAGCCCAATTAATTCAACTCATTCCATGGCCTCCGATACATTTCTATCATTGATATTCTCGCCATTTACATTTAACAAACTTTACTTGAGGAAACTGCAATATTTACTTAATTCTGTATTACCTGCCACGAAATCTTATTGTCTACCGCAATTTAACGAGATACCACGGGGTTCAGAGCTTATCATTTTACCGATACCTTCAATCCGTTGCCTGTTGTTCATACAGTTGAACGAGTTATTTGGGTTTCTGACACACCTGGACGTATAGTAATTGGACATACGATTTTAATGGTGTTGATTTCACCATAAACATCCAATGTCTTCACTAACTCCAATCTGACAGTCATAGGAAGGTTATAATATATATATATATATCAAAACTTTTAAAGTGTACAGTTGTAAAAATTGGTATTAAGAATCCCCTTTAAGAATAAAGAAACGTACATTTTTGGATTTCGGAAAACACCAATAGAGGGGTGAAAAGGGGGTTTAATGCCTTAATTGAGGATACTTATATCTCAGAAACAGAAGACTTGAAAAATGGTATTTGGGATCCCCTTTGAAAATAAAGAAACCCATATTTTTTGTTTTTGGAAAATCAAATTAATGGGGGTTAAACAGGAGTGACAAATTGGGGTGAATTTTTAGAGAGACTATTTCTACAGTATATCTCAGAAACGTAAAATGTTACAGACGTAAAAATTGGTATTTGGAATCTCCTGTAAAAGTAAAGTAACATTGATTTGTTTTTGGAAACTCCACTTAAGGGGAACTAAGAATAGGGTGAATTTTTAAAATGACCATTTCTACAGTATATCTCAAAAACTTAACATGTTACCGAAGTGAAAAATAGTATTTTTTATCTCTATTGAAAATAAAGAAGCATGTATTTTTGTTTTCTGAAAGACCACTTGGGTGGAGGGGTAAAAGTGACTGTAAATGGAGTTGAATTCTTTTAATTAGGATACTTTAAAAATAAGGGTATGCGTATTTTTTGTTTTCGGAAATCCACCTAAAGGGAGGAGAGAAATTGAAAAATTAGTTGAATTATTTGTATGAGGATACTATTATCTCAAAAACGAAAGATTTTGCAGACGTGAAAATTGGTATTTGGAATCTGCTTCAAAATTAAACGTACAAGTATTCTCGAAAAATCCAATGACGGGGGGGGGGAGGTGAAAAATTGAAAAATTAATTGTATGGGGATACTTACATCTAATAAAAACTAAAGTTGTTACAGATAAAAATTGATATTTGGATTTCCTTTAGAAACAAAGAAAAAAGCGTTTTTAGGCGAAATCATTTTGGGGGCGGGGGTGAAAAGGAGTTGAATTCCTTTTATGTGGACACTTATCTCAAAAACTGAAGATGTTAGAGTCATGATAATTGGTATTTAGAAGATCCATTACTATAAAAGAGACAAGTTTGAACGATGAATTAAAATTTCAATAAAGGTTATATTTTCAAAACTTAACAATGGTAACATAGAATTTTGAGCGTACAACAAGTAATAACAAGTTAAATCAGGTACACAATCAAGAAGTTCAAGATTAGAGAAAAATTTAACCATTTTCCACTAGGGGAAAATAACAAAGAAAACCAGGTACAATGCCGCTTTACAAGAAAAGCACCAGTTAAGTGGTCTTTACAAATTCTGGGCTACGGGCCCAAATTCATCAATCCTTGAGCTCTCAGCTCACAATCACAAAATACCAAAGGGCAGAAAACCCTTAATTACCTGGAGCTCTTGCTCCCGCTTAATAATACCAGAAAGAGCGGACCTATTCTCAATTTTACAAGCCTAACAAAGGCCACAACAAACTTCACTTCTATCTGCCCTCAAGGCACACAAAGAAACAGGGGTATTTAATACCCAACCTACAGGGCCTTCGCATGAAGAAAACAAAACATCAGGTTAAGTTACTGGCCCAAAGTACAGAAAGGACTGGAGGCGTGAGCTTGCACTCCTAAATACACATTTTAAAACCTAAGTGGCTCTAGGCCGATACACAGGGGCTAATCCCAAGCTAGGGAGGTGACTCGTATGAGAAAAATTTAATACATTAAGGAAGAGAAGAAACGGTTATGAAAACGTAGTCACCTCAATTTCAAATATGAAGGGGAACTCGAGAGGGTAAAGCACTCTCTATCCCCGCTTTACAGTAAAAGAGATTTGTAGTTTTTACATAGACTGAAAAGGAATTTACATTTTAAAGAGATGGGTTACATATTAAAGGTTTCGAACCCTCCCCGAGAGTTAGACTGCTGAGCTAGCAAGAAATAAAGTTGTTAAAAGGCCATTACCTTGTTGAAGAACTGCTGTCTGAAGAACGAGGCGCTTCCCGCCCCCTGCTACATATTCACACACTGAGTTAGAGGTTATACGAGTGGCCCGGAGACAAGAAATTCAGCAGTTTTTATACCCTCGTGGAAAATTCGAGACCTTTCAAGAATGAGTAGACGCACCCCCTCAATTTTTATTGGTAGACTGAGAATTACACATGGAAATTTGAAGAAGAAAGCTATGATTGGAGGAAAATTAATTACAGAAATTACTGATTGGTTACATTCAAAACAGGCGGAAAGAAAGGATTAATATTGCCAATCCACAAACCACAGAACAAAATTTAGTAAAGACACAACTGATGAATACAAAATTCTTCAAGAAAGTTCATTCCTTCACACTAGAGTGCATAATCATAGTTTTGTTGGTAGAGACCTCTGTTAGAGAATGTTCACACTTCTTGATCAACGAAAAACAAAAGCAAATCAAAAACACTCAGTGACATCTTCTGATAAACCGTAGAGTTAGTTCAGTTGTTAAAGTTCTGGGTTTCTCCAGTAGAGAAGTTTCAATTGGCTCAAGATTTGAACTTGCGTCGCGTAGAGGTGTACCGCCCGGTACAATGATAATAATAATAATAATAATAATAATAATAATAATAATAATAATAATAATAATAATAATAATAATAATAATAATAATAATAATAATAATAATAATGTTCTGGACCATCGTCAAAATGTGCGGACCGCGCTGGAAACGGGTCCTGGACGGCAAAGATTTAGGGACCCAACTGGCCGGGTGGAATACCTGGACCTAGCCCGGGAAGTACGAAATCGATTGCTGGAAA
Organism: Anabrus simplex; assembly: GCF_040414725.1. NCBI lineage: Eukaryota > Metazoa > Arthropoda > Insecta > Orthoptera > Tettigoniidae > Anabrus > Anabrus simplex. Next base: position 1,066,006,856 of record NC_090266.1, on the reverse strand, counting down.
TAAAGATTGAAAAATGGGAGGAACTTCGCCGTAATCTCTCAGAAAACGAGTCAGATCACGAATTTTGGCGGATTCTCTCAGAAAACGAGTTAGATCGCTAATTTTGGCGGATTATGTATAAAATGTTAAGCATTCAATTACAAATGTCATTATAATACCGTAGCGATGCACGGGTATCTTGCTAGTATATTAATACGAGTTTAGTTAATGTAAGAACCCGTAATTAACAGTATATAGTTTATTATTACCTGTATATATAATGTATGATCCACTACAATATTGTGCAACACACCGTAATGTCCAGAACAACGCTATGTATGACAAGAACTATGTAGAAGCTTCCTTACATAGTAACTATGCTATTGGGCACTGTCGAATTTACGAGAAGATATATTGTGTAACATCCTTGTATAAGCCTGGCCAAGCAACATATATAAAGAGACAGTCTCGATGGTGGAGTTGGTTAGTTGGAGTTGTTTTTGTGAGCTCATGGTGTGATTTTCACGACATATTACTGTAGCAGTCAGATGTTTTTCAAGATGGCAGTCGCATTCTTCTTATTCTCCGTAATAGTGTTTTGTTTATCATGGCATTTGATTAGGTTACGTGTGTATAATGTGAAATAAGTTGTAAATAAATCAGTGTACACAACTGACAGTATTTTGTGTGTGTCTTTGTGTTGCATCACTGCGAGCTCACAGCATCATCTTCATTGCACCTTGATTCAATCTCACTCTTACAATATTACCATCCCAGGAGAACACACATTCTAAATACTTGAAATTATCTACCTGTTCCAGCTTTGTATCACCAATCTGGCATTCAGTTCTCTTGGATTCCTTACCTACTGACACCAATTTAGTTTTGGAAACCCTAATTTTCACACCATACTCATTGGACCATTTTATATCTTTCAGCAGATGATCCATGTAAACTACGAACAGCAAAGGTGAAATATTGCAGCCTTGTCTAACCCCTGTAAGTACCCTGAACCAAGAACTCATTCTAGCATAAATTCTCACCGCAGCCCAATTTTCAAAATAAATGCCTTTGATTGATTTTAATAATCTACGCTTAATCCCTATGGCGAACAAATTTTCCCTCGGTACCCTGCCATATGCTTTCTGTAGATCTTCGAAACATAAATATAAACATAACTGTCTATTTCTCTCAAAGTATTTTTCAATTACCTGGCGCATACTGAAAATCTGATCCTGACAGCCCATCTGTGGTCTCTAAACGCACTGGTTTTCATCCAACTTCCTCTCAACCACTGATCGCACCCTCCCTTCCACGATGCCAGTGAATACTTTGCCTCGTATACTAATCAGTATACCTCGGTAGTTTTGCAATCCTTCCTGTTGCCTTTCTTATAGTTAGGTGCAATTACTGCTTTTGTACAATCTGAAGGTACCTTACAAACATTCCATGCTAATCTTATTACTCTGTGAATCCATTTCATCCCTGCCTTCCCACTATACTTCACCATTTCAGGTCTAATTTTATCTATTCCTGCTGCTTTATGACAATGGAGTTTATTTATCACATTTTCCTCTACCTCAAGCGTAATTTCACCAACACCATTTTCCTCCCCCCCCCCCCCCATGAGCTCGGTTGTTCGCGACACCACCAGAAAGATTTCCTTTTACGTTGAGAAGATTTTCAAAATATTCCCTCCACCTGTCCAATGATTCCCCGAGATCTATCATGAGTTCACTTGAATTGCCAAAAACATTGTTCATTTCCTTTTTCCCTCCCTTCCTAAGATTCTTTATTACTGTCCAGAGAGGTTTCCCTGCTGCCTGACCTAGCCTTTCCAGGTTATTACCAAAATCTTCTAACGACTTCTCTTTGGATTCAATAATTATTTGTTTCGCTCTGTTTCTTTCATCTACGTACAATTTCCTGTCTGCATCAGCCCTTGTTTGGAGGCATTTCTGATAAGCCTTATTTTACGTTACACTTCTGCTCTCACTTCATCATTCCACCAAAATGTTTGCTTCTTCCCATCTTTACACACAGTTGTTCCTAGGCATCCCCTGGACATTTCTACTACAGCATCCCTGTATGCCACCAATTCTCCCTTCTATATCCTGAACCTGGTTACTGTCCACTGTTCGAAACTTCTCACTAATCATATCCATGTACTTCTGTCTAATTTCCTTGTCCTAGATATTTTCTACCCTTATTCGTTTGCAGACAGATGTCACTTTCTCTATGCTAGGCCTAGAGATACTTAGTTCACTACAGATCAGATAGTGTTCTGTATCATCAAAAAATTCCCGGAAAACCCGTGCATTCCTAATAGATTTCCTGAAATCGAAGTCGGTTCTGGTTCCCCTACCCTCCCATGTGTAGCGGTGAATAGCATTATGCTTCAACAATGTATTCGTAATTGTTAAACCCATACTTTTTTGCTAGTAGCTTTACGTCGCTCCGACACAGGTAGATCTTTTGGAGACGATGGGACAGGAAAGGCCTAGGAATGGGAAGGACGCGTCCTGATGTGAAAATAAACCCATACTAGCACAGAAGTCCAGCAAACGCTTTCCATTCCTATTAGCTTCCATATCTTCCCCACATTTACCATTCACCCTTTCGTATCCATCAGTTCTATTTCCAACTCTCGCATTGAAATCGCCCATTAGCAATATCCGATCCTTTCTGTTGAACCTGGCTACGATGACACTCAGTGTTTCATAAAACTTGTCAACTTCATCCTCATCTGCACTCTCACATGGTGAATACGCTGAGACAATTCTCGTCCTAATTCTTCCAACTGCCAAATCTACCCACGTCATTCGCTCGTTTACGTGCCTAACAGAAACTTTGTTGCGTGCAATAGTATTCCTGATGTGCAGTCTTCCCCCATACCCTGCCTTTCCCTTTTTAACACCCGCCAAGTACACTTTATAATCTCCTATCTCTTCCTCGTTATCTCCCCTTACCCGAATATCACTTACTCCTAGCACATCCAGATGCATCCTCTTTGCTGACTCAGCCAGTTCTACTTTCTTTCTCCTATAAGCCCCATTAATATTGATAGCTCCCCATCGAATTCTATTTCGTTCGCCAAGCTGATGTCGCAAAAGGAAGGGGAACTATTTAATACCGAAGAAAAATCACAAATAATACGGCGATTTCAAACTGGGGAAACAAACGTCAGTGTCGCGAAGGAATTGGAAGTGCCACACTCAACGATTTCTACTATTTGGAAGGACATAAAGAACATCTCGTTTTGTAGTTTTAACTTTATTCTGTTAATTAAGCACGTTATGTTCAGCCATAGTTACAGGTATGACATTTCTAGAAACAAAACAAGAAAAAAGGCTTTAGGGCCGGTGACCTTAGCTGTTAGGCCCATTTAAACAACAAGCATCATCATCATCATCATCATCATCATCATCATCATCATCATCATCAAAACCCGGCTTTTGCAACTATCACCTATAACGACCGTTAATTGGCGGTCCCTTCGAAGTCGTTATAAGCGGTTTCGACTGTATTACTGTTTTCCGGATACTTAGAGCTAAATATTACAATAATTGATTAATGTATGTAGTTATTAGACTTATTTACAGTTAGTTCATTTACCGATAGTTTTTAACATGTTATTTACAGTTATTACTGTTTAGTTCGATCCCATTCAGATCTAGTGCGATGTACAAAATAGTACGTTAACGCATGTTTGTTAATGATATGGAGTCAGCAGATCCATGTAGTGGACCCCACAATCAGGTGGGATGTACACTAAAGGAAAATAAGTTCGGGGTGGATTTGGTCGAGTTTTACGGCAGGATGCCACTGTATGGTAATAACTGTAAATAATGTAAAACCTTAATATAAACAAATACTTGTAATATTTGTCAGTAAATAATCCGGAAAACAGTAAAGTAGCGGCCCCATATTTCGTCCACTTGGCAGATTTGGACTTGTAGAAATTCAGGAATATTATGGACAAGGCTAGAAATTGGTATTGATATTACTGAATATATTATCCACTTATGGGCAAGTTACAATAAAACTGTTATAACGGAAGGTATTCAATATTTGAAATAAACATAAACACTGCAAAAACTAAACTACCAAAAATGTGTTCGTAATTTCGTCCCCCACCAAATTTATGACAAGTACAATTAATTTTAATATATAATTTAATTCTAACCTTACCAAACACTTTCCCTGTAATGAATTACTTGAAGGCCATGTATGAAAAATATTTTCAAGGTAAATGTTAAAAAACGTAGTCTTTCAGCGTTGCTCGTGGTATGTTAAACGCTTTACTTGCACGTTGGTAGCCATTACCTTGTCCCTCACTGCCTTAATAACACTTTATATAGCCTCCTTATCCTACTGCTTGCGTTTTCCCATCTGAAAATAAAAATAAACTTCATTAAAAAACAAATAAAATGAAGGGGGACGAAATAACGAACATTCCCTGATTTATTATAATGGACGCTAGAGTAACTCACGCCAATCCTTTCACTGTAGCAATTAGACGCCATGAACTACGCCACACGACTGAAATGCAGTCCAGTATTTCATACACATATCAGTGCTGACTCTAGGAATAACAGGCTCTTAATTTGAATGCTGCACTAACTCAGCCCAGCATGAAAAATGAATCCTCCTTGTACACGGAAACTAAACGTGTTGTACACAACCAACTCTCACAAGAAGGCAACGGGATGAGACTACGCGTGTACCAACCGTGCAAACTGGAAATCCCTATGGGGACGAAATTAGGTGCGGGGACGGAATTTGCCCAACCCCCCTACCTTAACAGTAAAGTTCATATCTCCTTAAGCTGACTTCTCAGACCATAGGTTCTCTACCTCAAAATATTCTGTAGTGCATTCTTTATTCCCTGTTTATTCTTTTGCTGAAACAGGTTGTATTGAACAATAACACTACCTAATATATGATTATAACGTTAAGAAGTGCAGCTCAACTGATGCTGACAGATATATTTGCATTCAAAAAGAAAAAGAAAAGTACAAGTTATAGAAAGACTTGATGAAATGGGTGATACACGTTATACACGTTTTGTGGGAGATTTCGATACACATGTTGTAGCGACCAGTAAATGTGCCAATGGCAATAAGGAAGCATTACGCAATTCTATGAAGTACGGCAAAACATATGAAAATTCCTTCTTATTTGGAATTCTGTATCAGGTACTTGGTGTGGCGGTGAAAGTGAGCAGAAGCCTCATTGTGTCGTGAGTTATGAAGTGTTGTCGACTGAGTCCATGAAACCTTCTAAACTGTGAAGACACTTTGAAATTTAACATTGTGATATAAAGGATAAGGCATTAGAACTTAATCAGTGGCATTTAGAATTAATGCATCGAGGGTAAAGTAATGTTTAGATTATGATCTCGATTAGTAGCTAGGCACTAGAAGTATTCTTTGCTTTAGCTTCGTGTAAAGCATGAACGGGAAAACCTTTCATCGGACATAATTAATTGCTTCTACCTGAGAGGTGAAAATAAAGTTTGGTACAAAATTTATTCTGGAATTCGATCCTAGAATTGACACCCAAGTCCTTTTTATGCGTTACAGGTACTGTAAAGGAGACAATGGAGGTTTCGAATAAGGTGCGTTGAATAAGGTATGTGACGATGCGCATGATACATTCATGACCATCTCTTATATTGTGAAACAGCCATCTCAAACAAGTAGAGAACACACATTTCAGACTCTTAGGACAAAAAGAAATGTTTACTCTCAGTTATTTCTAAGGTCCCAGTTTGAAACGGTTACGTTGTATTTCAAGGGTAAGCCCAACAGTTAAACAGCTGTGAGTTTCGCAATGAAATAGGCAGATTCTTTCTTTCTGTCTTTCTTTCTTTCCTTCCTTCTTAATCCGTTTACCCTCCAGGGTTGGCTTTTCCCTCGGACTCAGCAACTCACCTCTACCGCCTCAAGAGCAGTGTCCTGTAGCATGAAACTTTGGGTCGGGGATTCAACTGGGCAGGAGGATCGGTACCTCGCCCAGGCAGGCTCAGCTGCTATGCTGAAGAGTAGCCTTTTGAGGGGATGAGAATATTCTAAGGGATGGACAATAAAGAGGGAAGTAAGCGGGCGTGGCCTTAAGTTAGGTACCATCCCTCGTACCACTTTTCAAATTTCGTAGCAGAGCCGAGAATCGAACCTGGGCCTCCGTGGTGGCAGCTAATCATGCTAACCACTACACCACAGAGGCGGACACAAAGAATGTGCTTAATATACATACTTACTTCATGCTGAAGTTCACTGGATTTCGATTCGAGGAGTCCTAACAAGGCTATTTGTATCAAGGCACAAAGTGTTTGGTCTACTAATGAGCGCAATTGTTATTTTGCATCGCTCCTCGATTTGCATCTCTCGTTGACTAAGTTTCGCAAGCGATGTAATTCTATTTTTGTTCCTCATGAATCTATCTAATAGTTGCAAAGTAAGTACATTTTTTACTTCTGAACTCTAAATTTAATATAATTTTATTTGGGTATAAATTTGTAAAAATTGGCATGCAATCAAGCTTGTAGTTCTACATGACTGTTGATAACGTGGTCGTATCCACGGAACCTCCAGTTTTACGTGGAATCCAAATCACAACGGAGAGACATTTAAAAAATCCAACATGCATTGGCCGGAATTCGAACTGCGGGAAAACCTCGGCTATGACGACCTACTAGAACAATTTCACTTAGTCATTAACGTGAAGGCTGTTCCGATCCTCCAAGGAAGCACTCTTCAACCAGCGTTTATTTATGTAGTCAGATATTTTCCACTCCTCTACCGTGGTCCACCAGCCACGTCCTGACCACGATATATGTTGCTTAAACTTTAGAAACCGCAATAAGTCTCCAAGCTGAGTGGATCAAATGGTAGAGCCCTGGCCTTCTAATCCCAAGTTGGTGGGCTCGACCCTGGCTCAGTCCAGTGGTGTTTGAAGGTGTTCAAATACCAGCCTCACCGAGCTCGATAGCTGCAGTCGCTTAAGTGCGGCGAGTATCCAGTATTCGGGAGATAGTGGGTTCGAACCCCACTGGCGGCAGCCCAGAAGATGGTTTTCCGTCGTTTTCCATTTTCACACGAGGCAAATGCTGGGGGCTGTACCTTAATTAAGGCCACGGCCGCTTCCTTCCCACTCCTAGACTCTCCCTGCCTCATCGTCGCCATAAGACCTATCTGTGTCGGTGCGACGTAAAGCAACTTGTACAATACCAGCCTCGTATTGGTAGATTTACCGGCAAGTAAAACAAATCCTACGGGATAAAATTCAGACCCCTCATCGTCTCTGAAAATCGAAGTAGTTAATGGGACTTAAATGCAGTAAGAATATTATCTCAGTGAATCCTTTTGTTTCGTCGCAAACACTCCGTAGGCTGTAAATGCTATAACAGTTTCGATCTGTTTTTCATTGTCAGCTAAAAGTTTCCTGAATGCTTGGTCTATTTCCGGTCCTTTAGCCTTTCGAATTTTTTCGTCTGTTAGCAAAAAGCTTTACCAATCGTTAAGGCTCCGTGCAATGAATTCACTACCACTTAACATGCCGGATAAAATTAATTCAATATTATTTGCAGTATGATACATATTCTTTATGGAAAGATTTACAACCTTCTTCGGAGCAGTTTACACGATTCCAACATTGATATTTGAGAAGCATTCTTTTAATTCGCTAAATCACTGGACTTTATCGCGCACTCCATCATTCTCGCCGAATGGTCAACAGTAGTACTGCATCCAGAAGTCTGCCAAATCCAGTTTTGCCTGCGGTTTCGTGAAAGCGCGAACATTAATTACGTCGCCTCAGGTGTGTTGTGCTCGTTAACAAATGCGGGCGACATACATCGAGAGAGCAAGAAGCCAGTGTCTGGCCAAGTGTACCCCGCCCAAGATCTGCCCATTCCACATAACATGTCTAGTGCAGACTAGACACTCTCGGATTCTGCACACGGGTCGCCCTAGCGCTCAATCACTAAAATATCCTTGACAGAGATTAATGGAAACGCATCTTATTTTTCCCATACTATGTCAAAATTCATATGTCAATGTTCTTGAAAACAATGTGGAAGTGAAACTTTACGATACTGTAGTTACCGCACTCAGCTTCTGCGCACATAAAAATATACCGTCAGAAACGTTTGTCAATGCGAGTAAAACATTACTGTTTGCATGAAGGAGCGATACCAAATGAATGGAGAGTTGCAATAGTAACCCCAGTGTACTAGCGAAAGGGTGACAAACATAAAGCGGATAATTGCAGGCCAGTCAGCTTGACATGTGTTGTCTGCAAGCTCTGGGAAATCATTATTTCTCATTATATTAGACACGTTTGTGAAATTACTAACTGGTTTGATACAAGGAAGTTCGGGCTCAGGAAAGGTTATTGCAGAGAAGCTCAAATTGTAGGATTCCACCAGGATATAGCAGATATTTCTAGATTCAGGAGGTCAAATGTACTGTATCGCTATTGACCTATCCAAGGCTTTTGATAGGGTAGATCATGGGAGATTACTGACGAAAATGAGAACTATAGGACTAGACAAAAGAGTGGTTGAATGGTTGACTAAATTTATAGAAAATAGACCTCAGAGAATTAGGGTAGGTGAAGTGTTATCCGATCTTGTAATGATCAAGAGGGGTGTCTCGCAGGGCAGGATTATTGGGTCTTTATGTTTTCTTATATATATAAATAATATGAACAAAGAACTGGAATTACCGGGCGAGTTGGCCGTGCGGTTAATGGTGCGCGGCTGTTAGCTTGCATCCGTGAGACAGTGGGTTCGAATCCCACTGTCGGCAGCCCTGGAGATGTTTTTCCGTGGTTTCCCATTTTCACAACAGGCAAATGCTGGGGCTGTACCTTAATTAAGGCCACGGCAGCTTCCTTCCAACTCCTAGGCCTTTCTTATCCCATCGTCGCCATAAGACCTGTCTGTGTCGGTGCGACGTAAAGCCACTAGCAAAAAGAAAACAGAACTGGAATTACGGATAAACCTATTTGCGGATGACGTTATACTGTATAAAGCAGTAAGTCAGTCACAGGATTGTAAGCAACTGCAGAGGGATCTTTACATTGTTGTGAGATGGATAGTAGATAATGGTATGGTCATAGTGAATAGAAAGAGGAAGTGAGAGCACTTCGACTCGCTTCCCATTACAGCAATGGAGAAACCAGTGGCTACAGTGCGGAGATTTGCCACTGCAGCGCAACTATCGCTTTGGATGAACAGATGGCATTGTTTATACTGGGTGCGCGTTTTTACTTGTAGCGGGAGTGATTTTTTGAGTATAACAACTATACTTTGGAGTATAGTGAATGTGAAAATGCCGTCGTGCTTTGTGCTGGGGTGTCGATCTGGTTACAGGTCAGGTAAAGGTAAACATTTCTTCTCACCACCTGAAAATGAGGAGCATTTCTGTGAGTGAGCTAGAGATATCCCAAGAAAAGACATGCAGCTTACGCGTAAGTCTAGGATTTGTGAGTGTCATCTTTCGGAAGATCTTATTATAAAGGTAAACTCGTTTATTATTCCTGGGGGAAAGGTTGAATTTCCGTGAATAAAGTGGAGCTTAAAGCCAGGATCTGTCCTTCACATTTTTCCAAACATACCTTTCCAAGCAAGTACCTGAAAATTCGAAACCCCCCATTAAAACGAGAGTTACTCAAAGAACATGTTGGCAATGACAATATTAACAGTAGTAGCTTAAAATGTAATGAACTAAATTTTCCCTCTGCATCTAAAATACTTAATAGCTTATAGTAACGTTGATGCTTCTAGAACGATTCTAAATTTGAGGATACAAGTTAAAAACCTTGGTAGGAATTTAATTAGAACGAAAAAGGAGTTATTTGCATGTAGAGCTAAATTAAAGCAGATTGCATATAAAGTCAATGGGTTGATTGAAGCTGAAGACATTCTTAAGTTCCTTAGCAAGAAACAAAAAATAATTGTAGACGCAATACTAAAAAATGTAACACCAGCCCCAAAGGGTATGCGCTATTCTAATGAATTTATAGTAGATAGTTTGCTTCTGAAACTCAAATCCCCGAAGTGTTACAGACATAGTTTGAAACATGAGTTTCTTCCTCTCCCTACCGAAGATAATTTGAGACGACTATGCAAAGGTTTCAAATGCAATTATGATGTTAATGGAAATGCCGTGAATGCAATTAAATGTTTTTATTTAAACGAGCAAGACGAAAACAAGCGACTAGGAATAGTGATGAAGTGAAATTGAGAGAAGACATTAGATTTAATACAACTACACTGACAATCACGCGCTTGTATTTATGTTTGTCCCTTTGTTGCACAGCTGGATCCAGCCTGTAACAGTGTATGCTATAGCTCATCCCACGTTAAGAGAACAGTATTGCTCTTACGGACCTACAAGGAGTGAACACCCTCCCCCTTCCCTCCCAGACACCCATACAGTAATTCCTCGTGACTAAGGAATATTATACTGTACTTTGTAATGTATTATGAAAGACAGATACAAAAGATGAAGCATTTTTGCCTGTGAGTTGTTAAAATAACTGCTAACATTTCCTTTTTCATAAATCTATTCGTGGGGAGGAAGCACAATGGTAGGAACAGCCATTGCTTCGTTGCCTTCCTTCATTTTCCTTCTTCTGTGTTGCTCTGGTACAAGCCTCGTGTAGTCCCTCACGCTGTGAACCGCCGGCAGCTCAGTTCTGTAGTGAAGTCCTCTACAGTGTTTATTTGTTGCATGCGTGTTTTTATGCCTTAAAATAGTGCGTACTTATCTTGTGTTGAGTGAGAGCTGGTTGTATATTGCACAGTATTTGTGTGTGTTCCATTATTTTCGTACTGTACAGATGTTGTTGATTTTGGTGTTGTGGTGTGCAGCGATACGTCATGGCATAACTTGTACTGATAACAAACTTCGCCGTGTGTTTTATTTGTGCTTGCTTATCTTATTTAGCTGTTCTTTCATAAGTTGATTTTAATTTTACCACTGTTTTCACGAGTGCATTTAATTTTTACTATTGCTTTTGTGAGCGATATGACAGCACAGTAGTACCCGCATTGCCTAGGAAAATTTATTAAATGCAATGCATCTCTCACCCTTCGAGGCCATAAAAATATTATTTTTCTATTTTATCCACCAATTTGCCTTACAATCCAATGCTGAGGTTTCATATGGTCCGTAGTATACCTCGGATTCCGTACAAACCAAAATAGCCCCTGTAAACGCCCCGTTCCCGTTAGTCCATAAAAATAATTTTGAAATTTTATTGCAACCGAATGGCCAATTGGTACATTTACATTTAATACACTAATACATGGAAATTCTTTATATAGCACTTGGTGATATTAAGATATTATAATTAGGTCTCTTTACTGTACTCAGTCACTGTTTTGGTTCTTTTCCTGCATACCTCTATGAGGTACCGCTCACATCTTTTATCACATAGCGTGCACTCGCAGTCTTCTTTAACTTCGTGGTAGTGCACCGTCGCACAGAGTTTGTGGTGGAACCCATGTATAGCCAACCTTGTTACTATATGTCGTACCTCCTGATGTGTGCCGGTCCATTTCCTCTCCATCATGGCGTCAGTTGTGTAGAACTCTCGCCATATTTCTTCGCATTTCTTTCTTCAAGAATCTGCGTGTATTGGCGTGTGGTTGGTAGTGAGTGTTTACATCTCAGGTCCTCGATGTAATATGATTCCTTTGCTAGTACGTATACCAGTCTTGACTGTGTGTTCATTGCGAGACATAAAGCTCTTTTCAGGTATCTTGCTTTGACTTTCTCCATAGTTCTTAGATCTGCTAACGATAGATTTTCCCAGATTATTTCGATCCCATATGTTATGATAGGACTTACTGCTGCATGGAATATTGTCATTGCTGATTCTAGAGAGAGTTTGTGCAGTTCCTTTATTCTGTAGGTGGCTCTAATAGCTGCTGTCGCTTTTTCTTTGATATGGATTCTAAATGATCTCCCTGTCGTCTGAAGTGTAATTCCTAGGTACTTATATATGTGTGCAACTTCCAGATTTCTGCCTTTGAATTTTATTATTTCACTTTCTGCCACTCTTCCGCCTTTTCTGAAGGTCACTTGCATTGTCTTGCTCTCATTTATTTGCTGGGAGTTTTCTTTCGCCCATGTCTCAAGGTTGTTGACAGTTTGTTGTAGACTCTCTAGGCTGGTTGAGCCAAGAACCATGTCGTCTGCATGCATGTGCAGTGAGGAAGTTCTACCGTGTCTGGTTAATTCTTCTAGCTCGGGAGGGGGTGGGGGTGGGTGGGGTGGGGTGGGGTGGGGTGGGGTGGGGGTGGGCTGTTTGTGTTCATCTTAATACTATCTTCATTTATGTACCTACAACACATCACACTACAAACCACCACAGAAACACGCAGTAGTGAATACATTCCTCCTCGGGAAAGTCGTCACGATACGCGTCCGGTCGTAAATCTGGGCTTTTTGCAGTCGCTGAAGTGCGGCCAGTATCCAGTAATCGGGAGATAGTGGGTTTGAGCCCCACTGTCGGCAGCCCTGAAGATGGTTTTCCGTGGTTTTCCATTTTCACACCAGGCAAATGCCGGGGCTGTACCTTAGTTAAGGCCACGGCCGCTTCCTTCCACTTCCTAGGCCTCTCATATCCCATCGTCTCCATAAGACTTATCTGTGTCTGTGTGACGTAAAGCAAATAGCAAAAAATCTGGGCTTAATCCACATGAAGTGCCGACCACAAGTAGCTGGAAAAATCCACAGTTGCAGTCCTTTGGACAAGCAACTGGACAATGAAAATGTTCCTTCACGAAATGTGGAACAGGGAACTTTTAGGACATGAAGGAGAAGTAAACCCAGTGGCGGCTGGTGCAGAAAAGCAGTTGTGTGCTGTAACCTATCTCCCTGAGATTGTTTACAATGTACACAATATTTATTACTATAATTAAATAAAAATATAAACGTCTTTTGTCAGATGTATTTAAGTTTCATTCTTTACATACGATTTAGCTTACTTCTCCAACTACTCACTAATGATGTCTATAACTCTACTATCACGATATCTTCATCCTAATGATCACTCGGTCCTGGTTCATCACTATATTTCACCACTTTAAGTTTTTCCAATTATCTAAATTATTATTTGCAACCAAACGACGTTAACGTGTTGACGGCATAATGGCACATGACATACTCACGTGATTCATTGTTAGATAACATAACCTCAAACCGGAAACTAATTGGTTGACTAACTCTACCACTGCTAACGCTATTGTCACATCGTATATGACCCCATTCAAATCGAACTGGAGACCTTAGTTTTGCGAAATTCAAAAATCGGGCACACAAGTTTGTTAACAAAGGATCAATACCTTTATTGAAATATTTTAAATGAACATCGGATAATAATATATTGTGGAACAAGTTAATTTTTAAAAATTGCTCTTTTTGCGGGTTTATCCCAAACAACATTTGGACCGGACATGATTTCTAAAATTTCCTTTACCATTTGATAGAGCTCTCCAAAGCACGCGTTTTCATACCTTCACCATTTCTCTACCTTCAATTCTTTAGTCACAATTGAGCGAAATAACTTTACGTTTTTGCTAAAGTGGGGCCCTGTACTGTGGGACCTCATGTAATGACTTCAGGACTCTGGTTCCTTATGACTTATGACACAAAGCACATGGGAAAAGGAAAAGTAATGAGAGAGCATATCTATATACTGTAAACAAAATAACATGTCCTGACTGACTGACTGACTGACTGACTGACTGACTGACTGACTGACTGACTGACTGACTGACTGACTGACTGACTGACTGACTGACTGATTCATCATCGCCGAGCCAAAACTACTGAACATAAAGCAATGAAATTTTGAGGATACATTTATATTACAATATAGGTGCCCACTAAGGGAGGATTTTAGGATAATCCGGCTGTAAGGGAGTGTAAAGGAGGTGAATTTTTTAAATGAGTGTATCTGTATCTCAAAAACTTAACAGTTTAAAGACGTAAAAATTAGTATTTGGAATCTTCTTTAAAAATAAGGAAACACATATATTTTTGTTTTCGAAAAATCCTCTTAAGGGGTTTGAAAAAGTGAAAAAAAGGGATTGAGTACTTTTTAAGAGGATACTTATACCTCAAAAACTGAAGATGTTACAATCTTGAAAATTGGTACTTGAAATCATCTTTAAAAATAAAGAAACATGTATTTTTCGTAAGGGGGTAAACAGGAGTCACAAAAGGGGTGATTTTTTAAAATGAGTATATTGAACCCATGTGCTTTGTGTCATAAGTCATAAGGAACCAGAGTCCTGAAGTCATTACATGAGGTCCCATACCAATTACAAATCAGGAGATCCACTTGCATTTTTTTTATCTCTGACCAGAGACGGCACGTGGAGGACAGGTGTTAGTTCTCATTCTCACTCTAAAGAAATTACGTTACCCACACGTAGAAAAGGAGCATGGATACAGTGGACTGTTTGTTCTAGTAAAAAGTACATTTAAAAAAGAGTTGGCAACGAAACTACCGTAATAAAAGTTAGAAAATTGTAAGTGAAACAATTTCGTCATTAATGATACAGATTTTAGACCACTAAATAGCTCCAGAAGGAAGTTTGTCAAAAGACGCACCTGTTCGTTTAAACTCGGTTACATCGACCAAATATAGTGCATACCTTATGAGGTAATTTAACCATTCAATTCGTTGACAGAAATTTTAAATGCTCATCAATAACATTGCTACTAAATTAAAATTATGTGTTACAGTGACACCTGACTTCAATACACTTTTATGGGGTATGAAAAGAGTCTGTAAAATTCTTGGCGGCAAATGAAAATGGCATGAGAGTGGAAGTAAAAACTATAAAAGAGCGATGCCCAGTCTTGAAATCACGCACTGTGTCAGTTGAATTCGAGGCGAGTCCACGTATATCAGTAACTTTATAAACCAGCGTTTGAAAGACTAAGTCCAATGGGAAGATAGGTTTTGGCCGAAGGTGGCCATAATATCATCACCAAGTGGTGAGAGGTTTTGAATCATCACGTCATTTTCTTCAGGCACAGGTAAAAGACGGTCATTCTAATGCCGCGATCCTGCAATTTCTGCAATTGAAGTTATAAATAAAAATTGTTATTGAGTGTGCGGGTCGAAGTTCGACAGACGTGTTCCGTCCGTGCAAGGAAGAAAGCGTGTGAAGGGTATTTTTTGTTTATGTCATTATATTCAGGTGAATAAAATAAAAGGAAAAAAATATGTCTGTAAAACCTCTATCTGTCGAGATGGCTAAATAAAAAGACTGAGATGCTGGTGAATCTGCAAAGATGGGAGAAGGTGTGTGGATAACAGGTATGTGAATTACCACTTTGTTAAAATGCTTTTATTTATTTCATGATGTAATTCTATTATCTTGTTATGAAATAAAATAGAGGCCGCCTAGCCGAGGCAGTTAAATTGTGCTCAGTTTACGAGGAAGGACGTGGGTTCGATTGCTCAAGAAACCATATTTTCACTTCGGAAGCGACACATACTCCTGAGATTCACTCATCCTACACCAAAAATAAGTACCAGGTTTATTCCTGGGGGCGAAGGCGGTTGGTCATTGAGATAGCGATTCTATCCCGCTCAGTGCCGAGGTTACAGATAGTGAAAGCCTTCACCTTCCAATCCTACAAGGGCCTTGTACGGATATAGATTTGCTTTGCTATGAAATAAAATAAAATGCTGCACGTTACACCGACTAAAGCGTGAACTTGGTACTCGATCTCTCATCAAGTTCTCACCGCAGTGCATGAGCCGGTTCCTCTCTCACTATATCTTCATACCGTAATACTATCTACAAACATTCTTTCGGTGTCTCTTCTGCCAGATTATGGAATGCCCTATTGTCAACGTTAGGAATGTGACTTCCCTTAAGAAATTTAAGGCAGCGTACTTGTTTGATCCATCGAACTAACTTGTAAGATGAGCGAAGTATGAATCGGTGAGTGAATTGTCAAATATTATTGAACTTAAATTGCAATTAAATATTGGGATTAGTTTCAGCATTGCAGTTTTCCTATTATTATTGTTAGTTACATTGTTTCATTTTGATGCATTTTAAACAAATAATGTAGTTGTAGTCAGGCGGTTTTTTTACGCCCACCGACTTAGATGGCGACTATGGGATAGGAAAGGGCTAGGAGCGAGAAGGAAGGGACAGTGGTCTTGATTAAGGCGCAGCCCCCAGCATTTGCCACCTCGGAAAAAACATCTTCAGAGCTGCCGACAGTGGGGTTCGCACCCACTATCCCCGAATGCAAGCTGACAGCTACGTGACCCAAACCGCGCAACCACTCGCTATGTGTGGTTGAGGCAAAACTCCAGCCCTGGAGACAAGATATTTTTAACGTTATAAGTAAGTGAAAATTAATGACATCTTACTTGGAAGGCGTCTCAGAGGAGAGATATGTTCATTGCGATCTCCAGGAACCCACCATCCCACCCCGAGAACTACCGTACATTTACTTTTGTAGCCTAATGAAGAGTATTACATGCAATTTTCATATCTGAAGTAGCCACTTGCATTCCTATTGGCCAACGTAACGTGGCACGTGATCTCATTCTCGTTAAAAATGTTAATCATAATCCGTTACCAACCCCAGCACAATAAAAGCGCAAGGAAATGTAATGTGTTGAGGAAACAATGTCTGCTATCGCCTCCAGGCAAGGCTGCTTCGTGGCTCTAACCTAACTCTAAGCCCCCTTTGCTCGTCCCTATACCACAGGTCTTGTCCAGATCCTATCCTAACCGTCCGCTCGGCAAGAACCAGTCCAGACCAATCGTGTTTCCACACGAAACTAGAAGCCTAGGGCCGCTTCGCGGCTTCTAACCTTTGCTCGTCCCTATATCACAAGTATTGTCCAGATCCTATCCTATCCGTCCGCACAGCAAGAACCAGTCCAGACCAATTGTGTTTCCACACGAAACTAGAGGCCTAAGGACGCTTCGCAGCTTCTAACCTGGGGGCTTACGCTACCAGACCTCCTTTGCTTGTCCCTATATCACAGGTCTTGTCCAGATCCTATCTTGACCGTCCACACGGCAAGAACAAGTCCTCACCAATCGTGTAACAATTAATCAACACCACCAGCTATCGAAGCACCACTCACTCATGAGTTCCTAAGTACAGAGATTGGCAGCACTGATCACCGCTTGAGAACATCCTTCCCGAGAAGGAGGCTAGCGTGTAAACAAACGACAATCCTTCCGCGCGTATGAAAGTCTTGTCTCCAGGGCTAAAGTAATGACGAGGTTAAGTGAAAGAGCTCAGAGCCCTAACTTCACCACTAATAAGACATATATTCTTCTTCTTCTTCTTCTTCTTCTTCTTCTTCTTCCGATTTACCCACAACTGTGCGGTCGCGGTTGCGACTGTGCCACAATGTGGATTTGGCTCCATTTTACAGCCGGATGCCCTTCCTTACGTAAACCCTATGTGGAGGGATGTAATCACTATCGCGTGTTTCTGTGGTGATCGGTAGTGTGGTATGTTGTCTGAATATGAAGAGAAAGTGTTCGGTTAAACACAAATAACCAGTCCCCGAGCCAGAAGAATTAATCAGATGCGATTAAAATCCCGGCCCCTGCCGGGAATGGAACTCGGGATCCTCTGAACCAAAGGCCTCAACGCTGATCATTCAGCCAAGGAGTCGGCCACCATCAGTAAAAACGATATTTAATATAATAGGAAATAAAAGCAATCTTGCATTTTTACGTGGAACACGAACCACGGGAATGTTACTATTTCTTTCAAAATTCACACACGCATTGACAGGGAGCCGAATCCAGGCCGCCCTTGTGAGTATCCCGAGGCAATGCCTCCTAGCTATCACGTCTCGCTGTTAATTCGAATTACTGTAATTCAAATAATCCAGTCTATATAGTGAGACTAAAATAATAATAATAATAATAATAATAATAATAATAATAATAATAATAATAATAATAATAATAATGTCATAAGACATAAGCACTGTATCCGTTTGAAAATATTATATCAAGAAAATAATTCCTCATAGTCACAATATCTTTTATAGTAATTTTCTTTCGAGTTCTACAGTTAACTAGTTTAGCTAAATTCGTTCTCTCTACATAACACTGCTAATACGTCCGGCTCCATGGCTAAATGGTTAGCGTGCTGGCCTTTGGTTCAGAGGGTCCCGGGTTCGATTCCCGGCCGGGTTGGAGATTTTAACCTCAAATGGTTAATTCC
Organism: Anabrus simplex; assembly: GCF_040414725.1. NCBI lineage: Eukaryota > Metazoa > Arthropoda > Insecta > Orthoptera > Tettigoniidae > Anabrus > Anabrus simplex. The sequence goes on along the minus strand of NC_090266.1, from coordinate 1,065,988,620 downwards.
CTTGGCTCGAGGACTGTCCCCAACATCCCTGCAACTCACACACCACACATAACACTGTCCTCCACCAGAATAACACGCAGTTACCTACACATGGCAGATGGCGCCCACCCCCATCGGAGGGTCTGCCTTGCAAGGGCTGCACCCGGCTAGAAATAGCCACACGAAATTATTATATACTGCTACTATAATAATGCATATAGAGGGACTAACATTTCCCTCTTAATATTTTGTTGTTTACAATTGCCTTTAGGCCTACGTCGCACCGACACAGATAGGTCTTATGGCGACGAAGGGGTTGAAAAGGGCTAGGAGTGGGAAGGAAGCGTCCGTGGCCTTAATTAAGGTACAGTCCAAGCATTTGCCTGGTGTGAAAATGGAAAACCACTAAAAACCATCTTCAGGAATGCCGACAGTGGGGTTCGAACCCACTATCTCCCGAATACTGGATACCGGCTGCACTTAAGCGACTGCAGCTATCGATCTCGGTCTTCCTCATTTTGTATTTTAAGATTAATTTTAATCATGTAAATTAATCCCACACCGTATATAGCTGGATATGTCCCAAATTATGGGACGAAACATGTGCTACCCCTTTTTTTGTGATTAATACTTTATTATCTAATATCCAGTTGATTGTATTGAAAAGGGTGGACAATTAAACCTCTAAATTAATTGAATAAAGCTGGAAATATGGACAAATATAGAAAAGAACATATATTTTAAATCAGTGGCATTCAATGTGTGGTACGCGTACCACTAGGGGTACGCAAACTTACCGTAGCTCCTAACTCTTCTCAGTGAGCAGTCCAGAAAAGTTGAGCTAGCTCACTTTTAATCAAACCTTATTTTCATTTAGTGCTTCAGTCTACCACTGCACAGAGTCCCCTTTCTGAACTATTCATTCTAAAATGTGCGTCAGTTTGTACATCTCTTAAGTTCTTCACAAATGTAAGGATGTGGAGACTTACATGACCCATCTACATACAGAACGTTTCGCATTCCTAAGTCAACCCTCTTGTTGCTCAGATCGTGCTTGGGGATTACTCTTATTCCAATATGTGTGATATATTGCCAAACACTGTCCGTTATTTTGATGCCGAAAAAGGCATTTTTGAGAATATCCCTGGTAGTAAAAAGAATCTGGCCATGCAACAAGAGAAGAAAAATCCTGAGGTCGAATAATTTGGCTATCATTAAGCACTGAAAATGGCGGGAAAATTGCCATTATTCACGGCTCAGTTTTTGGGCTTCTTCTGTAAAGTTTACTCCGAATGAGTTACGAGGTTTCCTTTGTTCAGCGACGATATACATATATATGAACAATACATTATTGTTATTAATGGGGAACAGGATGGTGTAGCGGTTTAGCTGCTTGCCTATCATCCCGGCGACCGTGCTTTGATTCCCGGTGTTTCTGAGGTGGAATTTTCAGTTGAAAATTTCAGTTGAAAATCCGGTGGTGTCAGGAAGGGCATGCGACTTTAAATCCCCGGCCACAACTTTTTCATGCCTCAGTGCACGCAGGGACCCTGCGCAAGCGGGCTAAATTGATGTTGGTGATGATGATGATGATGATGATGATGATGATGATGATGATGATGATGATAGTTATTACTTTTGGCGTTCAACAACACTCATTTGTTAATTCTGGTATAATAACAATCTAATCGTACTTTGAGGGGTACGAAGATAAAACAATTGAATTCAGCGGTACGCCAACAAAAAAGTTTTAATACCACTGTTTTAAATCACTCCAAATATTCTAAAACGTAAACAATGATAATCCTCAGCCTGTTTCCAGTCATTCGACTGGGTCAGGAATGAAATGAATGAAGCCCGCATCTAGCGGCGAGGATAGGAATTGTGCCGGCTGCCGAAGCCTGTCGCACTCCTCTGGGGCAATGATTAATGAATGACAGACGAAATGAAATGATAGTGGAGAGTGTTGATGGAATGAAATATGACAGGGAAAACCGGAGTACCCGGAGAAAAAACTGTCCCGCCTCCGCTTTGTCCAGCACAAATTTCACATGGAGTGACCGGGATTTGAACAACTGAACCCAGCGGTGAGAGGCCGACGCGCTGGCGCCTGAGCCACGGAGGCTACTACTAATAAGTAAACAAATGATAAAATATTAATTGTAGTCAATGCATTGAAACCCCAGCCTTGATAATGAACATAAATGATAATGAAGTTAG